>NC_054371.1:173754490-174354490 GCF_017654675.1 Xenopus laevis
ATTCGAGGTAAAATAGTTAGAAAATTCGATAATCAAAGTATTGTCTCTTTGAAAAAACTTCGACTTCAATAGTTAGCCAAATTAAACCTGCCAAAGTGCTATGTTAGCCTATGGGGACCTTCTAATGCATTTTTCTACGTTTTTACACATCGAAGTAAAATCGTTCGATCGTACACTAAAATCGTTCAATCGAACGATTTTACTTTGATCATTTGATGGCCAAATTCTGTGAAAAATCCTTCGACTTTGATATTCAAGGTCAAAGTATTTTAATTCGATGGTCGAATTCTGAAGTATTTTTTACTTCGAAATTTGACCCTTGATAAATCTACCCCTTAGTTGATACAGTTCTTATCTTTGTCCCTGCTGAGTAGAATCTCTGAGTTTCATTAAGAACAGAGACACAAGCTCAGATTCGGCGCGGTTAGTCGGCCGGCGACAAATCTCCTCTTCTTCGACTTGCGACTAATCTCCTCGAACTGCCTTCCTTGTGAGGCAACTTCGAGCGACTTCAGAAAACAAAGTGCTCCGAGTGCCATCCCACCGGCAATTTTCATTCTAGCTGGCGGGAAGGCAGTTCGGGGAGATTAGTCACCCCGAAGAAAAGCGACAAATCTCCCTGAATCTGACATTGTCTATGCCCTAAAGGCAGCTGTTAGAATTGATACAATAGTTGCTAATACTCCAGAGATGCTGCTGAGAAATGTATCAACTAAATGTTGCAAAGTTGTAACAGTTTAGAGTCTGCATCTGAATTACTGAGCTGCCAGACTGAAATACCAGAGACACCAGGAACTTTTAACTCTAAACTTTGGATTTTGGAAAAATGGTAAAAAATAAAAAAAAATGGCAAGTAATTGAAAAAAAGTCTTTATTTATGGAGAACAATCTGAAAACAACTCAACTGAAAAAGTGTTTGAAAGGTGAACAACCCAATTAATGAATTCTCTATAAAGAGATTTTTTAACAATACCACCTGAGTTTGTATATAATTTATTTTGAGTGTGCAAGCCTCTACCAGTAAAATCTTGTCCAGCCCAAGCCTGGAATTGCATCTATTAAGTGTGTGTTTTACCTTTAAGTTAACTTTGTCATAGAATGGCTACTTCTAAGCCTTCATCTTTTCTTTTTTTTATAGTTTTTGAATTATTTGTCTTTTTCTTTCCAGCTTTCAAATGGGGGTCACTGATCCCATGTAAAAACAAATGCTCTGTTAAACTACAAATGTAGTTATTGCTACTTTTTATTACTCTTCTTTCTCGTCGTGCCCTCTTCTATTCATATTCCAGTTTCTTATTCAAATCAATGCAAGGTTGCTAGGATAATGTGGACCCCAGCAAACAGACTACTGAAATGGCAACCTGCAGAGCTGTTGAATAAAAAGCTAAATAACTCAAAAACCACAACTAAAAAATTAAAACCAGCGAGAATATCACTCTCTACATTATATTAAAAGTTAATATAAAGGTGGGCAACCTCTTTAAAACAACAGCACATTGTAAAAACACCCCAAAAATGTCTTGACTTCTGTAGGATCTTCTGTTGGATCTGGGTCCCCAGAGTAATATATGTCAAATATATGTCAAACTTCTACACTCCCTTTTATTTAAAATAAGGATATTGTAAAAACACAAAATATGTAAAGAAATGTAAAGCAACCGTTGTTATTTTTACAAGCACAACATACCAGCAACAAAGGAGTTGTATACGTTTTTTCTTTAATTGTTTGGAAAGAAGAGAACTGCTTGTAAAAAAAAAAAAGGCCAATAACAAATATATGCATGTGTTCATTTGGTTGCATCAGACAACCACATTTATATTGATTTTATCCACACAACAGCCTCTATATATTACAATATAATTAACAGGAACATAGATTTTGCAACATACACAGAAAATAAATTATTTTGGGTGTCATTTAAGGATAGAAGATTTTCCATTGAATCAATACAAGGCAACATGATGCGTAAAAACAGATTCATTAAAATAAAATAGAAGAAACACTAAAAAAAATTGCATTGATTGGATAGTTATGCTAATATTGTAACCTGACCTCAGCAGCATTTTGGCAGCATTAAGGGAAAACTAAAACTAAAATATGAACCGTTCATAAATAAGTCCCCCTTTTCAACCCTGCATCCTGATGTCCACACAGTTTGCTGTCATGGTCGTAAATATAAAACAAAATGGGAGACCTATTTACAGCATTAAATTACACAAATTTGCATTTTAACTCTGCCGTGTCCAGTTCTTCCATTTTGTTTTAAGGTGTTCAGTATGAAGTTGGGACACAGCATGAGAGGAACATACAGGGCAGCCTAATCTGCAAGGTTGTGTTCCTTGAAATAGAAAAATAAATGCAACAGTTAAAATCCTAAAATTACAACCTCAGTGGTCATTTTCTATTTTTTTGTCTTGACACTGTTTTACTTGGGCTTGGCCTTTAAAAAGCAGGTATGGTGCATTAAAGGAATATACACTAAATATATAACAACATGCTCTTCAGCTTTTACAATAGCAAAAAAAGTCCTTTGCTGTTCTGTCTAGGCAGGGGCCTGACATTTCTGCATCAATAAATTCAGCCTTTGCCATCTGTCCGGCCCCTGTCTATGCTTTATCATGAAAAAAGAAGAAGCAAATTGCATTGTTATACTGGTGACTGTCCTATTATCTGGAAACTCACTTTGTGTGCCAAATATTTATTTTAACACCACTCTAGTTGTATTTTAAAACTCTGTGAGCCTTACAATATAAGAAAACTATTGTCAGGGGACCTAAAAATAATCACCCATTGCACTAACTGGATTGAGTGGAGCCAAACAAATTATTTTTCGGGGTATTGTGAAAAAGTATATCATTATGACACGTTACACAGGGGCAGATTAAGGCCTGCAAACCCATTCTGTCCTGCCATCTCCCCGAAACCAGAGCTCCACCCTTGCCCCATGCCATTTGGGCCTGGATGACTGTTATTAGCAGACTACCTATATCTTTTTTATTTTGAAGAACACAAACCTACGGGACCGATTTATCACAGGTTGAGACATTAGATCTTAACCAATTAACCTGATATTTCACATTTCTCTTGTTTCATTAGCCTAAACATCGTGGGAGCTCAGAGGGAACAAGATACAGTCTATTTAATGGGTACGCTAATTATTTTATGAAAACATGGGTTGGGTGAGCACATCCATTCCATAGAAAGCTATTGGAAACCACACACAACTCAATGAGAATTTTCTTTAGATTCGTTGGATTAAAAAAAAGTTGAAGCAAGAAATAATCAAGAATGAAAAAAATGAGAAGCGTTACTCAAGCCTTCTCAGCAAGAAAGCTGCCCCGATTTTGATCTAAGTAAGACACTTATGTTTTATTAACACTGTCTCCATGAAAGCCTTTCCTTACAATAGTCATGCAGAGAGATTTTCTGTGCCATAATGATAATGCAGATCACTTTATAGAGCAAGGCTCTGTACAGTTAGTTACTGAAGCAGCAGGTACCAGATTAACCTGGTAAACATAACATTAAAAATTATCAATAGCCACACACGATTGAGATAAGTTAAGAACAATATAGATGAATCTCCAAATTGTGCCTCTTTAGTTAATGGGTAATTACAACCCCTTGCCGCTTCTGAGACGTAACTATCAGGGAAATGCTTGAAGATGTAGTTTACCAGCAGGGGTGTGCGGCAGGTTGGAGAAATATTTCATTGAAATAAAATACATGCAAACAACGGAAAAGAAAAGTTATGACACTAAAACAAAAATGTAATTTCATGAAACAAAAATCAGAACAATCCACTGGCCCCATATATCAGAATGTGCTTAAAGCGTCTCTAAACAATGATTTGTGCAGCTGCTTTTTCACTTTCCAGTTTGGCTGTATCTGCTGTATATAATGAATAAAAAAGAGCTGGGCTGTCATTTTCCAGCTATTTCTATTTATTGAGATAGCTTAATAAACATTCCTCGAGCCAGTGTTACTTCAAATAAATCAGTATGGCTGCTCCCACACACATAAACATTACAGTAAATAAAGCTAAGAAGCCACAAACCATATGTGTTTTTTTTATAGAATGTGAACCGTACTTGTAAATAGGGCATACCTTCCCTGTGACAAAGTGTAAACTTGCAATTTATGTTGTGAATACCCTAATATCTTACAGCTTATAAATGCTGAAACAAATTCTATGTTTGCATTACATAGTTGTTAAATACTTATTTTTTTAAATAAACCCAACAATATCCCAAGGTTGTGGCGGTTTCCATTTTCACTTCTTCACCTGAAATGTTCTGGAACGTGACACGGGCACGGATAAAAATGCAGCTTTCGGGTTCAATAAAATAAGCAGTAAGGTCTGGTTTAAAATAACCCAGTAACTTCTTTTTTACCTATACTGGTACATACTGTGTATATGTACATACAAGGACGAAGAGTTTATATGTAAAGTGCTTAGAAATTCAGCAGCTCAGGAATATTACGGTAAAGATCCAAAGACTGGGGGTTAGAGAAGGCCCCCTGGTGCAGAACTTCTTTTCCTGCAATGACCTGTTTTACAGCAACTTCAACTTTCTTCCCGCTGATGGTGTACTAAAAAGCAAAGGAAACGTAAGAAGTTTAGACAAGGCATGCCACATTCAATATCAATATCTAGGAAAAATATATTTCACATCTGGTATACCAGCAGCAGCTTGTGGGAGCCTTGATTTTGTACAGAGTGTGCACTAAAGAGAATCATTTGTGAAATATTCAGCTATGATTGGTTATCATTTCCTAGCACGGAATCATATTTACAGTGATTTATTTAATCCTGCGGGAACGGCAGAACACCCAAACGGACTGCAAGGCATATTTAAAATATATTGAAGACACCAAACGCACCAATATCCCCTCTTTTTAAAATTCAATCTAAAAGTAAAGTTACATATTAAAGACAGAAACAAAATTAGTTGTCAGGAGAGAAATGGAGAAGACAGAATGAAGATCAGTGTATGAATGTGGGCCGGGGTGGGAGTAATCACCTGGGACTTGCTAAGCCAATAAAGTGAAATAGGAAGTTATGAAAGAAGCAGAAATAAAGACATTTGCCATCCAACAGGCACATTAAAGCTGCCTTTCCAATGAATATCAGCCTGTGCACTTGTCTACCAAACTCTTACTTCTTTACATTAAATCTAGCGAGGCAGAATTATGCAAAATCCTGTTTTTCGGCTGCTTATGACTTATGGGCAAAAAGACTGATCATGATGACACTTGGCAGCTCCATAATCTTTCATGGTCGTGAATTTTCTTTTTGCCAAACTTCTAAAACATTTTGCTGCAGTCCTTTGTGATTTACTTCTAAAGGCATTAACACTTTCACATTTTACGAAAGTATGTAGTGTGGGACGTTAGTGGAGGATATTAAAAAAAAAAAAAAAATATATATATATATATATATATATATAGTTTACTGTAATTTATGTCTGTCAAGCCTTTACCTAGATCAGTGATCCCCAACCAGTAGCTCGTGAGCAACATGTTGCTCTCCAACCCCTTGGATGTTGCTCTCAGGGTCCTCAAAGAACATGATTATTTTTGAATTCCAAGCTTGAAAGCAAGTTTTAATTGCATAAAAACTAAGTATAGTGACAAGTAGAGCCTCTTGTACACTGCCACTCCACATAGGGGCTACCAAATAGCCCATCACATCCATTATTTGGCACCCCAAGGGACTTTTTCATGCTTGTGTTGCTCCCCAACTCCTTTTATTTCTGAATGTTGCTCACGGGTTCAAAAGGTTGGGGATCCCTGACCTAGATAGTTAATGGAATGTCATACTTCCACCATTGATGCAATGTCCTGTGTGCGACACAGGCACAGATCAGACACCTGAAATACTGGCCATGACTATCATAATTCACTGTGTCAGCTATAATAAAATCAATGGTGCACATTTACTCGCTCTAACACAGGGATCTCCAACCGTTGGTCTTTCAGCTAATGTAGACTACAGCTGCACACAGTACAGATTGCCCCATATTCATATTCTTTTAGAGCCTGAAAGAAAGAATTCAGCATGTTCATGTTCAATACTTACCGGAATGTCTTGTGTTTCTAAAATCAAGGCTGGAACGTGCCTGGCAGAAAGGGCAACACGGATGGCATCCTTTATCCTTTTCAGCAGGTCTTTGCTGAACTCAAAGCTGTCGGCCATTTTCAAGAATAGAATGACCCTCTCCTCGCCATCTTTGTTGTACTGTGGGACACACAGGCTGTCTGATACTTCCACAAAGGCTTCAACTGCAATAGGGATAAGAATGTTATAATATGCCCCAAAAATATGCTGTGGTCTATAGCCAGCACCCTGCTAACTGATCAAGAGGTCATGAGTAAGAACAGTTATCATTTTGCTATACGTATGTAACCAGCAACTTTCATATGTTCTATCACTTTAATACCTAGGGGGTTATTTATTAATGTTCAAGTTGTGTTTTTAACGAAAATTTGAGTTTTTAGGGCAAAATTCACATTTGAGTAAAAAAAAAATCAAATTTTTTGAGATTTATAATCCCAGATCCTGGAGATAGCTTGATTCCAAAAATACACATCTAAATCTTGTCAAGGTCATGTAGGAGCAGAGAGGTCCCTTGATCCATTTAAAGATTTTAATAGCTTTCATGATGTTTGCATTGTTTTAGAGAGTTTTGCCTGAAAAGAAGCGATTCAAGTCTTTTCCCATGGATAATTGGACCAACTTTTCGCAATTCGAACTTGCAGAATCAAATTTTTTCCATATGAGTTTTCGAGTTGTGAGTTCATTCGAGTACATTCAAGGTATAAAAAAACTCTAAACATTTGACCTTTGATAAATAACCCCCCTAAAATCTCCTTAGCGAGAACAGATTGTTGAAGGGTTGTGGGAGCTGTAGTAAACCCCCAGCTGGAAGCCTGCAAACTTTTTCTTGGTTTCATCCCAGTCGTCCTGCATTGTTTTTTTTTCTTGGGTTTTTTCAGTCTGCAGTTTCTCTTGGGTTTTTAACTCTGCAAGGCAGTCTTAGTTCTGGTTAAAAGGCACTGATCATCCTCTTTTTTTTAGCCCCGCTAGAAATGCGCGCTAATAGAGCTGCACTCCGGAAGGGGGATACAATAGTCTTTTTTCAAAAGCCTCACACCAGCATGTTATTATGAGCATAGCGCACATGCTCATAATAAGCAAGTCTCATACAATGATGTATTAGAATCAAATGATGTCACCTGCACCTGCCTAACACTAGCGGGACAATTTTGTAAAAAACAAACAATTGTATCCCCAAACCAGAGTGCAGGCTCTATTAGCCTGCACATCTGGTGGGGTACAAAAATGGTGACCAGTGTCCTTTAAGTGACATTTGCAGGAAAAGTGTGTGATCTGAATCTACTATAATAACCTAGTAATAGGCAGCCATTAAAGGAGAAGGAAAGGCTTTGTGCACTTGGGTTTGCCAAATGTTAGGCACCCCCAAGTGATGGATTGACTAACCTGAAACCGGGGTCCGACGCTCCTATCAGCAGAAAACTGCACCGGCCCGGGGTTATACCAGTGAGCAACACGGAGAGATCCTCTTTCGGCTTCTTCTTTCTTCAAATTTCCCGGGCAAATGCATGCGCAGTAGAATTAGATAGCCGATTTTTTAATTAAAGTTTGTTTTTTTGCGAGAAGGAAAGAGGAGGACGGAAGAGGATCGCTCTGTAGTGCTCACTGGTATAACCCCCGGGGCGGTGCAGTTTTCTGCTGATAGGAGCACCGGCCCTGAGTTTCAGGTAAGTCAATACAATCACTTGGGGGTGCCTAATATGTGGCACCCACAAGTGCATGAAGCCTTTCCTTCTCCTTTAAGATCTGATAGGGAAGACTAAGGCTAATATGGAAGAGTAAGGCTAATATGGAAGAGTATAGCTAATGCTACACACAGTGTTTTTATAAATTCCCCAGTAGCATAACCACCCCAATAATGCATTCGCATTGAAATGAATTGCATCGGTCATGCATTTCTTGTGCGAGTTAAATGCCAAACAAAACAGAGCACTGAGCTGAAAATACACCATTATATTACATGAGTATTGAGTGCAAACAAAATAGTAACTATCACACATTGCTGCAATACGCTGCCGTTTAAAGATGGCACAAGCAATTCAAAAGAAACTGTGGCACTGGACAAAAGCTTGAATCTGCTTCTGTTTATGCACCGGTGTAGTTTTGCGTCAAGTGAATTTTTTTTAAAACCCAGCGTATCTACTGAGCAGAAATAATAATATCTTTGCTTCTGTATCCAGTCAGCAGCTGAAAGCTGAAAATGTGTTTAATTAGCAAGTCCCAAAAGTGAAGTTGTGCAGTACAAACCCAGACTAAGCATTTGTCATTTCTCCCACTTAAAATTCTGCCAGGATTTTACTTAGAACCTCATTTATTACGTGTATGAAATTAACCCATTTAGTTCCAATGCACATTCTGCAGAAAAGACAGTCTCATGCAGAATTAACAAGGGATGTGACAAATCTGAAAAACCTTTTACCTATGTTGTAGATTTCTGAGCTTCCGAATCGCACCCCATTTGGATTCAGAGTTCCATCACTACAAAATAAATATATGATAAAATTAGCAAGTGGTACTAAAGAACGCCAGTCTCCCTGTGTGCCAGTCTATATTACCATTCAGCCTGTGGAGAATCTGGGGTTTATTTACTAATCCTTTGTGCAGTAACTGATAGCAACCATTCAGATATTTGCTTTCAGAATTCTACCTGCAACAGATCAAACCTAATTTGCTATTGGTTACTGCATTAAGGCAGTTTTTCCCAGTGAATAAATATATCCTTATTTTTAAACATTCATTTTACAGTTTCTTAAAACATATGGCATATCTACTGATTCCTTTAGGACTTTTAGGTGATTTTAATTAGCCAATAGATTCCAGTGGTAAGAACATTTATTTTAAAGGGGTGGTTCATTTTCAACTTTTAGTATGTTAGCGAATGGCAAATTCTTTGCAAATATTTAATTGGTCTTTATATTTTTTCTTTATTTACCTTCTTCTTCTTACTCTTTCAAGCTTTCAAATGTGTATCGCTAACCTTGGCCCATAAACTATTTCGTTGTGAGGCAACTATATTATTTTTATTGGCCTTCTCCTATTCATATTACAATCTTCCATAGGTGTACGTGACACCTATGAAACTGCATCAGATGCCTACTGACTCCTGCCCTAGATGTGGTAAAGCCTCAGCTGATTTTTTCACATGATTTGGTCCTGTCCCCAATCTTACAGATTTTGGTCCAAGTAATAGAATTTCTGGCAAACAACCTGGCCTTTCCCAAAGTGATTGCTCCATCAGCATGCCTCCTGGGCGTTCTGGATGGCCTAATCACGCTGAAATACTCCAGACTACTATTTATACTACTACTTTTCTATGCCAAGAAAACTTTAGCTATGTATTGGAAGGGCACCACACCTCCTACACTGAAGGCCTGGAAGCAACTGGTCAACAAAGTGATCCCATTGTATAAACATATGAAAATAGAGGATCTCACTCCAAATAAGGACTTGATAAGGACTGAGGACCCTGGTGTAACCTTGACAGTCTAGCTAACCATATAGGGGAACAACCTTGTGAACAGCTGCTTTACTACCTAAGGGTAAAGTCACACTGGGACATTCGGGGAGATTTAGTCGCCTGTCGACTAATCGCCTCTTTTTTAGATTCTTTGAATCCCTCACAACTGATAGAATACCAGATCACCTGATAGTAGTATAACAGTAGGGTGCTCCATATTAATAGCATCATTGTTCTATATTTAGGGTAAGGTCACACTGGGAGATTCGGGGGGAGATTTAGTCGCAACTAATCTCCCTGAACTGCTTCCCAATGTCTTCCACCTGCTAGAATGTAAAAACTCCTGCGGCATGGCACTCACGGCGCTTCGTTTTCCAAAGTCGTCTGAAGTTTCCTTGTGAGGCAAGTGAGGCGAGTGCCATGCCGCAGTTGTTTCTAGCAGGTGGAAGACAGGGGGAAGCGGTTTGGGGAGATTAGTCGCGACTAAATGTCCCCGAATCTCCCAGTGTGACCTTACCCTAAATATAGAACAATGATGCTGTTAATATGGAGCACCCTACTGTTATACTACTATCAGGTGATCTGGTATTCTATCAGTTGTAAAGGATTCAAAACAGAGCTATATAATCTGTCCAACTGCACATGTGATCCAGAAACTTTCAATTCTCTTTCTTCAGTTGCATTGAATTTTTTCTTTCTTTTTCCCTTAATTGTTGTTCTTTATTGTTTGTTTGGAAAATAAAAAAACATTACCTTAAACAAAAACTAAAATGTGTTACAATGCCAAAGACAATACAAGCCTTGGTAGAGCCATATTGTATATCTATAACGGTATCTACTTCACGGGTAATATTTCCGCTAAGGTTGTGAAAATGAATGGTGTGCCACACACTTACCTTCGTCCCAACATGACAATCCCTCCAGTATTTGGGTTTATTTTGCAGTAGTCTCCATGGGCCCAAACTCCTAAAAATGGAAGTAGCAGGATTTTTCAGAAAATTGTCACATTTCAATCTTGATATCAGTAACATAAATAATAACTCATGCCACTGCAGTATCAGTAGTGGGGCTTATTTATATTTTTGGCACAGCGTGCATTTGTTCCCCCTCAGTAATTTAAGGACAACTAACTAAAAATTGTCCACAACTGTGGCCAGGTTTCTATTCTCTTCATAGAGCACATTCCACTGAATGGGTCACTGTAACTAGATACCATTAGCGATTACTGGGAGCCCTTTATACTGCAACCAGTGAAACATTGGTCTTGTAAGGAACATGAGGTTGCAGCCTACACCTAATGGAATGCTGGGCAAAGGAATGCTTTGTGGGACAACAAAACAAGCCAGTATGTAGTTTGCACTTGTATTGCAAGCTAATTGGGTAATAGCATGTAGGGTACATTTGTTGGTCCCTACAATGATTGCATGGAGTTGATGTAAGCTTCCTGCTTGCACACCAGCTCTTAACAAGGCAATTATTGCCCCCTCAAATTTGAAATCCAACCTTGGTAGACACACAAGACATATCCAATGATTAAAAACAACAGGCTACTGCACATGCATGCACCATGGGGGATCTCTGTGGCTGTGGTGCTATAGCAAGTGCTATAGCAAGCAAATGAATGCTACGAACACCAGTGCATAAGTTGAGGCACACACTAGGATCCCAGTGGAGATAGTGTACTAGTAAAAGAATAAACTACCTCTAAAAACTTCCCTTTGGCTAAAAGTTATTTAAGGCTTTAGGTTTCTAGGAAGGGTTTAACGCTGCAGTACAATGTAATGCTCGCAACACCAGCATCAAATGCTTCAATAAACATTGCGTTGTCCCAAATGAGTACCTGGAAATTTTGAAAAATAGGCTTTCTGGTATTTGCTGCCATTTTCATCATTCCAGAAATGTGTGGGCTGAGATGGTAATGGTTTTAAACACACCAGCTCCCCACTTTCCCCCAACACAGCTTCTCCTGGGGAAGATAGAAAGAATATTAGCGGCAGCACATTGCATGCATCTGCATAATGACATGATAATAACACAATCAGTGAGTAAAAATATACAGGGGTTATAAATAAGGAATAAATCTATCCATAAAGGTGAAATTCACTGAAGGCTTAGGCATAAGAGTATATTGCTGTACTGACATTCACAGAAACCCCCTCTCGCATGAAGGTGAGGAAGCCACGAGGTCACGTTTAGGCACACTTTCTGACAATCTGACTAGTGCAAGATCTGCATTTATTTTCAAATCAAATTATTCTGTTGTAGTGTTTACCAACCATATAGAAATATACATTTGGAAGAGAGGAAAGTAAATGTTGTGTTTAATAGGTAATTACACAGCTCCACCTGCTGGCTTTCTGTAGACCATATGTATGATATGCTTATATATAGGCCACTAATGTTCTCTGCCCTCTAAACCAACGTTTTAGGTTTTTTTACATTTTGGGTATAGCATCCCCAGTTTCTTAGGTTTGACATTTGTTCATAACCTTCCCTTAACCTATATTAAAGTTACAGATATAAGAACATGTTCTTGTATCAGTCACTGAGCTTTGCTTAAACATCTGAATTGGAAAATAAGGGTTCACCCCAAATCTCTAACTGGTCTACAGGTTGGGCACCCAAAGGACCAAGGGAGCCAATCCTACACTTTGGAAACCACTGATCCAACCTGTGCACTTGCACACATACAACTGTCAAGTACAAAAATCTGTTGCCTGCGCACAAAGTATTTACTTGGACCCACCCACCATACAACCAATATTTTAGGCACAAGGATTACACAAGATTATAAGATTCTATACCTCGAATCTTAACTCAAATGGTTTGTAATTTAAAAAAAAACTTGAATTGAAAAATTGAAATCAGCGAGTTCAGGGTTAACAACCCGAAAACTTAAATTGATCGAGTTTCCAGCGGGAAAAAAACTTGTATCTCTCAAATGGATCAAGTAGTTCATGTGAAAGATGCGTTATGTCTAAAAAATATCAAACACCATGGGGGCGAATGTGACGGTGTAGACTGGAGATTCTCTAGGACAAACAATGGAATGAAACATCTGCACCTTTCTCTCCTAATATTATGCTAAGGAACTAAAGATATATTATATATATATATATATATATATATATATATATATATATATATATATATATATATATATATATATATATATATATATATATATATATATATATATATATATTGATGTCAGCCACTTGAGCTTGAGCCTGCATTACAGAGAAAGTTTAAACCAGAACTTAATAGTTTATGATGCCACAGCAATATAGATGCCCACACTTCTCACCTCTCTTTCTTTTAGTGGTTTAAACACAGAGCAGAACAGACACTTTTAAATAAAATATCTGGCAGAGTAAATTAATCTCCTGTTCTCTAAACAGTGAGTACGCAAGTCCACTTTTTTTTTTTTTAATTCCAATGTGTTTGTTTGCTATGCAAATTACATGGCGTCTGAATATCTAATTCACAGTTTGCAGGTACTGAACGAGATAGTTAAGTGTGACCTATTTAATTAAGAGTATTCATAGCAATTCTTGTTACACCTTCAAATGAAGTGAATTGCATGGTGAAACTAATATTAACCCTTCTACTGAGTAAGCTACAAATTAGTTTCCCCTTCTAAAACTCCAACTTCTAAAGATCAAGAGGCAAGATAATTATCTATGTAATCACACAGTGCTGCATTATCTTAAATGTTTAATATCTCTAATGTAATATCTCTAATTTAAATGTCCTGAATCCCTTTGTTCCAAATGTCTCAACTACTCTAAATGGCAGCAACTATTGCCTTCCTTTTTGTATCCATCCTCTTGAAATGTAAGCTCTACACACAAGAACCTCCTTCCCACTGTGCCTCTTAACATGTGACATTAAATATTTGCAACTGTTTATTTTGTATTTTGGCATTTGTTCCCCTAGCCTTTAAAGAAACACATTTATATATGTGACACAAATCCAACCCCATACCTCCCAACATTTGAAAATCAGAAAGAGGGACAAACATTTTTGCTGCATGTAACGCACTGAACATTTTTGACCAAGCCCATTTTGTGGACATACCACTTATATACCATGTCCATTTTACCAAATTTAGCATGTAATTGAAAGTTTAAACACATTTCTGGGGAGTTTATGGCCATGTTTTATGTGTTTTTACAGTTTTGCTAATAAAGCTGAATTGACCTTTAAGCTGTAAGTCTCTGTTCTCCCAAGAGACCTGCTTATCTTAAATAGTTACAATTGTATCTTTGCTTATCATAAATTGTTAAATATGTATCTAAGTGCAGCAGGCACTGAGTATTCTGGGTTCTCTGCCAAAAATATTTTTGTTTAATTAAGTATTTGAAACTTTGTATCTTTTTCTGGCATCAGTGCAGGAGATCAAATATATATATTTTTTTTTAATGTCCTGAAAAGGCCCAGTAGGAACCCAAGACTTAGACCTACAGAAAATGTGATATTCTTCACACAATACATTCATTATGTAACCAATACACAAAGTTTATAATTGTTAATTTTTCTAAAATTATCCATTTGACTTCCATATTTATCCCAATTACCTTCTTCACTCCAGGCTTCAATAGCCATGGCAAGGTGTCTGGCCTGTATTTCTCCCTTGTACACTGGAACAGAGACATTCTGACCCATGAAACAGGAAATGATGTCGGTGCCACCTAGAAGAGGGAAGGCATAATGTGTCTTTAATAATTCAGCTATTATAAAATAAGAAAAGTTCCTGTGAGGCAATGGAACTGATTTTTCCAATAGAGCTGTTATACTGACCAGGGCAAATATTTAAAGAAACCAGATTTCTCCTTTCTGATTGATTATAATGGTCTTTTGATTGGTGAAAATTGCACCATGCATTTACCAATTGCAACAAATGTTCATAAATTTGCCTCTTTATGTTAGAGACACATGGAAAGATACACACAAAACAGAGTTTAGCCATTACAATCATATTATCAGAATAGAGAATTTTACATCAGCGGTCAGCTGCAGCCTCATCATACTCTGGGTATATCACGCCCTACTTTTATTGTGCAAAAAAACACTTGATGCACATATTCATTAAACAGAATCGGTTTAGATCAATCAGTCCCAAAAGAGATATTAGAGATACTGTATGTAGGCAAGACACTCTGGGTTCTTTTATTGCAGTGCAGAAATTGGAAACAGTATTTGTTTCTGGTTTTGCCATTTTTGCAGTAAGATCAGTTTTAAACAGTTTAATTCAACAATTTTATTTATCTGAATACGTTTATTTTAGAATTTTCTCACTCTAAAGGTGGCCATACATAGGTAGATTTAAGCTGCATATTTGGTTCCTTTAGCCCGATTTGGCAGCTAATCTGCCAGTGTATGGGGCCCTCCGACAGGCTTCCCAGACAGACATCTCCAGCGCGCAGGTTTGATTTTCCCGCCTGATCGAGGACCACATCAGCTAGTTGATGCAGTACTTCTCCCATCGGCTGTTATGCCTGTTATTGTAATCCTATTATTTGACAATCCGAATGATCAGATTAGCCTAATATCTCCCAACTTTTGGTATGTATAACAGGGAAAGATCAACTATTTTGGTGACCGTGCCAAATGAGCGGATCTTTTAGTGTATGGCCAGCTTAAGCAATAAAAATGTTGTTAATATACGCAGGAACAAAGCATAATATTGTGTACATTAATACTGTACTTCAATGCAAGAAACATTATTGTCACTTTTTATGCTTGTTCTATTTACTTTTTGGCAAACAATGTTGCTTTAGGGCAATGGTTCTAGACAGACACTCGGGGGGCTTATTTAGAAATATAAATGCTATATTCACAAGCATAGTGGCCAACAGAAACCAATCAGGAATTCATTTTAAATAATCTTTTAAAAAATTAAAGCGATATCATGATTATTCCTGGCAACTGCACATGTGCAATGTAGAAACTATTTTACTATTATACTAAATTAATCCGTATGCAGCCAAAAAACACTTGTGTGCAAAAAAAAACAACTGCACCAGAGCTAACATCCCTTTCATCATACTCTGTGGAGAGCAGCACAGGCTGTTTCAGGAGTTTCTTCACCCGTTTATTAAACATCCTTGTCTGACATTAGCTTTATGTTATGTAATAGCAGTCATTTCCAAATCATGACTTCCCAGTCAGTGTTGGGCGACTCCATGAAGCTAACACCATTCAATTGTTGGAAAAGACTGGGTGGCACACAGCTACTGAGTGATTTTGTAAGGGTTAGAACAGTGGCCAAACAAACTCACCAGAGATGGATCCCAGCAGGACATTGCTCTTTATATGCTGATACACATAATCATAGCTCTGGGGTTTTAGAGGTGATCCTGTTGACAGTATTGTATGAAGAGTCTGCAAACTGTGTGTATTACCTTGAGACAGAGAAGGGAGAGATCTCTAAACATTTGCTTTATGCCACACGCACACACAGTTGTTATTATGCAGGGAGAATGCTTTACTGTCTTTTTTCAATTTCCCATTTCATGTGCTGGTATTTTGGAACACCTGAGCTACTGTATGTTAAGCAAATACCTCCCACTAATATCACATCCAAATCTAATCTACAGAGCTCTGCTGTCTTCTACCAGCCTGATCATATTGTCAGATGTATGCTGTCAGCCTGCTGTCAGTGAAAGCAACAATTCACAAACGTCAAACAGTTTAGCCATCCATGCAGTTGGCCAAACCACACCAAAAGGTTTGGATTGACAACCCAAACATTGGAGGCTAATCATTCAAAAACAATACAAAATTAAAATAAAGACTACTTGAAAAGTTACTTAGAATAAATCCATCAATAGCATACTAAATGCTAAGTACAACTCCCAGAACGCAACTTAAAGGGTCAGACACATTTATATTATACATGCCCTAAAGTTGGTCATTCATGTGAAGATTGACTCATTTGAGTTCAAAACCAAACTTTTCTTTCACTGAGGTTGATCCAATAATTTGCTCACCCAGCCAACAGATAAAATCACTTACTGTGTAGACATGTTGTCTTTAGCCAACAGGGCTGTCTGACCATCTTAACCAGGATTTGATGAAATTCTGCTCAGGAAGCACATTAATCTGAGTGTATAAGCAGGTCAGTGGGCTGCATGCTCCAAACACAGTGGCAGTCAGAAGCCAATATGTGTTCCAGTTTGAAAACCTTTACTCCCAAATAAAAAATCTAATGCTTTTTAATTTATTGCAATTACATTGTCACTCTGCAGCCATGGAGAGAAACCTTTCCTTGGAATAGCAACAATTGTTTTCTTGATCCATTAACACCTTCTAACCTTGTCCCATAGTATAAAATCATCTCATGCTCAAGCCTTTCTGCATTACTGTTTGTTTTATCCTTTCAGCACTTCATATTTTGCTGAGCTGCAGTCACATTCCCCCACGCACATACTACAATGAAACAACCACATGTGGATCCTCCACACCATTCAATACAGTTAGTACAAAACTTGCACAACACACAGACAAGAAGAAATGGCAAGCTAAAACATTTTCAGACTAACTGAGGCATGACACCAGTGCCTTACACGGCTTGAGGCCTTTGTCTTCCAATACAGTGAGCCACTTGGCACCGGTTCCTAGGATGGTTATCCTGCAAATACAAAGAAAATGCCAAAGTGTAAAAGCAAAATCAGAATCTTGGAGAAGTCACTGATTCTGAGACACAAGCAAGTTTATAAAATGGAATAAATATTAAGAATTAAGCACCCTTTTCTAAGATACAGTAAGCATATTAGATGTCATAGAGGGCATTTCATGACAAGGTCAACAATGAGAACTTTTTTTTTTCTTTTGAGTCATGTGACCTCAATAAGCACAGATTATAACTGATATCATCAATAAACCATTACTATAACACTACTATCATGGAATACTTACTGAAACATATATTATTATTAATACATTATTTATTTACCATTAACTCAACATTTCATTATTGTTATTCAGTGATGTAACTATCTATCAGCAGACCTTGCAATTGGTTGGGGGCACCCTCCCTCTTGCCTACACCCATGATTTCAGATCCATTCACTAGAGGGAAAATGAGGGTGGAGGTCATGATAACATGACCTATAAAGTAGCCCCTAGTTGAAGGGGAGCAGGGAAGAGACTTTACACCACTGTTATTATTTGAAAAAAACTGTGAATGCCACCCTCACTTTGTTGTTGAACCTCACTGAAACAGAAGGAATTCAAAAAATGCATTTCGTGTTGCACAAATAGGATCTAACTAAACTGAAGGAATTAACTGTCTGAAACTTGCAAATTGTACCCTGAAGGGACCATTGCCCCATATTATGAAAATATTGTTTTTACATTTAAAGTTTGGTTTTTGGCAACAAATGGCCGTTTTTCATGTGAGAAAGGTTTTCATTGTGTAGCTGAAAGGCATTTTACCCCTGTATAAGGGTAGTGGCACACTCAGTGACATGGCCATTTTGTCACTAGAAACTTTAGTTACTAGCTTTTCTGGGGAGACAAAATGCACGGAATCATTTACCATTCATCTCTATATCAATTGCCTGGACCTGGCAGGTGAAGCAGTTGTAGTTTAAAAAATTTGAAATCTGTGTTTTTCAGTGAACTGTTCCATGCAATTAACATTGAGATGAATAGGAAGCAATTCCTGGCCTTTTGTGCCTTATTAGTACAATTACTAAAGGCTTGAATTATGCCAGCATTTTTATTCTCATTAAGTTGAAATGGGTAATAACACTGGTGAATTAACATCATAAAGCAATGTATGTGGGATATTAGCATAGAGGATATGATGTAGATGAGAATGAAATGCTTCCTATTTCTTTATAATTGTTGTTCCACACACTGGACCTAAGAAAATACACCTTTGTGCTCTTGATAAATTGGCATATTTTAAAAGTTTTATAGTGGTGTATTTACAACCTTGGATTTACAGTACAATTTCAACTTAAATGACTTTACCCCCCATGGTTACACAGCAGTTTTATATATAAACTATATTAGGGATCTGGAGCAAACATGAAAATATTACCAGAGCAAGATAACAGCACGTTTTACATTTATATACAGGTTTGGGACCTGTTATCTATAAGGCTCGGGACCTGGTAGTTTTCTGGATAATAGATTTTTTCTGTAATTTGGATCTTCCTACCTTAAGTCGACTAGAAAATCATGTAAACATGAAATAAACCCAATTGGCTGGTTTTGCTTCCAATAAGGATTAATTATATCTTAGTTTGGATCAAGTACAAGGTACTGTTTTATTATTACAGAGAGAAAGGAAATTATTTTTAAAAATGTGAATTATTTGATTAAAATTGAATCTATGGGAGATGGCCTTCCTGTAATGTAGAGCTTTCTGGATAACGTGTTTCCAGATAATGGATCCCATACCTTTATTATTAACATGTATTTATAGACCACCAACATATTGCGCAGCCCTGTGTATATACATTATAATACATATAATTAAAAGAAGGACCCTAAGAAAACAGTGTGCACGCTTCTGAGAGAGCAGCCCGCCAGTACGTCCCTGTATATATATATATATATATATATATATATATATATATATATATATATATATATATATATATATATATAAGGTTCTGCAAGCCAGCACAGCTCGTCACATGGTCGATTTTGCCAGGGTGCAAAAAGCCCAATAAGTAGAGATATAGCAACGGATGAAGCTTGCACTCACAGGTCTTAAAAGAAATGTTCGTGTTTATTGGATCAAAAAACAATTAACGTTTCAGCTAGCACTCTAGCCTTTCTCAAAGTGAGAAAGGCTAGAGCGCTAGACGAAACGTTAATTGTTTTTTGATCCAATAAACACTTGAAAATGTATTTTAAGACCTGTGAGTGCAAGCTTCATCCGTTGCTATATCTCTACTTATTGGGCTTTTTGCACCCTGGCAAAATCGACCATGTGACGAGCTGTGCTCTGTGAGAGATTTGTTCACAAGGATCCGCACACCAATATTTTTCATCAAAATAAGTGTTTTATTCGGTACATAGATCCATAGGATATATATATATATATACACACACAAGACCTTTTCCTTTTTTTGGTGTTCATTGTCTTTTAAACATCACTTTCATTAAATCTTTCCTTTTAAGGTGAGGTTTATAATAAGGAACATGTTGATATCTTTAATGATAGGTAAAGAAAAGGGCTGTACTGCAAATTAACTGGTTATCTGTAGCCCAATGTCCTTATCTATGATGGTTAGGGCTATGGTAGACTTGTAATTTAGATTAACCGCAATTCACCTGAATGTGTAGCACTCTGGGTTATTCAGCACCTGCTAATTATATGTGCTTTTAAAAAGTATGAGTAGCAGTGTTTTTATTGTTCCAATCAATATGCTGTGTGTGCCATAGCCCTTAATGTTACACAGCCATTGTAAACTGGCAGTATTCGGGGCTAAACATACTCTGTAATGCAAAACCGCCTACCAATAGATAGGCAACCTGGAAGAAGTCAGAGAGAGAGGATGTTGCCTGGATGCTGTATGTGTCACTACCAGCAAATCTATGGCTTCAACTGCAAAAGTTGTATCTGCAGTAATCAATATTAAAAGGTTCCTGATTTATCAACATGAGTGGACTATGTAGCTGGAGATCTCAAAGGCTTCATTTGCCTGCTGTCTAATACACAGCCGGGATGGCTCTATTTATCTCACAGACATGGAGAGAGTTCTGCTGTGACTTATGCTGATTCTCTCTCAAGGCAGACAGGAGACAAAAAAAGAAGACATATGATATTTAGCTGAAGATGGAAAATTCAAATAGTTCTGTGAAACCGCGGGGAGGCTGACTCTGGGGAAACATGACAAGAACTTTATCTATGAAATGAAGTAGAATGAACCATACTTCTTGTCAGTGGGTATTCTGTGGTTAATGGCAGGATTAAAAAAAAAAACAAAATACCAGCAACTTTATTTGTGTCTGTGTAAATACAGTATGTGATGCAAACAGTGTAACAAGAGCATCTACTGCGTTTTTTTTTCTGGGCAGGGGTTGGACATTATGGCAAGTTCTGCTGGGAGGCATCTCCTGACATTTCTCTGCTCTATCACCCTACCGATGCTCTCTTATCTTTTTAATGGATAATCTTTGGTTTAGACCCCTTAAATGAGACATACATTGCTCAATAATAAGAGAGCATTAATTACTAAACAAATGTCTGCAGCTATGACTTACCCTAAACTGTCCACGAGATCCCATAGCACATTCAGGCTTGGAACAAGTGGGGACCCGTCATACAGCACCAAGGATGCTCCAGTTGCCAATGAAGTGATCAGCCAGTTCCACATCATCCACCCAGCCTGTTGCAGATAATCAATGAGAAATATGTCAATTACCGAATTCCAGTGTCGGACAGGTATGCCAGGGGCCCACCAGATAAACTTAGGCTGAGGGCCCACTTTCCAAACTATTATACCTCCACTCCTCATTCAACCACTTTATTCTACTTGTCTCTTTTCTCTACATACTATGCTCTTTTCTTCCATTATTAAACCTCTTTGTTCCTATAAAGAAATAGGGAATGACCATGAAATAGGCTAAATGGTTAGAAGCAAGAGGCCACTGACACCTGGGCCCACCGGGAGTTTTCCTGGTATCCCAGTGGGCCAGTCCGACACTGCCGAATTCCCAAAATATTACACACCTGGCTTTACAGCTGCATTCCTTCCAGCAGGTTTCTAACCTGACTAATGCAGGTAAATAAATTACAATTATTACAAAAATAATAATGATTTAAACTCTTTATTCACATAATCTAAAATTTGCCCCTAGCTGTTTCAAGGGAAGGTTACAACCCCCAAAGCAGTCTGCAGTTTACTCCATAATGGCCATCAGGTTAGTCACTAGATCAAGCTACTTTATAATGCAGAATTATAAGGAGTACAGATTAGCTAGTCGTAATTATTTTAATCTTCCTTAAAAAGTGGTCTAATAATAATACAGGTATGGGACCTATTATCCAGAATGCTCGGGACCTGGGGTTTACGAATAACGGATCATTCTGAAATTTAGATCGTCCTACCTTAAGTCTACTAGAAAATAATGTAACCATTGAATAAACACAATAGGCTCCTTTTGTTTTCAATAAAGATTAATTATATCTTGGTTTGGATCAAGTATAAGGTACTGTTTTATTGTTACAGAGAAAAAGGCAATCATTTATTATTTGAATAAAATGGAGTCTATGGGAGATGGCCTTTCCGTAATTCGGCGCTTTCTGGATAACAGGTTTCCGGATAACAGAACCCATACCTGTAATACTATTTTATAATCAAAGAAGGCCAAATAGAGTGCTGATTGCCTGCAGTTGTTTGTCATATCCCAGAGTAGTAGTTCCCAAACAGTAACAGGGGTGGCTCATTCTATTGGGGAGAATGGGCATTTGCTCTGCTAGATACACCTAAAAGCCCATAGTTAGTTAGGGCAAGATTTGGGGTGAATATGTATTAGTTGTACTAGACATTTTTGAAACTACAGCTGAATGAAGGATACACCAATATTTCAAAGGAATTACCGTTGTATAGTACATAATAACATCGCTACTGGTGGTATTGCCGTGTAAAATATGCTCCGTTAAGTGCTTGATGAGGGTTCCCTGAAAACAAAGAAATATTATTCAAAAAGATGACAAAAACTCAAAATAACAAAAAGTTTACCATTTTTCGTTACGCAACAACATAGAGCCAATGTCTGTTTGAAAAGCTGCATTTATCAGCAATAAGAATAGATGGCATTACAATGCATAGCCAATTGTCGGGTGCTTATATGAAATTATTAGTGATGAGCAAAATGTAAATTTTGCCGCAAAATTGACGCCCATAGACTCTAATCAGTCACACGTCCAAAATTTGTCATGCGTCAAAAATTTGTTGAGTAATTTCTCACACATAAAAAAAAACGCAAACTTATTTTTGGGAAACGGATCAGATTCGCCCATCGCTAGAAATGATCAGATAGAAAATGGCATGGCTTTTATATTAGTTTTTCTCAAGTAAACAAATATAAGAATAGGGATGTACCGAATCCACTATTTTGGATTCGGCCGAACCCCGAATCCTTTGCGAAAGATTCGCCGAATACCCAGTGTCGGACTGGGACACCTGGGGCCCACCCAAAAACCTTTGACCCGGGGCCCACCAATTAACCTTAGACCAGGGGCCCACTCTTAATACTATTTTTCTTCCTCTCCTCATTCAACCTCTATTCTACTAGTCTCTTTTCTTTACATACTATACTCTTTGTTCTCATAGAAATAGGGAATGGCCATGAAATAGGCTAAATGTTTAGCAGCATGAGGGTCCACTGACACCTGGGCCCACCGGGAGTTTTCCTGGTATCCTGGTGGGCCAGTCCGACACTGCGAATACGAACCGAATCCTAATTTAATATGCAAATTAGGGGTGGGAAGTGGAAAACATTTTTTCCTTCCTTGTTTTGTGACAAAAAGTCACACAACTTTCCGTCCGAATCTGAATCCTGCTGAAAAAGCCCGAATCCTGGCCGAATCCCAAACTGAATCCTGGATACGGTGCATCCCTATATAAGGACCATGGGCTTTATTGATAGTCAACCTGGAATGACAATGGCTGCCAACCTAGATATTCCTCTCATGAGTATGCTCCCTGGGCCCTGAAAAACCCGTTCAGCACAGACCACCTAGCTCTGGAAGAGTTAATTCCAGATCTAAGGAGCAAGTTGCGTATGACTGTGAGAAACGTTGCAATTCTAAGTGCGATATCACAGTGCACTCAGCAGACAGGCTCGTGCCCAGCGGGTTACTATCACACCTCGTCTGCTCTGCTGACGTATCCAATGAAAGCATTTGTAGCTGCTGTAGCTAAGAGACTATTGTAATGATAACACAATGATAACACACTGCTATACAACAATGACTTGATTAACATATCTAAATGTGTACAACATGCATTTAACATAGCCATTGTTCATACTTTTATAATATACAAGAGCATGAATAAACTGTAATATTTTGGTAGGCACCCCCATGTGCAACATCATTAAAGGGCTTGTTCACCTTTGAGTTAACTTTCAGAATGATATGCGGAGCAAAATTCTGAGACAATATTAATTGGTTTTCATTTTTTATTATTTGTGGTTTTGAGTTATTTAGCATTTTATTTTGCAAATCTCCGGTTTGCAATTTCAGCAGTCTGGTTGCTAGGGAGCAAATTACCCTCGCAACCAGGCACTGATTTGAATAAGAAACTGGGATATGAATAGGAGAGGGCCTGAATAGAAAACTGAGTAATTTAAGAAAGCAATAACAATAAATTTGTAGCTTTACAGAGCCTCTGTTTTTTTTAATAGGGGTCAGTGACTCCCATTTGAAAGCTGGAAAGTCAGAAGAAAAAAAGCAAATAATTAAAAGCTATAACAAATAATGATGACCAATTGAAAACTTGCTTATAACACACTAAAAGTTAACTTAAAGGCGAATCGCCCCTTTAACCTCTTGCCCTGTAAGTTTATTTTTTTCCATTAAAGGAGAACTAAAGTCCCCTAAATAATTAGTTTAGATATTCTACACCTTATATTTGTGCTTTTCTGTCAGCCCAGGGTCTCAACCACAACTCTTTAGCAGTGAAGATCTGTGCTTCTGAAGATGCCCCCAGTAGTACCCCCTATAGTCTTTTCTGCTGATTTACTGCACATGCTCTGGGCTGGTTTTCTGAGCTTAGAACCAACTAACTATATACAAAATATTCACAGTATAAAATTGAGATTTCAGTAATTAGTATTAATAATTAATACTAATTCTGCATCAGAACAGACTAATAATCAGCCCTGTAGTATCAGCTTCTTCATCATTCTGTTACTGTTTTTATGATTCCCCCCTAAGGAATGACCCCCTTAAAGTAGAGGCAATGGTGGAACTACCAGTGGGGCTGTGGGTGCAACTGCAGCAGGGCCATTTTCCATGGGAATCCAAATGAAGATTCAAGAGCAACATGTGCATATTTGTAGTCAAGACAACAAAGTTATTCCCCATTTAAATACTCACCCCTGCAGAATGCACCATGCATTTAGGTGCCCCTGTAGTCCCTGAGGAGTACATTATGTACAGCGGGTGATTAAAGGGCAACTGTTCAAATTCCAGCTGTGGCGACTGGTCTCCAACTTTTCCAGTTGCCAGGAACTCATCCAAAAACATGCTGTGTAAAGTGAAAAAAACAACCACCTCAGTTCTTCCCTTCTACAGTACATTCAACTATTAGAACTAAATTGTTATTAGAGAGGAACAACAAGTCATTATGCATAAAGTGTCATAATGGAGTACACAATGGAAATGTTGTGCACACTCTTCAGCGACACAGATGTCAAAGCTTCCAGACATTACTTTGAATTGTAAAACCATAAACAATGACCATCATATAGGGGCAATATTTTAGAACAGCCAACCAGACATTTGCTTTCATGCTATTACAGCAAAGATCACTGCTGATTTGCAGCTATGAGTTACTGTGTTAGTGAATGAAGGTCAGTGATTTTGGTGAAACAAGGGCCAGGCCACAAGGTTTCCATATGATTCTGAAGAACTGAAATAACGGAAGGTTGTTAGTATTGGTGCAGATAGCTATCACATAACAAGGGGCATTCCCAGGCGCTGGAGTGCACACGTTTTATCTCATTGATAGAATCAGTTTATTTCTTATCTGTAAGGCCGCTAGTAATAAATGGGAGACGAGCACTGAGCGCCAGGAGAAAATAAAAAAGAAGGGGAAATAATCTAACACAGTATTAAATAAATAAATTAAACTGGAGGCGCAAAAGGAGTCTGCCGGCTGGAATATAAATTTCAATTTTCGCTCATTATGGGAAGATAAATCTTCACTTGAAGACGTTCAAGTGAATGCATGTCCCAGAAATTTACATGAAAAATGTCACTGCATTAGCATAGCTTAGGAGCAGCTGCAAAACCCGTTAACTGTTTGGTGGAACAAGGTGCTGCTAAGTATTGTACTGTATTGGCTGTGCAGTACAGCTATGAAACCAGAGCTTTTCGAAAGCCTCTCTGCAGCCCTATGATCCACAGAAACACTGCTATTCCTCTCTTTATCTTTGACCCCAATCCCATCATCAGCACTAGTGACATGTGAGTCAAGAAAAAAGTCAACCTGCATCCAACCCTAACCCGTAAAATGTTAGGGATGCTGAGAAAGTGTTAGACAGGGTGAGCTCAACGTATATGTTTAGATGCTTGACCAAAAATGGTATTTGGACTTTATTCATTGGGAAAAAAGCAAATAAAGCACTAGTGTTACAATGTAAATGTGTGGGCATAGATTTGTGGTGGCAGCACAATAACCATAAGTCATGAGCTGGACCGGTCTGGAAGTCAAAATAGGCCCTGGCATTTCAAGTACAAATGTCCAAACAGCCCCCTCCGGCCCAATAAATAGTGACTGTCTCTGGCATCTTACTCCTCTGGAATTTGTCAAACCCCACAGATTGCCAGTCAGGGTCTAGTCTGGTCATGAGAATAGATATGAATAGTTGTGTAGCCATGGGGGCAGTCATTCAAGCACAGGATACACAGTAGATAACAAATATGTTCCGTATACTATAGAGCTTATCTGTTATCTGCTGAGAATTCTGTTCCTTTTCTCTTTTTTTAGCATTGAATGGCTGCCCCCATGGATACACCGCAGCTTGTTTATATAAACTATAGCTGTGTTTCTGAAGCAAAGACACCAGTTTTACCAGTGCAGCACAACAGTATTTTATATTTTCTTTACTGTAAGCTTTTTGTCCAGAAGCTCTCCAGTTTGGAATTTCAGCAGCTATCTAGTAGCTAGGGTCTTGTTTACCTTAGCAACCAGGCAATGGTTTGAATTAGAGAAGAGGGACTGAAAAGAACGATAAGAAATAAAAAGTAGCAATAACAATAGCATGGAACAATTGTTATTTGACTGCTGGGGTCAGTGAACCCCATTTGAAAGCTGAAAAGAGAGGAAGTCAAATAATCAAAAAACTATTAAAAAATAAACAATGAAGACCAATTGCAAATTTGCTAGGAATAGGACATTCTATAATATACTAATAATTAACTTAAAGGTAAACCACTCCCTTAAGTTCTTTTGTTGCTACTCTATAACTTGAGAGTCAACACCATAAATTATATGATCTACAGTTAAAAGCAATAATTTTTGAGTTCAGACTAGGTTTTATATCATCCTATTTAAGGGAAATGGGGGTGTATCACTGGACCAGTGCTCCAGCTGCTATTACAGGGTGCCACAGTGTTCCTAGGCTCTGCTATTATACCTGTTAGGGATCTTTGAGATATCAATGTTTTCCTTTGGTAAGACGTATGGAATCACAACCACCTTTTTCAAGTCCGGCAACCCTAAGAAAGACAACAGATGAACCCTTTTTTATTATGAAACATTGAACATATAATTAAAATGATCGGAAATACACAAAAGCATTAGATCAGAAACAGTTTCTTTATACAATAGGGCAGGGATCCCCAACCTTTAGAACTTGTGAGCAACATTCAGAAGTAAAAGGAGTTGGGGAGCAACGCTAGCATTAAAAATGTTCCTGGGGTGCCAAATAAGTGCTGTGATTGGCTATTTAGTAGCCCCTATGTGGATTGTAAACCTACATTGAGGCTCTGTTTGGCAGTACACCTGGTTATTATACAACCAAAACTTGCCTCCAAGCCTGATATTCAAAAATAAGCACCTGCTTTGAGGCCACTGGGAGCAACATCCAAGGGGATGGAGAGCAACATGTTGCTCGCGAGCTACTGGTTGGGGGATCACTGCAATAGGGCAATATTGGTATTATGTAAGAACAGAGACCATTTAGTGGCTTTAGCAGTCACTTTTTTTCATATGGGTATACTGAGATATTTAGAATGGATTCATACATTCATTTACTAAGACCAACACCACATCACCAGGCAATCAAGAGTGGCATTCTGTCTGGAGATGCTAATGAGCAACATCCCTCCACCAAATAATAGTCATTCACAGATGCTGCTGAGAAACCTTGGGGTATAGAAAACCTGGTGAAGATCCTGACTTATGCTCTGGTTACAATGTGCATATACTGGTAATAAAACAGATCACAAAATGATTCTGGCCCTAAAATCATTCTGTGGTGGGGCCCAACAATATCTATTATGCTGTTTAACCTAAGATAAAATGAACTACTGCATAAGTACACAACACATTGGAGCATAATTGTAATATTCCCTGGGCACTTTAGGTCTTACATAGTGCCTCTGAATATGGGTCTAAAGGCGAATAGGGGATGGGATATCTAACAGTTTCCTCCACCCACCCATCATTAATACAGTGCTGCCGAATGCAGGCATTCATGGGGGAAGCCCAGGTCTTTGCATTCCAAACTCATCTGCAGAGTAAGATTCAAACTGTGAAAAACATTAACACTCTAGACCACACTGTCCCCACACACACACACATAATAAATAACCCCTATAGCTTTATAGGGCCTGAGAAAATATTTTGTGACAATGACAACTTAGACAACATGCACAGGACCACACCGTACCTTTAACTACACATTGGAGTTTCTCTAGGTGAGAGTGTTCCTTCCCATTATAAACCACAGATTCGACAGAGAAGATTAATTTTGGCTGGATTTGAGAAAATCTGTCCAATACCCCCTGCAAATAAGAACAAAGAACCCAGAAAATAAGTATGAATCTGCTGTATATCCTATACCTGCATCAATGAAAAAACAAGTATTTAATTTACATTAGAGATGCTTTAATAACTGCAAGGAGTCGGTTTTCATTTGGAATGGATACGTTGTGGTTCAGAGATAATTAGGCATGGGTAACAACTTTACAGAAAATTATCAGAGCCGTACTGTAGTAATACCAAATGAAGAAAATAACTCCTTGTAGTTATATAAGACTGTACTGCAGTATTTCTGGGGTAAATATCCCTGCTTTAGCAGCGTTTTTTTGCTAACATTTAAATATTTAACTGTTATTAATAAATGTCACTGCAAATGCTGCAAATCCTCTTATTAAAAACAATTACCGGTATACCTTTTGTGCCACATTCAAAGGGCCAGATTCAACTCAGTGGGAAAAGGCTGATCACATGTAAACTCATAGACAAGATTCAATTTGAGTTGCAATTTAATTCAGAAAAATTATCTCACTGTTTATCACGTGAAAACTCTTTTGAAGACTATGGTCAGTAGCGTCACTAGAGGGAGGCGGGCCCTGGTGCGTGACGCACAGCCGGGCCCCGCCCCCCTCCGTACGGCCGCATTTGGCAACATTTGGCAGTGAGGGGGTGCCGGCCCTGGCCCGCTCGCACCCCCTGCTCCCCCGGTAGTTCCGCCAATGTCTATGGTGAAAAAACTGCAACTGAATTAGGAGAAAAGTTTTTATCCTCAAATTGAATCTCGTCCATGAGTTTTCACTTGATAAACAATTCACTGAATTGAATCTGAATTGGGCCAGATTCAATTCAGTGAGAAGAATGTTTATCACATTATTGGGCACATTTACTAAAGGTCGAATATCGAGGGTTAATAAACCCTCGAATTCGACCCTCGAAGTAAAATCCTACGACTTTGAATATCGAATTCGAAGGATTTACGGCAAATCCTACGATCGAACGATCGAAGGAAAAATCGTTCGATTGAACGATGAAATCCTTCGAATCTAACGATTCCAAGGATTTTAATTGATCGATTGAAGGATTTTCCTTCGATCAAAAAAACCTTAGAAAAGTGATGGGGAATTGCATCTCAAATTGATCCCCCGTAGATGACTTTTCATGTGATAAACCCTTTTCTCATTCAATTGAATCTGCCCTAAAAAATCTAATGAATCCTATGGGAAAAACTGGAACTAAATTAGGACATATTGGAAGTAAAAAGAGGGAAGTAAAAAGAGAGACAAAAATTTTTTCCGCACGTAGCGCAGCAAAAAAAACTTGGTCATGCCCCTTTCTGTGACCACACCCCCTAATTACCATGTTCATTTTACAAAATTTGCCAGATTATGAAAGTTTGAAAATAATTCTCCTTATCTAATCTGTTTTTTGTGTCTCAAAATTGTTACAAAGTATCTTATTTGTACCTGTTAGCTGTTCTGTGCTCTCTGCTAAAAGCCCAATTAAGTGAGAAACTTTGTTTCTTTTTTTGGCTGTTCAATGCTGAGAAAATAGGGACTTTCCAGTACAAATGAGGGACTGCAGGTTGAGCTGTCAAAAGAGGGACTGTCCCTCCAAAAAAAGGACAGTTGGGAGGTATGAATTAAGAGAAAAAAGTTTTTTTCTCCTCAAATTAAATCCCACCCATAAGTTTTCACACCATACCATAAAATAACATTTTCCCATTGATTAGAATGTGTCAGTTTGATTTTAAGTGGCAAATGTTGTGGAACATTAGCAAATTAGGCTTTGTGTCAAACTTCAGGTGACAACCATCTTACAGCACTTCTTATCTGTACCTGACTTACTAGCCCAATATCTATCAGCTTCACTGTATCCTTCCTATACATAGAGCTGCACATTAAAGGGATACTGTCATGGGAAAAAAAAAATTCAAAATGAATCAGTTAATAGTGCTGCTCCAGCAGAATTCTGCACTGAAATCCATTTCTCAAAAGAGCAAACAGATTTTGTTATATTCAATTTTCACTTTTTGCTTTTTGGCAGGCTGCTGTTTTTCCTTCTCAATGTAACTGAATGTGTCTCAGTGGGACATGGGTTTTTACTATTGAGTGTTGTTCTTAGATCTACCAGACAGCTGTTATATTGTGTTAGGGCGCTGTTATCTGGTTACCTACCAGATGCTACAGAACTACAATACAATCATTCTTCCTAGAGTGGAGTTGGCAAAGTGAGTCTAGGACATGTAATTCTCTCCTTGCTATACACTACAATGCTTTATGTTATAAGCCTTTGTTACTTTATTCTAAAAAGATTTTTAATCTGGCCCGTACTTGCTGACACAGTAAATATTTAAGTGTGGAATTTGGCAGCAAATCATAATTTTATTTTCACTGTGACCCTCACAACCCTCCCTCTTGTTTTATACTCTAATAGAACACTAGTGGAAATTGAGTACGACTTTGATTTCAAACAAGTTGATGACTATTGAATAATGAGAAATCATGGAAAAAGTTTTCCACTTGCTGAAGATACATTTCCTATGAACTTCTACGGTATATATTTTGTGTTGATGCCTTCTAGAGAGTCTGTCTTGATTAAAAATTTTTGTGGTAGAAGATTTCGGTAGAAAACAACATTATGTTTTCATCCATTTCAAACAAGTTGATTAGAATGTGTCAGTTTGATTTTAAGTGGCAAATGTTGTGGAACATTAGCAAATTAGGTTTTGTGTCAAACTTCAGGTGACAACCATCTTACAGCACTTCTTATCTGTACCTGACTTACTAGCCCAATATCTATCAGCTTCACTGTATCCTTCCTATACATAGAGCTGCACATTAAAGGGATACTGTCATGGGAAAAAAAAAATTCAAAATGAATCAGTTAATAGTGCTGCTCCAGCAGAATTCTGCACTGAAATCCATTTCTCAAAAGAGCAAACAGATTTTGTTATATTCAATTTTCACTTTTTGCTTTTTGGCAGGCTGCTGTTTTTCCTTCTCAATGTAACTGAATGTGTCTCAGTGGGACATGGGTTTTTACTATTGAGTGTTGTTCTTAGATCTACCAGACAGCTGTTATATTGTGTTAGGGCGCTGTTATCTGGTTACCTACCCATTGTTCTTTTGTTTGGCTGCTGGGGGGGAAAGGGAGGGGGGTGATATCACTCCAACTTGCAGTACAGCAGTAAAGAGTGATTGAAGTTTATCAGAGCACAAGTCACATGACTTGGGGCAGCTGGGAAATTGACAATATGTCTAGCCCCATGTCATATTTCAAAATTGAATATAAAAAATCTGTTTGCTCTTTTGAGAAATGGATTTCAGTGCAGAATTCTGCTGGAGCAGCACTATTAACTGATTCATTTTGAAAAAAAAAATTTCCCATGACAGTATTCCTTTAAATACAAGTGGCTGGCAAATAATAGGGTTACCATGGCCTTTTCATGGCACTCTACATCTGACAAAAATGCACCGTTGACCTGCAGATATATGGCACACCGTGATTAGCAGCTAATATCCATAATGGCTGCTTATGTGAAAAGCACCACAGGGTGCTATGGTTTTAATCAGAGTGATTTGCTTGGGAAAATGACTTATAAGCATATAAAAAATCAAATGAATATACAAATGCTGTTTGATCGCAATATAATACGTGTAGAACATAAAATGTAGCTTGTTGAAGAGAGACAGCACGCTTAATAGTCTGAGAGCATAATATAGTGTCAGTTCAGACTAGCAGATGAATTAGTGTGGAACAGTCTGCTAACCACTCAGTCCAGTAGAGATGATTAGCCTCTAGGAAAAAGAATTATAAGAAAGTATAGATTTCTAATGACTTGAGAATTAAAGTGCAAGCATTTTGGAAGGAAATACAAAATCCTGAAAATTCAACTTTAACACCTCCTAACCCCTCCTTCCAAGGAAAAACAGATTTTTACAGTAATTTGTGTAAGTATTTATGTGCTTTATTTGCTTGCATCAATGGTTTAAAATGTTTATGAATGATAGAACTTTAGTGTCCTCTAGTGGCAGGTTATAAAAATGCAGGCGTAATACCATACTTGTGCTTTATCAGCCAGTGGGAAAGCTTCAGGGCTCAGGCAATTGGGTTTTCCATGAAAATGGAAATTTTAGGAATTTCAAATTTTAGGTAAACTTGGTTTCCCTCCATGGAGGATCTCAACTTCAAATGTGCTGTTTATTTGGTATGCTAAGTAGGGATGCACCGAATCCAGGATTCGTTTTGGGATTCTGCCTTTTTCAGCAGGATTTGGCCAAATCCTTCTGCCCGGCCTAACCGAATCCGAACCCTAATTTGCATATGCAAATTAGGATTCGGATTAGGTTTGGTATTCGGCCGAATCTTTCGCGAAGGATTCGGGGGTTTGGCGAAATCCAAAATTGTGGATTCGGTGCATCCCTAATGCTGAAAAACTTTTTTCCATGATGCTCACAGACAGCACTCACAGTGTGGTGGCAGCTGAGCCTTTTGGATTGAAACGTCAATTGCCAAAAAGAATATGTATTGTTATCTAAAGTACAGTTATAGAATCCATTATCCAGAAACCTGTTATCCAGAACGCTCTGAATTACAGGAAGGCCATCTCCCACAGACTCCACTATAATCAAATAATTTTGAAATCAAATCAAATAATTTAAAAAAAATAGTTTTTCTCTGTAGTAATGGAGAATCAGGATCAGCATAGAACAGCCAAGTAATAACACCTTAGATGACAGAATGACTTGGATGATCCCTGACTCATATGCGTTGTCAAACTGTATCCATAAAGCCGTCAAACTCAGTGTGGCCACAATATCTACCTTATGTGTATGTATAAGAGCACTTGTATTTTACTCCTTGTGTCTCATTATAGTATGAGTGAAATATTACAAACAAATAGGCCTTACATTGACGCCAAAGTCTGGAGAAGTGGCACTCCAAATTGCTCCTATGCTCGCTGCTGCCAGCGTTGCTTCAACTGTCTGAATGCAGTTTGGAAGATAACCTAAAAGAAAGTGAAAGTCATCAACTTTATTCCATGTCTTTGCCACACACATATCTCATATCTCAGAGCTAATGTAACAGTATTTGGCTACTTTTAATTCTCAGTGGTTTTTATTAGGGCTTTACTTTTCATCTTTACATTCACAGCTGAGACAGTGAGGGTTACAACCAGCCTGTAGCCTTAGAAAATATACCATCAGATGTAACTCCAATACGTGCAGCAGGGAAGATACTTATACCTAGGAGGTTATTTATCAAAGCTTATTTACCATTCAAGCTTATTTTAAACCTCAAATGAAGTTGACTTAACTCACAGCTCAAATGGTTTCCTTTTAAAGGAGATGGAAAGTCTTTTTGCACTTGGGGATGCCAAATGTTAGGCACCCCCAAGTGATTGTATTGACTTACTTGAAACCCCGGGCCGGTGCTTCTATCAGCAGAAAACTGCACTTTCCTGGGTTATACCAGTGAGCACCATGGAGCTATCTTCTTCCGGCTTCTTCTTGCTTCAAATTTCCCCAGGCAAATGCATGTGCAGTTGAACGAAATAGCCAACTTTTTAGTTAAAGTTCAGACCTTAGTTCTATTGCGCATGCGCAGTCGAGCGAAGGAAAGAGGAAGACGGAAGTGGATCACTCCGTGGTGCTCACTGGTATAACCCTGGGCCGGTGCAGTTTTTGCTGATAGGAGCACCGGTCTGGGGTTTTACATAAGTATATACAATTACTTGGGGTGCCTAACATTTGGCACCCCAAGTGCCAACAGACTTTCCTTCTCCTTTAAAGAAACTTGAATGAAAAAAAACCCAAATCAGCAAGTTCAGGGTTAACAACTGAAAATTGATAAGAGTTTCCAAGTTATAATAAATCTCAAAAAAAAATCAAAATTTTTTAACAAGAAAAATCGACCAAAAATAAACTCAAAGGCTTGAATTTTTCGTGAAAAACACAACTCGACCCTTAATAAATCTGTACCCTAGTGTATCTAGCCAGTGTAAGGGCCACAAACTATTTTAAATGTTTTAATGTAAACTTACTCAGAGCACTCTTCTATGCAATTTACATAATTTTTTTCTCTTCCTTTCAGGATGTTAGAACTGCACACACACAAGTCAAGCATTGTAAAAGTATCCTTCCTCCTGGTTTCATTCAGGACCTTCATACATTTTACATTTCAAACAGTTACTGAAATAGATCCACATAGTTCAGTTCATAAAATAAACAGTATCACTCAATTACTCATAACCACTTTACGTGTTTCTCCCCAAATATTTGCCATCAGTCCCTAGTGGCACTCTAAGGGACCACTTTCCCCTCTACAGGGCTCAGCCCAGGCACTCTTTATGGGTCCCAACAACTTCTTGGTCAATTGCCCGAAGCACTTCAGAGCCTAACACTACCCTATCCTACTTACTTCAACCTGCTGGGAAACTATTCCCACTAAACCCTTGTGAACCTTTTAACTGTCTGTTTTCGTCCATTGATATTTCTCTCATTCCTGTTCAAGGCATGTCTCCCTTTATATCCCTCCTTGAACTTTCGAAGGTGTTCCCCTACTCACTAGCTTTCTCTAGGGCCCAAACACTATAGGGGCAAATTCACTAACCAGCGAAAATTCGCCAGCGATGGCTTTGCGCACATCGCAACACTTTGCCAGGTGTAAATTCGCCTGGACAACGCTAATTCACGAAGATCCGGTTGCGCACAGGGTACGGCTGGCTAAATTACGATCAGCAGTTCGAAGTTACGCTAGCGTTGGCTAATTAGCATACGGCGTGCAGTTTAAGTACAATGGCCGTATATGCTGCAGCAAATACATTACACTACACAAGGCCAGGGAACCTTAATTAAATTATATAAAGTTGTTATAATGCCCTATACATGTGCCCACAGTATAGTTTAGGTGCCATATGTTAGCAAATGTAGGGGGGAAGGAGGGTACCCCAAAAAAATGTACAATCTTTTTCAGTCTATCACCCTTTAAATAGGAAAAAACGCCAGCATTTAAAAAATACTCAACTTTTTTTTGAGGAACTCCTATCTACTCTATTGCACTTCGCCTGGTCTGAGGTGCGAAGGCAAGTCTGGCAATAGAGGTAACAGTCAGTAAAATCAAAAACCTAGTGAATTTGCGTAGTAACGCTCTTTCGCCAGACCGAAAATTCGCCTGGCGAATTTACGCCAGCTACCGTTAGTAAATCAGCGAAGTGCCGAAATTATGTCACGCTGGCGAATTATCGCCAACGTTAGCCACTTCGCCCTTTCCCCCTATGACTAACATTTTTCTAACCATTATGCTACCATCTAATGGTAGAAAATAGTAATTACTATAAAATAATTTTGTGAAGCCCCTTCACCCTTATATATATGTTAAAAGGGTATCTCATTTCCTTAAAGAATATAAAAATGTATGAAGTTTATATTACTGTTCTCTTCCATCCCGGGGTAACAGCAACACAAACCAGCTTATTTGAAAAGAAACACGTACAACATACAGTAAGTACTCACACAGAACTTCATCCTGCAGAAAAGAACTGCTTTGCTGTAGATTTTCCCACATACCACAGTTTATCTATATAGCAGCATTTGGCACTCCAGATGCTACAGAACTACAATACAATCATTCTTCCTAGAGTGGAGTTGGCAAAGTGAGTCTAGGACATGTAATTCTCTCCTTGCTATACACTACAATGCTTTATGTTATAAGCCTTTGTTACTTTATTCTAAAAAGATTTTTAATCTGGCCCGTACTTGCTGACACAGTAAATATTTAAGTGTGGAATTTGGCAGCAAATCATAATTTTATTTTCACTGTGACCCTCACAACCCTCCCTCTTGTTTTATACTCTAATAGAACACTAGTGGAAATTGAGTACGACTTTGATTTCAAACAAGTTGATGACTATTGAATAATGAGAAATCATGGAAAAAGTTTTCCACTTGCTGAAGATACATTTCCTATGAACTTCTACGGTATATATTTTGTGTTGATGCCTTCTAGAGAGTCTGTCTTGATTAAAAATTTTTGTGGTAGAAGATTTCGGTAGAAAACAACATTATGCTTTCATCCATTTCAAACAAGTTGATGACTATTGAATAATGAGAAATCATGGAAAAAGTTTTCCACTTGCTGAAGATACACTTCCTATGAACTTCTACGGTAAATATTTTGTGTTGATGCCTTCTAGAGAGTCTGTCTTGCTAAAATTAAGGCCAAAGAAAGCTCGGAGAGTTTGGGTTGTTGTACCCAAACTCAAATGGCCACCTTAACTGTAAGGAACTTGTCAGCATTTCAAACAATGATTAGCACTCAAGAGATTATAGGGGTTATGTAATATAAGTAGGGTTGCCACCTATTTTAAAAAAAATTACCGGCCAGCGATGGGGGTGGTAACCCCGTGACGGAAAAAGGGGCGGGTCACGGGTAAATGGGCGGAATGTGATGTAAAAAAGGGGTGGGGCATCGCAAGAGGGGCAGAAGACGAAGGAGGGGTAGGTTTCTGCCGGAAGGCCAAGGGCTTTTGTTATAGGTATTACAAATTACCGGCAGCTACATTGCCGGTAAATTTGTAATACCGGCCCTGGCCCTGGCAGGTATTTTACCGGCTAGGCCGGTGAAATACCGGCCGGTGGCAACCCTAAATATAAGGCACTAAATTTGTCCAGGTGCGGTAATCCATAGAAACCAATTAGCAGTCAGCATTTACTGGTCAACCATTTAAAAGCTAATCTTATTGGTTGCTATGGGTAACTGCTCCTTAGTGCCTTTTATTACATATAGGGGTTAATGTATTAGCCAGCACATTTGAGCTATATTCACCTGGCCCACAAGTGCACCCATGGGTGCAGACGATTCCCATTGTAATGAAAGGCAGACAGCTGGGAAAAGCTTGAGTGACAAAACACATGGAATAACAAAGTTTGCCATTGCCATAGACAAATTAGGGGTAGTTACTGAACAGGTGTGTGTGCTGTTCTCCCTTCCATATTTCGTTCTGCAAGAGACCCTAGCTGAGAAGATAGTTACCTACAACCCGGTCTCCTGTTTTGATGCCCATTTTCCTCATTGCCGCTGCAAATACAGCAACATCACGTCTCAACTCTCCAAATGTCACTTTCTCTATGTTCTCTTTGCCTTCCCCTGTAAAAACAAGTTGGACAAGAATAGATTTATGCATGGTGATAAATTAGAAAAGGACTTAGTACGCGAGAATTAAATAAATACACATTTTTGGTCCTGTGGATTTCCCTCTCCTAGACACTGAATATGGGGAAAGGTGTGTGCACCTTTAAAACATGTGTTGCAACTTGCGCATGACTTACCAAACCAGATTCTAATTTAAATTTGTATTGGAGTATCATACACAAGTTGCAGCAGACACAACATAACTGGCACCTGCAATTACAATGGAATTCTGAGGGAAATGCTGCATTGCGGGCAAAAATTTACATCTAAATTTAGCACTTTGCACAATGCATGTAAACGAGCTAATTAAGACTTCAGAAATGGCAATACTGGCGTTGGCAGTAAGAATTACAAGAAATGGAATGAAATATAAAATGTTATTCTCTGAAGCAATGCAGAAACTCAGTCCAGATGATATGTATTAGACACCAGGGGCCCACCAAAAAAACTTAGACCAGGGGCCCACTCTCAGTATTATTTTCCTTCTCCTCACTCAACCTCTATTGTCCTATTCTCTTTTCTTTACATACCATAATCGATTGTTCCATCTATTTAGCCCATTTGTTCTTATAGAAATAGGGAATGGCCATGAAATTGGCCAAATGTTTAGAAGCAGGAGGGCCCACTGACACCTGGGCCCACCGGGAGTTTTCCTGGTATCCCGGTGGGCCAGTCCGACACTGTGTATTAGAAATACATATGACTGGTCTGGTCTAAAGATCCAGTAACACAGAAATTAAAATTCCCAAAATGTTTAAGTATCTTATTCTCTATTTTTTTAATCTGGCAGAATTTCTAGAAATATTGACATTTTTAGCTGAATATACAGGGAAATATGGGAAAATATAAACTACTCCATGTTTGGTCCTTGCAAGGTAGATAACTAGATTGCAAGTTCACAGATAATTCCACTGTATAATGAGCTCCTGCTACCAAAACATCAAAACACGAAGGGTAAAAAGAGAGGGTTGTACACTAGTAATCTAAATATCTGCCTCGCAAGGACCAAACACAGAGCAGCTTTATCTCTCCTTTTGCCTCATTTAGCTCAGTTTTTTAAACCATACATTTAAAAAAAAACAGGCCCAAAATAGCCATATTCATTGCACTGATGTTGAACAAGGGAGCATACTGCTCCTTTAAAAAGACATAAGAGATCATTGACATAGATGGATATGCTGTTTTTAAAAGCACAGGAACCTAAAGCTGGCCATAGATGCAAAGATCCGATCGTATGAATTGAGGATTTGTACGATTTTTGGACCGTGTGTGGAGAGTCCCGACATTTTTCATCAGGCGGAGATCGGTCTTTGGTCCATCGGACAGGTTAGAAAATTTCTGTCGGCTGCCGAGGATTCAATGCCAATTGATCAATGGCATTCCCTTAATCCTCATTTTAATTAATAATTAATTCTTTGCAAATGCTTTGCAAATATTTGCTCAAGAAAACCGCCTGTTTACGTTTGCAATGAGTCAGGATCAAGGACCTGCCCTGTCTGACAAATACTCACTTGCGGAATACAAAGCAATTTTATCATTTTCCTTATGTTTGAGGAGGTTTTCTGCGTAGTTCAGGCGACTCCCTTTAAACCACTCTGGGACGTCTGCAATTCCTTTCAATCTATCAATTACCTGCAGAATATAATGACCAAAAAACAGCTAATCTTAGGAACAAAAATTATACTTGTCATAGAATATTCCCTTGATATACCATGTGTTAAAAAAACACACACACCCACACCCTGCCACGCAACTGAACTGATACAGTTTATCTGCCAAGAGGATTTACCTGGCAATATGACAAGAGTAGCAACAGGAACAAGAAGTAAATAACATGCAGGAAATATTCCCAATTTCTATTAACCCTTAAAAGTGTCCCCCTGTTGCAGATTCGATGGCACTGACATATGTATTATTGAGCCAGCACTGCATATTCTAAGTTTTTGGGTGTGTCCTTTTTGAATTTTGCCACATCATTACTGGCAACATATGGTGCAGTGAGCTGAAAAGAATCTGTCACTGTGCATTATATGCTATTTAGAGAGCTGAGCTTTTCTAGTCTCAGTGTTTTACCCAGAGTGTGCAGAGCTGATACACATGGTTATGTGTATTACAGCTTTTAATTCGCCACATGTTCTGCTCTGTAACATCGATATGCTCTAGACACATCTACGTGTGTCTCTAACATCTACATGCTCTAGACACAATTATAACATGAACTAGTTTTAATATTAACTAGTAATGTAATAAAAGTAGGTTATGATAGCAGTACTTTATGTGTGCCCTTAATCACATTTTGACTCCCAGCACTGTGATCATTATTGCAGTGTCTACTGTACCAATAGTCTTTAGAAGTAGTTATAGTTATAGCTATATCTGTAAAATCGAATGCACCACTGGACTTATCATTCCAGGTGTCTATGTGTCAGCAGTGTTATTTGTACCTTATAGGCCCACTTCCAAGCAATAAAGCAATAACAATCCTAGTCAAGTGTTTAACTACAGAATGAGAACTATTGTTGTATTATTGTATTAAAGCAAAATATTATATTATATTATTAGCGTACAGAACAATATAGTGTTCTTGGTATGTTCTCAACAGGACTGCCAGCAAAGACAGTACATGGGGAACAGAGGGTGGCCCCAAAATTTTAAAAAAAGAGTAATCTGCAGCCAAAAAATATGTGGGGATTGCATGAATGGTGGGACTTTTGCATAACTGGGGGTGCTCAGGGTGGATCAGAGGCATGGCAATGTGTGCAAGTGTAATTTTTTTTCATTGGGTCCTGATTTTACTTAATGGCAGTTCCCACAACCCAGGGGTCGTGGGAGACCACTGGGCTACTAAATGGGTCCCCCTGGGGGAAGGGCCCTGCTAACTTAGTAGTATGGAGCCCTACAATTACCAATGGCTCTGTATAATGCTGCACACTATATAAATATATAATAAGATTCATCTTATTCATCCTAATATAATTTTCAACTAGCATGTTTCTTAGACTTCTAAAGAGCATCCTGTGCCATAAAGCAGGACAGCTAAAAATTTTAATGTACTGTTTTTATTTTGTGATATTAGATATACAATTTGGGTTCATAATGTTTGTTAGGCACAAGCTGAAAAAGAGGGAGGTACCAATATTATATATACAGTATATCAAATGTTACAGTCACGATAGCTTTTCACATCTGTTATGGAGTTTTTTGTGTTATTGTAGTTGCTGTCCCACATATTCCTGGAACTATGGCTAAATATCTTAAAATTAAATAATTTACTATATCTGTAAAGTTGGTATGAGTCTAAGAGGGCCCAGACCAAAGAAAGGACCTCCAGATGGGGCTTGAACTGAAAACATTTACAGAAACAACCACTCCCCTGGTGTTTCTGACCATGAATCTCTTGCCTTTGTAGAAAAATAAATAGATGAATAATGTACCTCATCATATGTTTTAGAGTGAACAATCCCACTGAAGTCCCAAAACTCTGCCCAAAATTCCGGATAGAACTCCACAGACCACTGGTACAGTTCATTGTAATTGGCTGTAATGAGAAAAAAAAAATATATATATATGTGTGTGTGTGTGTGTGCAGTTTATTTGTAACAGTCATCAGCATATAACAAGAAGAGATTATACCAACAGTGAAATCCATCAACCTGTACCAATTGCCAGTACAGGTATGGGACCTGTTATCCAGACTGCTCGAGACCTGGGGTTTTCTGGATAATGGATCTTTCCGTAATTTGGATCTTCATACAGTAAGTCTACTAGAAAATCATGTAAACATTAAATAAACCCAATAAGCTGGTATTGCTTCCAATAAGGATTAATTATATCTTAGTTAGAATCATGTACAAGGTACTGTTTTATTATTACAGAGAAAAAGGAAATAATTTTTAAACATTTGGATTATTTGATTATAATGGAGTATATGGGAGATGGCCTTTCTGTAATTAAGAGCTTTCTGGATAACAGGTTTCCAGATAATGTATCCCATACATCTATAGTGTTTTCTTTTAAATAGTAATTTTATTGCATTGTAATCATTCTTAAAAATGTAAGATGCTCGAGACACTGCGCATTTAATATAGGTATATAAATAGAAACTACATTTCCCATCATTCAGTGACATGCATAATTCTGTCCCATGGCCTCACTCATGATAATTCTGTACCAGGGATACAGGTCAAGTCTGAATGTTGATTTACCTGCTCTGTATAAATTTGAGAGGGTATGTGCTTGTGATTAGTGATGGACGAATTTGCGGTGAATTCTCACGATTCGCCACTGGCGAATAAATTCGCAAAACCACCACAAAAATTCACCAGGGTGTCAAAAAAATGGACGCCTACATCAAATGACGAACCTTTCGCCGTTTGGCAGGAAATTCGCAAATTTTTCTGCGAAACGCCCCAAATTCGCCCATTACTACTTGTGATATCTCCAAACAAAATCAAAACAAATATAATTATCATGTTTTATTACTCATCCATTAGTTTTTGTGATATAAGAAGCAGATCACAGCAAGGGAAAACACTTCTAGGCCTTAAACTAAAACATATAAATTCAAGAGAATACATACAATTTTGTTTGTATATCATATTACTATATTGTTACAATATGAATGCTAAACAAACTAAAGCACTGATTATAGGTCTTTTCATATTTACTTTATAAATTCACTCAACTGTTTGCCTGGAAAAATGTCAGCTTTAATATACAGTAACACATTGCTCATCAGCCATGCTGGATTTGCTGCATGAAAAGTAGGAAAATAAACAGAAGTGCCAATGTTCCTACTGGCAAGAGGCCAACACACTTTCCTTCTCGTAGGTTCTACAATGCCCTCTCAGTTAATGTCTCGGCACTCCCTCCTGCTGCTACTCAGGAGGCAGCGCAATAACCTTTCTGAGGTCAGCCACATATTCACTTTTTATAGCTACACTACAAAGTCAGGTAGCATGGTTTATTGCAGGGCTCAGCAATAATAAAGATAGCATTTTATCTGTGAATACAGACATTTAATAGTGGTACAGTGCAATGCACTCTTTAAAGGTGTAGTTTACCTTTAAACTAACTTTTAGTATGGTGTAGACCAGTGATCCCCAACCAGTAGCAACATGTTGCTCACCAACCCCTTGAATGTTGCTCCTAGTGGCCTCAAAGCAGGTGCTTATTTTTAAATTCCAGTCTTGGAGGCAAGTTTTGGTGGCATACAAACCAGATGTACTGCCAAACAGAGACTCCTATAGGCTGCAAGTCCACATTGGGACTACCAATAGCCAATCACAGCACTTATTTTGCACCACCCAGGAACATTTTTCATGCTGGTGTTGCTATCCAACTCTTTTTACATCTGAATGTTGCTCACGGGTAAAAAAAAAAAGGTTGGGGACCCCCGGTGTAGACATTTATACTCTGAGACTGTTTGCAGTTGGCCATCTTTTTTATGGTTTTTCATTTATTTAGCATTTGGTGAGCCGCTCCCGGCGTTTGGTATTTTAGCAGCTAGCTGATTTCTATGGTCTTGTGTACCCTAGCAACCAAGTTATGGTTTGAATGACAGACAGGAATATAATTAGGAAAGGGCCTGAATAGAAAGATAAGAAATAAAATTGAAGCCACACAGATCAATGAATTAATGCTGCTGGGATCAGTGACCCCCATTTGAAAGCTGGAAAGAGGCAGAAGAGGAAGGCAAATAATTCAAAAATTATAAATAAAAAAAAATTCAAAGTTGCTAGGAACAATGCATTATATATCATATCTAAGTTAATTAAAAGATTAACCACCCTTTTAATAAGTGGAAATAACATACTCCTGACCAAGATGAGGGGGTAGTTCTTGTTTCAGCTGAATAATGCCATTTTGCTCTGAGCTCCTCTTGTAAACACAGAGCAGATAAAGGTATTGTGACACTGTGATCTGCCACTGGCTTTTACAGGTCTGATACCCTGTCTGTGCATACTTGTTCCTAATGCCTGCTGATAGCAGTATCACTGTATTAAAGGGGTTGTTAAACTTCCAAACACTTTTTCAGTTGAGTTGTTTTCAGATTGTTCTCCAGAAATAAAGACTTTTTATCAACTGCTTTCCATTTTTTATTCTTTACCATTTTTCCAAAATTTCCCGTCTCTGGTGTTTGTCTGGCAACTCGGTAATTTAGGTGCAGATTTTGTGGTTACAATTTTGCAACATTTAGTTGATACATTTCTCAGTAGCATCTCTGAAGTATTAGCAACTATTGTATCAATTCTAACAGTTGCCTGTAATGAAACTCAGGTATTTTGCTCAGCAGGGACAAAGATAAGAAATGTATCAACTAAATGTATCAATTTAGAACAGTTTAGAGAGTTGGCAGCACCCCTCCAAAAGCAGCTCTAGAAAGGTGAAAAATTAGACTTATACTTGAATATTAGAAACAGTCACACATAGAAAATAGAAAGTAATTTGAGAAAGTCTTTATTTCCGGTGAACTATATAAAACCAAATGAACTGAAAAGTGTTGGAAAGTGAACAACCGGCCATAGACAGGCCATCAATGATAATGGGTGACAGGGAGATTTGTTGGAATAAATTTTTGCTACTATGGGCAACAAACCTCATGAAAATGCTTTTCCGTCAGAAATAATTGAAATTGCCTGTTGCAAAGCCTACACTATTAAAAGGTTTTTCCGAAGTTGCCTTGTAAGGATACTTCAGGCAACTACATGGCACATAGGTTTTACCATCGCCAATTTCAATTATTGCCAGTGGAGAAGCATTTTCAGGAGATTTGTCGCCCGCAGTAGTGCAAATTTATCATGGGTGACAAATCTCCCAGTTGGCCATGGTCCTAAAAGCTGCTGATGGACTGGAAAATCTCCAGTGCATCAGCTCATTGATGAGTTCCTCACCCCAACAGCCTGCATTAACAGTCCTGCGATCTGATTATTTGGCCAAGGGCATGTTGTTTGGGCATATCAGAGCAAGATCCGCTCCAAATTAATGGATCTTCATGTGTTTGGCCAGCTTAACTCCTAGGTTAGTTGTTTGGTATGGCACAGCAAAGCTGAAAAGCAACCTGGTAATGTATACTTTACTTAAAAGTTCAATATAATGTCAATATAAGTCACCAAGCCATACAGATGAAAAAAAAAAGTCCTAGATGTGAACCTGTAATAAAACATGACTGGGAGATGGATTCACCTGAAACACCCCTAATGGAAAGAAAAAATATACAGAAATAAGATATAAAACAGGAAAAAAACTAATGATAATTTATGGAAGGTGAACTACCACTTTAAAATGATTTATTTATGTCTCCTCCCAGTAGTAATCCTGGACTCTAGCTCAAAAACTTTTTAAACTGCTACTAGCAACAGTGGGTCTGTGGGGGTGCCACTGTGCCAAAAAAAACTTTGCTCTGTGAGATCACTTATTATCACTGATCTGTTTCAGGACCTCTCCTATTCATATTTCAGTCTCTGGTTTTTAGACCACTGCCTAGTTAAACTAGAGTAACTAGGGTAACTAGACCATAGCAATCAGACACCTGTTGGAGATATGATGAACAAAAGGCAGTATAAGAAAAAATAATGAATGAAAAAAATGGAAAGCAACTGCAAATGGCTTTAGACAACCACTGTCTACTAAACTTCGATTCAAAGTTAAACTTCCCCTTTAAAATCATACATTTTAGAAAATTTGTGGAAAAAATAACAATAACTAAAAAGTCATGATATATTATTCTGCTCATAGAATGCAGCCTGCCACAAGTGCTTATTCACAGGTATCCAGTGCAAATGCTTGTGAGCAGTAAGAGACTTTTAATGAAAGAGCTATTAGTGGTAACATAATCTTGTTACAGGAGGATAATCTTCCTACTTACTGAATGGAGTTATCTAATGGAGTTATTGGGAGTGTAATATTCAGCCACTGGAAGTGGAGGGGTAGAAAAGGGGGGGCAAAGCAATAATGCAATATTTTTCTTGTTAATTATATTACTGTCACTATACTGTTAGCTGTTTAGTATCACAATAGATCAGCCTCTCATGAATGAGATCTAACTACACAGGGAAAGTAGAGATGTTAGGGGCTCCAGCTGCAGTTGAAATACCTCTCCAGTCAGTGACAAGTGGAGCTGCACATCAGCAGCACGTCTAGCCTGGACATCACTGGCACAAGAGAATGATGATTCAGTGGCTGCTCACTATTACTTATAGGCAGGGTGGGGTGGCTCAAGCGCAATTATTCTAAGTACAGTCCCTAAGCATGTCCTGCATGAAAAATTTAAATACTATCAGCAACTGAAAATCTCAAATCATCTGTGACTGAACTGCATTTCCCAGGATGCCTTGCCAGGCTTTGGAATATTTTTGCTGTACTTGTACTATATAATACATCAGGAGACTTGTAGAAAATTAATGACACTATTTCTTCAGAGGCTGCCATAAAATGCTTTAGCCTCGCTCTTTCATGTCCCACAGTGCTGGGCAGTGTCCTTGTTGCAGCTGTCACAGACACACAAGCTCTCTCACACACTCCCACATTTCCAGCACATTGTACTGAAGTGTTGCCAAATCAGAAACTCAGCAATGTTAGACAGGAGTGGGGAATCAGGGCTAACTAACCTGTAGTTCCTCCTGCTGTTGTTGTACTATGACTCTCCCAACAGCTTTCCTTTGTCAGTGGGATGTGAAGAGTTGCTGTTCAACAACAGTTGGAGGGCTAATGGTTGAACATATTTAAATACTGTTACACTATTACTATATAATATAACTTTTCTACATTCTCCCCAATGCTGCAAAGGATGATGGGACTTTGGGCAAAAAGCCCTTCATACAGAACCCTAATTCTACTCTGCCCTGTGTATATTCCATACTCACCTTACCTGCCTGTACTGTAACCTGACAGTCCTTAAGGTCCTTACAAATCAGAGATATCCAATTTTGGCTGGAAAATCCTAGGCTGCCTCCACCACATGCTCCTGTCGTCTCACCCAATTCTTGTAGCAAATAAGCAAAAAAGGAGAAGGAAGCCTCAAAAGCAGATCTTTGCTGCAATTAATTTTATTAAGTTGTGCCTCAACATGTTTCGGGCCACAAGCCCTTTTTAAATTTAATTGCAGCATAAATCAGCTTTTGTGTACCTGTTCCCATGCAAGATACCTTTCCCCATATATTATACCTGTTGCTATACAATATACTTGTTCCCATACAATATACCTGTCCCCATACAATATACCTGTTCCCATACAATATACCTGTCCCCATACAATATACCTGTCCCCATACAATATACCTGTCCCCATACAATATACCTGTTCCCACACAATATACCTGTCCCCACACAATATACCTGTTCCCATACAATATACCTGTCCCCATACAATATACCTGTTCCCATACAATATACCTGCCCCCATACAATATACCTGTTCCCATACAATATACCTGTTCCCATACAATATACCTGTCCCCATACAATATACCTGTTCCCATACAATATACCTGTCCCCATACAATATACCTGTTCCCATACAATATACCTGTCCCCATACAATATACCTGTTCCCATACAATATACCTGTTCCCATACAATATACAGTACCTGTTCCCATACAATATACCTGTCCCCATACAATATACCTGTCCCCATACAATATACCTGTTCCCATACAATATACCTGTTCCCATACAATATACCTTTTCCCACACATAACGTTTATCTAACCATCTGTGTTTGCCCACGTGTTGTCTGTATGAAGCCACCTAACAGTGCTGCAGATCTCATTATCTGACACTGTGTATCCTCCCCTGGATGTAGCTTGTGCCTCAGGCACCCACACCCCTGTGCCACTCACCCAGGCGGAGCCCCAGATTCTTGTTCACCCTGTTCCTGAACTGATCCATCTGGGTGATCTTCTTGGAGTCCGGGTACCACATTACTTTGGCCTCCATGATCTCCTCCATCAGCTCCCCCTTGTCAGACATGCTGAGTGTGCGTGCTAGCCGTCTGAGCAGCCTATCCCTATCTCTCCAGCACACTGTTCTCTCTGCCTGCAACCAGAACGTGCTTATGTACACACTGCCTCCTACTGTATCCTTCCTCCAGCACAGGAGGAAAAAATAGTGCCCAACCTCTACATAGCTACCTGCTCCTCATTCATCTGAAATATAAGCGTTATGGACTGATCCTTTTATAGCAGATCTCATTTAAATATAATATAAACAAAATATATAAAAATGTACAGCTACTTAAAGTGCATAGTAATGATACTACTGGCTCTCCTGATAAATGATAAGGATTGAGGAGATTTCTCCCTGATTTTTAAAACTGCATAGAATTTCTTAATTAAATCATAACCTTAAATCATAATCAACAAACAATTATTGTATGGAACTGTATCATTAAAGCACAAGAGAACTATAATAATGTATAATGTAATGAAGCATTTCATGTCTTGTGGGTCCAGTGCTCTTTAAGTGTCCCTGGAAATTATTATATTATTATTATTATATTAGGATTATAAAATACTAGCAACAATGCTACATTACAACATTCAGTGCTGTGAAATATGTTGGTGCTTTAAAAATATGTGATACTAACAATAATAATTATTATTGTATAGAACATGCATTATATTAACATTCTAGTGGTCCAATTAAAAGATTCTATAGATAACTGGGCAAACTCAATGCCCCCCACCCCCTATGACAGTCCAAGTTACCACAGTGAAGAGAAAACTTGTGATAAAATAACTGCAAACCTGTCAAAAAAATAACCAGTAATTTATTGTGATAGTGCCCTTTGAGATTTGTGCCCATTGTGGTGTATATTTCTGCATCAGCTAATCCTTACAGTTATGTGGCAACCCAAGCCATTGTGACCCTTTTCACTGCTGGCAAAACTGCTCACAGCAGAAAGGTTCAAGGGAAAACATTACTAGCAGACAAGTGTTCTTCCAACATATTAGGAAACTATTTATAAAATAAACATTACATGAAACAGGTAAATTAAGTTGAGAATTTACTTTGATATATTAGAAGACATAACCGAGTTGCAAAAAGTTTTCATAGGTGTTGCAACTAGACCTGAACGATGAACTAGTTGGCTTTCTATCCTCTGGTAGCTTTGCAAAACTTAGAGTTCAGCTTGCTTCATTGCATCTGATGAACAGAGATGACTCCCATTATCAGAGCTGTCTGTAGGGCTCTGGAGCTACACCAACTTTGCAACATTTAGTTATATTATAGAGTAGAACTATTTAGCCTGTGGCCCTTTAGCTGTCGGTGGGTGTTGGGATAACAGCACTGAAGTGCTGTACAATGGAAAACTGATAAAACAAAGTATTCATAATAAGGAAGATGTCACTTTCCTACTTATGACTGCTGTTCTGCAGGGTACCCAGTATGTGCACTTTCAGGGCAGCCATACCTTTTGTGAGGCTGGACGCCATAAATATTGCTCTGACACCATTTGGGCCTGTTAAGATATAAAGCAAGGATTTAAAACATATATTCAGTAGAATTTAATTTTAATTATCTGCCACTTGCACTTAATCCAAACATGATATCATGTTAGTCATAAATCATGCCTTTAACACGTCTACACATTCTTAGTATATAAGAGTAAAAGGGGTACCTAAGCACATGTGAGGTTATGAAGTCAATTTTATGTTGGCAGTCATGTTATTCACAAAAGGAAGCACTGAGAGTGCTGGTCATTATATAGATCTTGCATAGAGGCTGCAGACCATTCAGCACAGGATTTCGTATTTTCAACCTCTTTATTTCACTACTGATAACATTCATAGAGGACAAACAGCCATTTTTATGAACATTATGATAATATTTTTATGTAAAATCTGGAAATCAGACCGACAGTGCAAGGTGGCGGGCAGGAAGAGCAAGAAGAAGAGCTCAACCCGGACCCGTGCGCCACCCGCAACCAGAGGTGCGAGGTTGGCCCAAACCCGGGTCCCGCGGGTATCGGGCTGGCCTGCACATCACTGATATATACATATTATATATATCAACTGCAATGACTCAGCACTCACAGGACTTATTTAAAAAATGTTAAAAATATTTTTACAAAAATCAACGTTTCGGTCACATATTCCTACCTTTATCAAGATATATATACAGGGTCGGACTGGGCCTGCAGGACCCTGGGGAAAAAAACTAGATATTACTGGGCCCTGTAGAAAATTATTTTTCAGGCCCCCAAAATGTCTAGAGGTTGACCTGTATTACCAATATTTTTTTGTAGATAAATTAGGCCCTGATTTGGCCCCTATATCTCCTGCGCCTCCCTGCACCCACAGGGTCTTCTTCCTCTGTAGTCACGCCCCTGATTTCACTGGAAAGTGAAATTTCCCTTTCTACATGAAACAACCTACCAGAGTTTTTGGAACTGCAGTTCAAAGGAAGCTATGGAAACCTGTAATATGTGCCCAGAACAGGAGAGTCCATCACATGAGGCAGGTGGAGAACCTCTGTTAGATTAGGATAAATTGTTTTTCTTTGACAGACACATGACTTGGATGTGTTGGGAGTAAATTGCCAGTGTAGGTGCAGTTTCGGTGGTTAGGTACAAAGTGGTCTGAAGGGTTCTGAATTTGCAAACAAACTTTAATTGGCACAAATGTTTAAGAAATACACTTTGGATTCAGTTCAGCAGAAGTTTTCAGCTAGGGGAAGTTTTGCAGAGAGAATAGGATCAACGGGTACATAGGAAGGCACATCATTTGGGGTGGCATGCCACCCATCTTAGTTTATATTTCCTTGTTCCCACAAACACCTGAAGACTGGCAATTTGTGGATTGTGCTGTAACAAGCCATAAGCAGTCACTATTTATTGGGCTGGTGGGAGGTTGTTTGTAACTCTATGTAATTGAAATGCCAGGGCCTATTTTGAATCCCAGTCCAGACCTGGACTCATGGACTGGACGCACCTGAGATTTTCAGTTATTTGAATCTTCCATCTCTGAGGGGCCCAGAAGGCAGTCAGCATAGGTGGCGGTGCACATCATTTAGAAATCTGGTGCTGTTTTAAGAGCAGTGACATTACTAGATATTGGAACACCCCGAACTTTGTGACTGTGTTTTAAACTGCTTATTAGCCATTACCCCACTGGGGCCCCTATATTCACACACAAGCAAGTAGTATCCTAAGCATATCACCTCAGGTTTTTGTGGAAGTTGGAAGGAGGGTCAAGTTGGACACTTATTAAGCAATTTTAATACATTTTTATGAAGCACCTCTTGTCCCAAAGTCTCAAATTATTTAGCAGTGACACCCTGTAATATAAGAGGTTTGTAATGCATACAGAACTTCGCATCTATCTAACACTCGACACAAGCATCTCCCAGACTGTTTTAACTGAGCTGATGCAGAGTCAACCCATGCGGCGGAGTGATATGCTTTCTCAGCGCCCCACCAGCTACTGCCTTGTGATTGGCTGACGTTTCTCTGGTTCCACATCAGCCGAGAGTTTAGTTTCAGGCTGCGAAGCTGTCAGAAGGAGAGACCAATAGTGATGGGGCGCTGATGACATCACTTCCAATAAGAACGAAGAAAAAGAGAGGCGCGTCCTGTCATTTCGGAACTACGAGCAAGAGCGCGTGTTGCAACCGTGCCCCTTTCATTGGCAACAATAATGAGAAGCCACGCCTACTTGTGTTCGCCCACTTACCTTCAACCTTCCGATTATAATTACAAAACGTGCAATCACTTTTGTCCCTATGCGTAGTGAACATTTTCCACTTATTACGTTGAAGTGTGTTCCTTTTCGGCGCTTTAAATATTGAGCAAATTTGCACGCGGGCAAAGACAGTAACCAATGGCAACCAATCCAGTTTTCGTCTTCTCTACCAAGAGCAGGCTCTAATCATTGATTGGTTGTTATAGGGGTCTGTGCAAATTTGCCCAGTGTTATTGATGAGCCCTAGTTGACTTGGGACAACCTTGTCACTGTAAAATGTTGCTGTCTTTTTGTTCGTTAGCCCCACACTTTATAATAATATGAAAACATTATGATATAAGCAACACTCCTATAGGTCCCACACGTATTTAGGACTGCAAATAAATGCCCCATGAATTTTCACAAATGTGGTCAGTCTGTAGACATATATTTCACATTTTATGCATCTAACTGTACAGCAGTACACGTGTTACTGGATTATATTCTGCCCTGGGGTCTGAACCCAGTGATAAATGTAGAAATCATGGGTCCTGATCACACTTTTCTGTAGACAATGACATGAACTAAAGTGGAAGGCAGGTCTGGACTGGGAGTCAAAATAGGCCCTGGCATTTGAAGTACAGATAGGCCCAAACAGCCCCCTATCAGCCTACCACATAGTGACCTTCTATGGCATTTTACAGCAGCCCCTGAATTAGGGTTGCCACCTTTTTTGCAAAAAAAAAGTACCGGCCTTCCTTTATATTTAGATTTTTTCCCTATTAATAAGATTGGGGTCAAGCATCATTTTTACCGGTCGGGCCGGTAAAATACCAGCCAGCTGGCAACTCTAGCCAGAATCAACAGATTGCCAGTCCGGGCTTGCACTCTCTGCATTGGCATTCACCCCTCCCCCTGGCACAGGAAAGGTAAGCGTAAGGGGGCAGTTTTGTAGCTCCCGACCTAGAATCACTGCTACCTACAGGGTCTGCTTCCTCTATAGTTGTTAGAAATAGCACCCAGGCGCTCTCTAACTTACCCCAGCATGAGCAGGCAGAGAATGAGTGTTGCAGGCAGGCAGGTGGAGGGAGGGCCAGGTAAGGACTGTTGTGCCCACTGTTCCCCTCAAAATATATTTTTTTGGGGGGTGCCTGGCCATTGTTGTTATACCACAGTCAGCAGAGTTTGTGTGTTTCTTCTACAAGGGCAGACCCCCCGGCAGGTACTAAGTGCAGCTTCATGTAGCAGAGATTGGCCCAAAAATGCATACTTTCACAGTTTTCTGCCCAATCTCTGCTCTGTAAACACAGAGCTGTGGATAAAAATTGAACTCAGGTGGAATAGTGGGGAAGAAAATATTCTTGAGGCAATTATAGCAGTTTCTAATGCTGTGCGCTGCAGCTATCCAAGTGTTTGCCCACAACCTCCCTTCCATTCCGTTCCCCAGATTCGTTCCTGCCTATCTACGTGGGCATGCCCAGGCCCGGCAATCTGTGGGTTCTGGCAAATGCCAGAGGAGTTGCTGTATGCTTCCATAGAAAGTTACCATATAGTGGGCTGTTAGGAGGCTGTTTGGGCTGGTAGGAGGCTGTTTGGCCCTCTGTGTACTTGGAATGGCAGGGCCTATTTTGACTCCCAGTCCAGGCCTGGGCATGCCCCTGAGGAAGATGAATTTCTCGGCAAAACGCGTAGGGCAGGCGGCATAGGTTGACAGTGGGGGGATCAGCTCCCACTCGCTCCCCATGTAGATAGGCAGGAACGGATCTGAATTCATTTGTTAATATTGTAATTCATTTTAGCCTGCGGATCCTGGTCATTTACCATCACCTTAACTCCTTGGGAGACAATTTTTGTTGTACAAGATGACACCCCTTTTAATCACACATGCAAAAACACTTTGTTTCTGACATTTTTTAGCAGCTTCAAAACATACATTTCCATAGACAAAGAGAATTGTCATTGCTAAAAACAATCAAACGGAGTAATCGCACAAAAACAATTTGGAGTAAAGGAATCTGTTTATTAAACATTCCATTATAGAGTTAGGAGTGTTAAAGCTTTAATGAAATAAGGACCAATGGACATTTTGTTTTGGAAATATTTTTTTAATTTTTTTTTTTTTCTTTCAAAATATTTCACTATAGCAACAATGATCTGGTGATAGTACAGTCATGAACTAAAATGGCCCATAAAAAAGCTATATTTTTTTGTAGTGTACAACACTAACACAGCATTAAAGCCTAGCATATACCCACTGAATAATAATCCACCTAATTTGTATTAAAATTACTAGAAATAACCATCTATAAACCTACATGGATAGAAGATTTAAATATAGAAAAATCAATATTTTAAAACAATGTTTGTTTAAAAAGTCAATATTTTGTCAAATACTTGGTCACATAAATACCTTACATATATAGTAAATTTTACAGCAACACAAACCCAAAGTAGAACAAAATCTGCTGCAAGTCCTTAAATCTTTAAATTCAAAATATTAAAAAAATGTATGCCACAATTACTACTACTAGTCCTCCATTCCAACCGAAAATATAGGAGAGCAAAGAAAAGGGCAGAATGTGAAGTCACAGTTCTAAGTTTTTTATACATATTTGATTTTTTAATTATTTCTTATATTTCCCTTTTAAATGGTAAATTATCTGTTTAAGGCAAAGCTTACTTTAAACAAAACATTCACTCTTGTCTAATTTGCAGTTATACATTAGAAGGAGTAAACAAGGATTTGCCATTCAACAATTTTTGGCTTAAATACAAGTTGGTTCTCCAAAGTTCTTTACCACATCCAAGTGGGTTACTTTTTCACCCAAGTTGCCTCAAGAGTGCAAAGCCAGAAAGAGTATGTGCAAAATCATGTGCAAGTGTTTGGTTTTCATTGACCTGGTTGAGAATATCAGAATGCATGAGAATTTCATATCTATGTAATGAAAACTTTATATAAAAGCTAATTTTACAAAAATTTTAGATGCCATTTAATTTAAAAAAAGTGTGAGAGAGTTAACACTGCCATTCAAACACAATGAAATGAAATTATCACCCCAGTATTTGTATTATAGGGGATTTATGCTGAACACATTGTGAACTTGTTGCTTTTATTTCAGATTCAGAATTATTAGAAGTGTTGAATAAAGACACAGGGAGGCCTCATTTTAAGAAATATGTAATATATATGTATGTACTGGAAATCGTTTTCTCTCTCTATGGGGCATATTTGTCTGAAGATGAAATATAGAGAAATATTACAGAGAAATTCCACTATTGTCTATTAACTTGGGATTTTTAGGGGCATATTTAGAACAGTGAACTCACTTTATCATGACGACCTGTGGCAATATCTATTTCCCCTTTTGATAAATATGGCACTTTGTTTGCTAATAATGGCTGCATTTAATACTCATGATGAACTGTGTGTGTAATAAATATATCTATCTATATATCTATCTATATATCTATATCTATCTATATATCTATATCTATATCTATATCTATATCTATATATCTATATATATCTCACTATATGCGGAAATAACAACACTGCCCAGGTCAGATCTAATGAAAGATAATCCATTACAAACATAAACTTTGTAGGGATACTGACATGATCAAATTATACAGCCCTTTTCCATATAGGACCTGAAAGCCTTGGCTTTTTGGGTTTTTTAATTTGAAAGCTGCCCTCCCTATTTATTGCTCCCTATAGTAGGAGTGAAGGTTAGACTGATGGAAAAGTGACCAGCTGTATCACCAAAAAGTTTTACTGAATGTTTCTGATTTTGTAAGCAACAGATGGTGTTATCTGTATTTCTTGGGCATATCTTAGCCCATTTTACATGTGGAGTGGTCAGATGAATCAGCCATATGATTAATCCTTGCCCTCTTCATATAATGGCAGACAGACTGGATGCTGATCAAATAGGCATGGGGCTACATTGGACATAGTTGAACAATACAAAGGGCATTCTTTAACCTATGGTCACATATGCCCCCCCCCTCCTTTAACTGTACAAAGGTCACATTAATAAAAAAACTTACTATGGATGGTAACAGGTAAAAATTGCCTAAATATGAAAACAAAGGAATTTGTCACCCCAAAAATATACACATTGTTGGTATTGGTTAGTAAAAGTAGGCGTAGAAAGACCCCAGTGGTTATCAAAGCAACCAATCTATGTTATTTCAAGTTGGAGCTGGGGACCCAGAACATTTTCATTTTGGGCCCTGTATAAATATCTGGGGGCCCCCCAGATCCTGGAAAGCCATTTTTGCAAGGAACTGTACAGCAAAATACACCTCCTATTTTAGAAAACATCTGTTTGTCCTATTGCACTTGGTGCTCAGTTTACAAATTCAGATGATTGTCACAGTTGCTTTATATTTTGTCATTTGTGAACTAACAATGCTTTAATGATGGCCCCAATAATTATGATGTTACCAAGTGTCTGCTTTGTGTCACTGAATAACAGAGCCATTGATCATAGGTATGTATGCACACATAGGGTACCAGGGCTTACATTCAGTGCAGTTTGCTGCAGAGATTACACTGATGCAGAACATATAAACAAGGCCCTTATAAGAAAATGATAATTATTGCTATTTTACCAATCCAAATATGAATACATCAGTCAGTAAATAAAAAGCTATATGGGTGGTATGATTTATGAAAAGGGATACCATAATTTAATTTGCCTGTGTTTATAATCCTATTACAAGAAGCCAGAATCAGATGTGGACTAGCAGACCAGGGTATGAAGCGGCATGTACAGCCCAAACATGGCCACAGCAGGGGCAAATCCCTAGGTGTTCTCATAATTTACAAATTGCCATAAATCTATGCCAGCATAGAGATTTTGTAGCATATTGTAGATATTGTAGTATGCACAATTCATGCAGGTATATACAGGTATAGTGGCCTATACCTGTATATGGCTTGAAACCTTTGTCAAATATTCTTCATTTACCACATATAAATGTCCTTGAATACAGAGATAGAGAGTTTCAGGTTAACACAAAGGGCTAAGTCAAGCACTGACAATGACAACCACATTATGATTTTAACAATGATTTTAGTTAAAGCTATTTGATGTATTAGTCAGAATTCTATTATCCACAAATATTTTAAACCAGCAAAGACATTCCATACTGTGTAAACAGTTACATTTTGCTTGTTTCCTTTGTAATATTTAGGCAATGTCTTGTACATGATATCAACTAACCCAATACTGGCCAATTTTAAATGAGATATTCCCTTGTATTGGGTTTGTTTTCCATTTTAAACATGACCACTGGTGCAACTACAAAAGAAATAGGGGGGGGGCAAATTTTTGTGCAATATGGATGACCTTTGAATTCGGATGGTGGCGGCCTACGCCACTGAACTTGACAATATGAAATACAGAAGAAAACTGCTTATTTGGAAAACCCAACCATTCCCAATAATAGATAACTGTGCCATCTCTGCAGAAATAACAGCAAAGGACAAAGGTCTCAAGGAAGACCGAAACGTTGGAATAACAAATAAACTTTATCTCTTTTTCACTATATTTTAAGACCTGTGAGAGCCTTGTTTTACATGAGATAGATAGATAGATAGATAGATATATATATATATATATATATATATATATATATATATATATATATATATACATACATCCGAGTTTCTCAGGGTCAGCAGCCTGTTTTTATACATCTTATTACAGAATTTTTAGTCATTCGATCAACAGCAATGAAAAAGTAGATTATTCCAATTGTGCAGAGGTCCCTCGCAAAACACCAATTATAGATCAACTTCTCATCAGACTAAAACTACCACACACATTAATTCATAACAATATCTTGCTATATTACATTATAAGCATTTAATAGGTAGGCATTTGTTTTTACAAATGATCAGAGGCGTATATCTATATCAGTGCACACACACACAAAAAAGACCCTGGAAATGAAAGCAATTTATTGCTGCTTAGTAAACCTGAGAAAGATAAGCAGCAACAATACAGTAACACTACCACTGCTGATTTGTCTAAGTAATGACCTGTAAATCTAATCTAAATGCACAAAGAAATAAGCATTTAAAAACATACTAAAAATGTGACCAATGGTTAACCACAACTCTTACAGCACATATAACAGCATATTTTAAGTGTACCCATACACCACAGTAAGGTGCAAAATGTATCACAAGCAAAAACCAACACGATTAAAATGTTTATTACAAATCCTAATCAATAGTCTCGACAGAGCAGTGCTTGAAGAAATCCATATTTTACTCAGATTTTGGAATAAAATCTACCTCCTGCCTTAGCTGGAAATCTCCAACCACCCCAAGAGGGTCTAGAAATACATTTGGTAGCAATTGCTTTGGATTACTGTCTTTAAATAGGATCTCATTGATGATGCACTCATAAAATGCAGATTAAAAAGTGAGCTTGAAAAACATATATGTACCTATACTGTGTAATTATAGAACTTTAGAAAAATGCTTTATTATGTAGCTGTCATTTGAATCGCTTCAGTGCAGCAGAGGGACCAGTTTCAGGAGCCTAACATTTTATCATGTACCTCATCTCATGTTTTTAGTACAATTCTACCATGGCTACCACTTTATGAACATTATGACAAAAAAAAATAAAATAAAAACAGTGCTTTTCCTTTCAAAAGAAGCTGGTGTTGGAGTTTTGAAGACAGAATGGCTACTGCTCACTGGCTCTGTCCAGACTCTCAATCACTCTTGTAAGACGGATATTTAGAAGCCGAATCTGGTTATCTAGATGATCGATCTTGTCTTCAAGGTTGTTGTTGTTGTTGCCGCTTCTTCTCCAGTAAGGTCCAACAGGCCCTGTCATGAAATAGACAGCCACCACGAAGCACAGAGGGATCATCGCATGTTCTGGTTCCCCTTCATACTTCTGTAATATATAAATGCATGACAGTGCAAACAGAGAGACACGGACAAGCCAGAAAAATCGCCCAAACATGATGTGTAGGACATAGAAGAAAAATCCCAGCAGCAAGGATGCAAACCAGTAAGCAAGGAGGATGGCGACAACCAGCATGAGAACTCTAGTAGGGTTATTGGCAACTGCTGCAGGACTGAAGTAGTGTGTCAGATTGGAAGCTGTAATTGTAGGGGTAAAGCAGAGAAAATAGGAATATTAAATATATTTCTGCACAAGACAAATTTAGTAAACATTGCTATACACTGACAACATTTTAAAGGTTACCATGCCAGACAGTTTTATTTGCTTAACTGAGTACAAGGATATCCATGTACCAGACAGTTTTATTATTCTCTCTCAGAACAGACTATGAACAAACCTAAAGGACGGGCATGATTTCTACTCGCCTGCCATTATGCTGTTTCTTACTACCTACCTTCATTCATTCATTCCTGCACCACAACTATTCTATCATGAGATAAGTCATACACAAACAGTCAGGAAGAGAAGATCTGGAAGGTAATTGGTAAAATAAACCATATTTCCCTAGCACCTTAATTTTGCCACTCTGTGTGTTGTTCGTAACACATGGAACTGTGAAATGTACAGTGGTTTTGGTACACTGGAACTACCAACATAGATGATGTGTCCTTAACGGGTCACTATACCTTATTTTTACTTTATTTCCAATTAAATATATCTAATATGAATATTTAGAGGTAATAAGTTGTTTCCTTTTGTAATTGTGTCCTGTAGTGTCTATGTAGTTATTGCTGGGCCTCTTGTGGTTTACGCAGGGATTCTCTCTCATACAGGCTGACCACAAGTATCCTTATTGCCTGCCATTGCCCTCATAACAAGTAGCCTAAAGGAGCAGTGAAATAATGTCATTGTGGGTGTAGAATTCTTGATAAACTGCTTAGGTTTTCACATGAATTAATTAAAATGTCAGAATTGGTTATAGTCTTGTACGAAGCCAAATTATGCAGGAAAATTTGAGGGCAGAAGGCTCAATGGAAATCTGAAACAGAGTTCGTATAATCATCTAAGTTTCAAAAGTACAAACACTTTTAAAGTCAGTACTTGCAATAAAGGCACTTCTTCAAAATGTCCACCTGCAGGTGCATCCCTAATTTCTTATCTTTGTCCCTGCTGAGCTGATTCCTTTACTTTAACTTTTAGTATGTTATAGAATGGCCAATTCTAAGCAACTTTTTAATTGGTCTTAATTTCTTTTATGGTTTTTTAATTACTTGCCTTATTCTTCTAACTCTTTCCAGCTTCCAAGTGCGGGTCACTGACCCAATCTATTAAACAAATGCTCTGTAAGGCTACAAATGTATTGTTATTGCTATTTTTTATCTTTCGGCTTTCTATTCATGCCCTCGCCTATTCATATTCCTGTCTGTTATTCAAATAGGTGCATGGTTGCTAGGGTAATTTGGATCCTAGCAACCAAATGGCTGAAGTTGCAAACTGGAAATTTGCTGAATAAAAACATAAATACTCAGAGAACAAAAATAAAAAAAAATTTGCAAATTGTCTCAGGATATCACTCTACAACATTAACTCAATGGTGAACAACCCCTTTAAGTTTCATTAAAGGCAGCTGTTATATTTGATACAATAGTTGCTAATATTGCACAAATGCTGCTGAGAAATGTATCAACTAATGTAGCAAATTGTAACAGTTCAGAATCTGCACAGATTACAGTGCTGCCAGACTGAAACATCAGAGACAGAAAAAGATGGAAAGCAATTTAAAAAAGTATATTTCTGGAACAATCTGAAAACAATTTAACTGGTAAAAAAAATGTTTGGAAGGTGAACAACCCCTTTAACTGCACTGCCTTGGGCTCATATCTAAATACTGTAGCACACTTACGGCACTACTAACAAACAGAGTAGAAAAAACACACTGAGCTGAGAAAGCACACTAACAAACCAGTTATATCCAAAAACAATATGAAGAATATGCTAAAACCTATTTATGAAAACCTAATATTAAATGTTCAGTTCAGCATGGGCGGATGATTGAAACATTTATAAATACTGTAAGATATTAGAAAGCTTTTAAGTTACATATAAGACTTGTAAAGAGTGGCAATGCCAAAATGAAAATTAAACAAGTTTTAACTAGCTAAAGAGGCACACCTTAACTAACACTCCTTCTGCTAGCAAGCCTGTAGTGACATATTAAATATATTAATAAAATATATTAATAAAAAGGTTTTTTTTGCGATCAGTTGCAATAGTCCCTGACATAGTAATCAGACAGCAGTTTAAATTTCATGTTTGAAAGCTGCACAATAGAAAATTAAGTCCTAATGCACAGTAGCACACAGCCCTGTTAACATACAGGATTCAAATAAATATACAAAACTCTGTGTGAAATATATTTTGAAAAAGTACTTTTCCAGTTTTATTGCAAAGAAATGAACTTTTGACATACCATAAGTACAGGTATGGGAGCTATTATCCAGAATGCTTGGGACCTAGGGATTTCCGGATAACAGATCTTTCCGTAATTTGGCACTTCATACCTTAAGTCTACTAGAAAATCGTGTAAACGTTAAATAAACTCAATAGGCTGTTTTTGCTACCAATAAGGATTAATTATTTCTTAGTTTGGATAAAGTACAAGGTACTGTTTTATTATTACAGAGAAAAAGGTTTGGATAAAATGGAGTCTATGGGAGACAGGAATCACGTAATTCGGAGGTTTGTGGATAAAGGGTTTGTGGATAACGGATCCCATACCCAATGAAAAGAGAAAGGGCTACCTGGTTGTCAAAGCAGACCAGATCTGCATGTATAGCCTTATGTGTTCATCAGCTGTCTTCAATCTTAAACAGAATTGTAAGCAGCTTCTTTACTTTTATGTTTGATAAGCCAACTCTTTATTTTAGAGCCTGAATGCTAAGAAATTAGGTCTTGTACAGCTTTGCCATAAAACACATATCCATTCAGCAGAAAATGGGTTAATGATCAAGAAAAAATGTCTCTTCCATCAGGAAGTTCATACTGACAGCAGTTCCCCTTATCTAGAGTATTTTAATGGGACATCTGGCACCCATGCTTTAAATAACCTGCAAATGTATTCTGTTAACTGTGTATCAACCACTCACCATCAATTCCAAGAACATCCAGGAGATCCGTCCATATCCTCCAGAGTGTCTCCACTAATACATCTACTCCATACACAAACCTCTCTGTTAGTCGGGAGAAAAACTAGATAGGAAGAAAATCAAACCATCAGTATTTGTGAGACCACACTACCACAACAATCTGTACTTGTGTATAAATAGATCTATAAAAAGACATTTAAACTATTTACTATTGGGGTAACTCAGCTGAGAACCATTTAATCTGATCAATATAATAAAATGTTCCCAATTGAAATGTAACCTTTATTAATTTATGTTTAAAACAAACAACAAGAATACATTTAAAAGCCCTGGTTACAGCACAGCAGCCTGGTACAGCTTGCTACATATATTACAGCCATCGCATAGGAGGATTGTATGTGACTGTTTATCATAAGTCACCACTCATTATCCTTATCAGGATATGTAAAAGATATTAAAAGTTATACATTGTACTTGTATGATACTGAAAGTGTGTTTGGAGTCTGATGTATTATCTTCAAAATCACTAAGAGTCCAGGAGTGGATAGGGTTATATATACTGTGTGTGTATATATATATATATATATATATATATATATATATATATATATATATATATATATATATATATATATATATATATATATATATATATATATATATATATATATATATATATATGTTTTGATAGGACCAGGATGAGCTGCAATTTAGTCCAGGAGTGGATAGGGTTATATATACTGTGTGTGTGTATATATATATATATATATATATATATATATATATATATATATATATATATATATATATATATATATATATGTTTTGATAGGACCAGGATGAGCTGCAATTTACGCTGTGATGATCTATAAAATGATGTTTCTATAATGCATCTAGACGCTCTCTAATTAAGTTGTAATAATTAAGACAAATAGTCACAAGGATAATGTGTGAGAAGTGACGCTATGACTCCCCTAATATGGAAGGCGAGGCAGTAATGCATCAAGATGGATGCTCTCTGATCAATTTCCAGGGAACGATACATAGGGGGCAGAAAGTGTAAATTGCTCAGATTGACTCTATAATTCAGGATTGTGAGTGTTTGCGGATTGGATGCGACATATAACTTCAACTACACAAATTTAATGAAATAAGGCATCACAGAAAATAATAAGTTATGGATAATCACAATGGATTATCGTGGGAATGTTAAAAGAAAACGCCTGGTCTAAATAAGCTTGAATTTGTGCATTGATGAATTGGTGTACTAAAGCCAATGAAGGTTTAAAAAAAAAAAAACCAGCATGACAGTACCATGTGTGGCATTAGCCTGGAAGCTTGCCCAAATAACAAAATAAAAATAATATTTTTTTTTGTGTGAAAAAAGCTAATTTTTTTTGTGTTTTTATCATTTATTTCATTTTGCACTTGTCCCTGTTCGTAAATGAAGAGCACAGTTTGAATATCCCATTCAGTGCATAGTTCTTTCATATGTATGCAAAGTCTTTCTCTCTATCACAGTGTTATCTTTATGCTACATTGCTATCATTAAACCACAGCTTATTCATTTCCTTTTTTAATTCCCCTCCCCACAGTCCAACTGCTTCCTCAGGGCAATACAGTCCAACAGCTACAGCTGTAAAACTAGTGCATGATAAACAAATGGAGTAATGAATGGCTGTAAGGCTAAGGCCACACTAGGCGATAGCGCCGCGATTTGACTCGCGGCGACTTTTCGCCGCGACTTTTAAGCCGCAATCGCTGGGGAAACTTTTGCGCTGGCGTCTATGGGGAATCGCGACAAATCGCCAGCGTAAAAACACACGCGGCGATCTTTTTTCTACTGTCGCTCGAAATCGCCTCGCTAGGCGATTTCGAGCAACAATAGAAAAAAGATCGCCGCGTGTGTTTTTACGCTGGCGATTTGTCGCGATTCCCCATAGACGCCAGCGCAAAAGTTTCCCCATCGATTGCGGCTTAAAATAAATAGCTTAGAGAGCTTTTCCTAGCACTTTTCTGCAATTAAGTTGTTTATAAACTACTATTCTAATGAATTTTTTAACTCCGGTGTCAGCTGCTGGCCAGTTTAGCACATTCAAAAGGAAGACAAAGACCTGATGTTGCTCTGCTCAGAAAATCAGAAACCTTAAATGACCTTTCTCGTGTCTTATCTGAGCAGAGAAACATCAGAACAATTCTCTGTTGTCCTTCTGAATGTTCTCTTACCGACTGTACAGTCAGAAAACTGACCAGCAGGAGGCGATGTAACTACAAATTCTATTATAATATAAGCTTTGAGATTCCAAAGTGCTTAGGAGAGCACTCTGAGCAATTTTACATTTTTTTTAAGGTTTACAATTCCTTTAAAACATATTTTAAAAAAAACTATTTAATGCATACTATAAAGTAAATTACGTTTAAAAAAAAAAAAAGCCTTTGGATTTCCTTTTCTAATTCCCTATTATTATTATTATTATAATATAGCTCAGCTTCAGCTGTGTTTTACATATTCCCATCTTATCTCTAATGCACTAGCGTAATCTCCAACATCATTTATTATTATTATTATTATTATTAATATTATTAAAACAACATATAAAGAGCCAATATATTCTGCAGCACTGTACAATAAAGGGACCCATTTACTAAGGGTCAAAGTGAATTTTTGAATTCAAAAACTTCGAAAATCGAAGTACTGTCTCTTTGAAAACGTCGACTTCGACACTTCATCACATTAAACCTGCCGAATTGCTGTTTAGCCTGTGGGGGAACCTCCTGTAACCTATATGAGCCGTTGGCTAAGTTTTGAGAAGTCGAAGGTTTTTGTAAAATCGTACAATCGCAAGATTGAATCGTACGAATCGAACGATTCAAAGGATTTAATTGTGCGATCGAACAATTTTAATTTTAAGGAAAAATTAATCGTACTACTACACCTATTCGATGGTCGAATTTCTAAGTTTTTTCACTTCGAAATTCGACCCTTGATAAATCTGCCCCTAAATGTACAGATTATAGGAGAAAGGCCTAAAATGGACACTAGAAAAATTATGTGACCTCTAATCCAGAAATGTGATATCCACCAAGCTCTGAATTATGGAAAATTCATCTCCCATTAAAGGGGTTGGTCACCTTTAAATTTACTTTTATTATGATGTAGAAAGTGATATTCTAAGACAATTTGCAATTGGTTTTCATTTTGTAATTTATTTAGCTTTTTATGCAGCAGCTCTCTGGTTTGCACTTTCTGCTATCTGGTTGCTAGGATCCAAATTACCCAAGCAACCATGCATTGATTTAAAGTAGAGACTAGAATATGAATAGGAGAGGGCCTAAATAGAAAGATGAGTACTAAAAAGTAGCAATAACAATATATTTATAACCTTTCAGAGTATTTGTTGTTTAAATGGGGGTCACTGACCCCCATTTAAAAGCTGGAGAGAGTCAGAAGAAGAAGGTAATTAATTCAAAAACTATGCAAAATAAATAATGAGGACCAGTTGAAAAGCCACTTAGAATTGGCCATTCTATAACACACTGAACCACCCCTTTAATTCAATTTCAAGAAAATAATTCAATTCTTTTTTAATTATTTAGGTTTACGTTGTAATGTTATTAGTATTCAGATAGCGCAACTGTCTCCTGTGGACTTAAAGAGGTTGTTCACCTTTAAATAAATTTTTAGTATGATGTAGAGAGTGATATTCTGAGATAAATTGCAACTGGTTTTCATGTTTTATTCCTTGTGGTTTTTGCTTTATTTAGCTTTTTATTCAGCAGCTCTCTGGTTGCTAGGGTTCAAAGTTACCCTAGCAACCATGGATTCATTTGAATAAAACACTGGAATTAGGAATAGGAGATGCGCTGAATAGAAAGATGAGTAATAAAAAGTAGCAACAAAAAAAAAGTAGCAATAACTATACATTTGTAGCCTTACAGAGCATTTGTTTCTAGATGGGGTCACTATTTAAAAGATGGAAACAGTCATAAGAAGAAGGCATATAATTAAAATGATGGCCAAAGGAAAAGTTGCTTCTAATTAGCCCTTCTATAACATACAAACAGTTAACTTAAAGGTAAACCACCCCTGTAAGTTAAGGAGATCCAAATTATAGAAAACCTCCCATCCCAAGCATTCTGTAAAATAGATCATTAACTTGTATCAATTTCAGCATACAAATGAAATGCCAGGGTGCTTTTCTCACAAACCATTAATCATTAGTATGAAACAAAAACGAGCAAGACGACTAATTTTTAGGAGCAAGATTACTTGCAATCACAATCTCTAGGGCCCTATGCAAGAAAACAGCAATAAAAATAGGCAGCGCATCTAAACATTTTGGCCACTCCCACTATACAATGTTATCTCCATAAAAGAAAACAAAACCTGTTCATTCTCTGGTCTTTGTGCAGCAGCAACAGGTGGATTGCATTCTAGCCAGTTACTATACAAACGGGGCAAAAGCTGGCACAATAGATGATAATGGTGATGGAGAAAAAGTGTGTGTGACAGATCTCTTTTTGCCCTGTTGATAAGACTGGCATCAGGCATCGTTTGTACCAGTAAGGTGACAAACTTACTAGCATCTCTCATCTCTGCCTCTGCCATAATTCAGTCTTCTCTCATTTCTAGAAGTCCATACAAAATAAATGCCCAGGGTGCTGGTGATCTTTCCTGTCAGATCTACAGAAAAACATTCTGCACATTGAACAACGTAACAACTCAGAATGTCACTAGCCTGCTGCATGTTAAATCAAAAGTCGTATGCAACAATATAAGAAGCAGTTTGTTTCCCAGACGAGATAAAAGAAAGACCAGAATAACCAGTCTAACATTTGTATAGACACTGACACAATACCGTCAGGTTTAAAAAGATAACTGACCAATGAAACCACTTCACGGAGAGGAAAATTGTATATTGCACCTCTATGAAAATAAATGTGATGTGTATCTAGTAAACTGAAACATACATTTTGACAATGAATTTGTAATGTTATTTAGTACCTTTTATTACAAACGGGGGAAAGTCTGTTGAATGGTATTGCTATAGAAGTCCAACAGCAATGCAATTTAAATGCAATTTAAAAGGTACACAAACCCTCATTTTATCTTGACATTTCTGGGATCTGATGGCAAGGTTAGTTCTGTATTATTATTACAGAAAAAAAAAGGAATCATTTTTAAAGATTTGGATTATTTGGATAAAATGGTGTCTATGGGAGACAGCCTTTCCGTAATTCGGAGCATCTGAGTTCTTGTTCCAACAAGATTTTTTTTAAACCTGCCCAATCAGTTGGGGGAAGCCTGTCGGAAGGCCCCAAACATGGACCAATAAGCTGCTGACTTGGTCTATCGGAAGCGATTATTGGCCTGTGTATCAGTGGCATATCTATAGAAGAAGCAGACCCTGCAGCTACGGGGGGCCCAGACCACAGGTCAGCTTCCTCTATAGTTCTAAAGAACTCCAGGAGGGAAGATGAAGGGAGGCATCAAAATGGGGTGACGGGTGGAAGGGGACCAGCACACACTAGTTACGTCATTGCTGTGCATGGCCACCTTTAGCCCAGCTCCTAAAACAATGTAGCAGAGCCCACCTGATTAACAGACCTGGAGAAGAACTGACTTCTGCTACTTTGTTTTAAGACTAAAAGAAAAGAAAGGGAAATACAAACACTGTGTTCCGTTGCAATTAGGGATGCACCGAATCCAGGATTTGGTTCGGGATTCAGCCTTTTTGAGCAGGATTCGGATACGCCCGAATCCTTCTGCCAGGCTGAACCAAATCCTAATTTGCATATGGAAATTGGGGGCAGGGAGGGAAATCACGTGACTTTTTGACAATATTTGAACAATATTTTCCCCTTCCCACCCCTAATTTACATATGCAAATTAGGATTCGGATTCGGTTCGGTATTCGGCTGAATCTTTTGACAACAGTAACGTAACTAGAGGGGGGTGGGACGTGCAGCTGGGCCCCCGCCCCCCTCCGTACACCTGGAACTCCATAGAAGACAGTGGCGCACGAGCTGCCGGTGGGCCCTGAGGGGGTGCAGGCCCTGGCCCAATCGCTCCCCCAGTAGCCACTGTTCGTGATGGATTCCCTAGTTGCAATTACATTTACGTACATTTAAATCCATTAACAACAGATGGTTGCTTAGAAAGACATTTTATTTCATTAGGCAAAAAAAAAAAGAAAAATTTTCTGGGTGGAGTTCTACTTTAAAGGAAATGTCAACTCACAATTTAACCCAATATGAAGTTGTGGGTGACTTGCAAGGACCTAGGAGGGAAGTTGTGAGTGCAGGGCAGAATAACATAGGATAATCTAATGTAAATGCAAATCAGCTTCTGTCCTAAGAACACCACCCCCCTCCTACAAGCATATTAAATGAACCCCTGTCTTAAGGTGGCCATACACGGAGAGATCCGCTCATTTGGCAATGTCGCCAAATGAGCGGATCTCTCCCCGATATGCCCACCTTGAGGTGGGCAATATCGGGTTGATCCGATTGTGGGCCCAACGATCGGATCCTAATGATGGCTAACGGGCGGTCGGAAGGCGGGATCGCATCAACGAACAGATGCGGCCGCGATCCAACGGGATTTTTAGACTTTCGCCCAAATATCGATTGTGGAAGCCCGTCGGAGGGCCCCATACACAGGCCAATAAGCTGCCGACTCAGTCTGACAGCAGCTTTTATCGGCCCGTGTACGACCACCTTTAGCAGTAGGTGAATTGATACTTGTGTGGCACAAGCAGAAAACAGCTGCACAAAAAAGTTATTATGTAATTATAAATAGACTGAGAATGTTCTCAAAATGTTACCTAAATTCCCCTAGCGGTCTGTGAATAAGACACTGTATGAATGACATGTAAGCAAAGCACAGTAAATATATATATATATATATATATATATATATATATATATATATATATATATATATATATATATATATATATATAATACACAAAAGCCATGAATATCTTGTAAATTATATCCTTATAAACGGTGAGTAGTGATGTCATCAGTTATAAACGGTGAGTAGTGATGTAATTTCTGTCACATGACTCACTAAAATTTGTATATTATAATTAATAAAGTACCCCCAGTTGTAAAATATGAGGATATTATAAGTTACCTCGGAGTTCCATGACCTGTATAAATACACTCGGCCTTCGGCCTCGTGTTTTTATATGGTCATGAAACTCCTCGGTAACTTATAATATCCTTATATTTTACAAGAGGGGGTACTTTATTCACTATATATATATATATATATATATATATATATATAGAGCTTGAGTCCAATGCTCAGCACAGTCAGTAAGTGGGTAGCTGAGTCTCCAGCTGTTAGTTATAATGATAACCTCCCTGCAGCCCCACAAAGCCAGCTGACAGCCACTGAGTGTTGTGTATGGGCAGCGGCTGGAGGGCCGCGTGTTCCACTGTCAGTAGCAAATGTATCGTGAGCGCAAATGGACAGAAGAGAGCTTAAAGCAGAGACATGATGCCTGACCTTCTGGACCGCTCGCACGTTCTCCTCGCCCAAGACATTGTTGATGGTCTGGTAGAAGCCGGTAGCAGCCTTGCGGAAGGAATTGTTCTGCTTGTCATGGCCGCGGTTCCTATTGGCCTGAGCGCCCAATGTGCCCGACACCAGGAGCAGCACGAGGAGACAGAGCAGCTTGGAGCGCAGAGGAACCATTTGCAGGCAGTGTGGGTCTCTGGCAGCGGCACTACTGATACAATCCTCTGGCAGCAGCGCCGTCCGACTCCTCGTCACACCGGAAGAACAGCCCCTTCCTTAGCGCAGCCACATTCCCCGGCAGCGCCCGCACGCAACCAGAAGGCCAAATGCGCCGCATTGTGCGCGGCCCAAACTGACTGCCGGGAAAATCGGTGTTGACTAGAAACATAGAGCTCCTGTAGGGGAGGCCTGGTTAGCAAGAAGTATCTTATAGCAAAAATAAAAAGCGTATTGCATACCTCCCAACTGTCCCTTTTTCGGAGGGACGGTCCCTCTTTTGACAGCTCAACCTGCAGTCCCTCATTTGTACTGGAAAGTCCATATTTTCTCTGCACTGAACAGCCAGAAAAAGAAACGAAGTTTCTCACTTAATTGGCTTTTAGCAGAGAGCCCAGAACAGCTAACGGGTGCAAATAAGATACTTTGTAACAATTATGAGACAGTTTACATAAGGAGAATTATTTTAGAACTTTCATAACCTGCCAAATTTTCTGCAACTTTGGGCGTCTTCGGAAAATGCCGATTTTCATTCTTGCTGGCTGGGCCTGGGAGGCAGTTGTGGGAGATTACTTTCCCCGAAGAAGAGATTTGTCGTCGGGCTTCTAATCTCCCCAAATCGCAGCGTGTGTCTCTGCTCTAAAAGAGTATGCCCTACACATCATGGTATGATATGGAATCTTTAACGAATCACCCTTTGATAGTGGAATCATCCCGATATCTTGCGACTCTGCAACATGATCAGTTGCACCCTGATGCAGTGCCTCCCAGGAATCATCAGATCAACAGACTATTGACCTCCTACCAAAACCCCCCACCATAGGATCCATTTCCCATGTCATTTCTTGTAATTGAGCTGACTGTTTTGAAAAATAATTGTTTGACTGTTTATATTTGATATCGTAATCACTGAGTTGTTTACCTTACTGAACCATTTCCAATTGTTTATTGTGATTTTACTTTATCATTTGCAATAAAAACAAGTTATAAAAAAAAAAAAAAAAAAGAGTATGCCCTAAAAGCATGCACAAAGTTTCCAGGGGTACTAAATAAGGGCTGTTATTGTCTATTTGGTAGCCCTATGTGAACTGGCAGCCTACAGGAGGCTCTGTTTGATAGTACACCAGTTTTTTATGCAACCAAAACTTGCTGCCAAGCCTGGAATGAAAAAATAATCACCTGCTTTTTTTGTTGGTGAGTAACATGTTGCTTGGAAGCCATTGGTTGGGGATCACTGGTCTAGCTCATCTTACATTAGCTCCTTTGGCATTTGCCAGAATCCACAGATTGGCTTCAAGGCCTGGTGCCAAAAAGAAGTTTACTGTCCAAAGTCCTTATCACACACTCACATACCATTTTATCAAGAATGTTTATATGGGATTTTCAATTTCTTATCTTTCTTTTCAGGCCCTCAACTATTGATCTTCCACTCAAACCAGATAGCAGTTTCAACCTTAAGCAAAAGAAATGCAGAACAGAAATCAATCTGTACACCAGGGGCTGCTGTGGTAAATCCTCTGAACTTTGTAAAATATTTAGAGGTCAAAATCCAATTCCAGTAAGTGCCAAAGATCCTGTTTTCAATGAAGCCAATATCAGGAATGTTTAACCTGCTGTTGTTTAACTGCAAGTCTCTGTGGATAATTCAGAATGCTGCAAGTCATTCACTTCTTACTTTGGCTATCACACAAAATAGAATATAAGGATTCTCTGAATCAGTGCAATAATCAGTTGGTCCGTCTAGTTACCCCATTAAATGCTTAGTCCAAATGTAGGACTTTAAAATGGTTTTATAGCTATGTTACTATAACTACAGTATGTAACATACTATTTTGTATTTGACAAACCCCCAAATCCTTCGCAAAAGATTCGGCCAAACCAAATCCGAATCCTAATTTGCATATGCAAATTAGGGGTGGGAAGGGGAAACCATTTTTTACACGCAATTTCCCTCCTCGTCCCTAATTTGTATATGCAAATTCGGTTCGGCAGGGCAGAATGATTCGGCCGAATCCTGCTGAAGAAGGCCGAATTCCGAACTGAATCCTGGATTCGGTGTATTCCTATAACATACATACATTTACATTCATATACTGATTTTATTCCTACCACATATGCTGGACTGACATTCATTTATAATACAAAATATATAGAGAAGGAGCACACCCATTAAAGTAAAGTGAGGGGTGCTTATCCATAGGGGACTCCCCATAAGGGTCTCCAGACAAGACTATAAATACTCAAAGTAATGGATAGCACACCCAATTTCAAAAAAATAATAGAAAAAATTATTACAAAAAAGTAAAGAAAATACAAAAAATTATACAATAAATATATATTTATATAAAAAATAATAAATAATATAACAGTGAGCCCAAGGCGTTTCGACCTTAGGGGTCTTCCTCAGGGGCACAAATAGACAAAAAAAAAAAAACTGCTATCCATTACTTTGAGTATTCATTTATAATACTACTGTAACCTTTTAATTTCCTCCATTAATATTTCAGTTTACTTCCTTTGGCTGTAACCAGCACCTGGGGCCCACCAGAGAAACTGACCTTAAAAGACATGTAAACCCTACATTTTCCTACCATGTATATAAGTTTGGCACATCTTCCCCACCCAAATGCCATTATTTGTACTGCATTCATCGCCTCCATTTGCCAGCCACATTACATTTCCCTAAAACAAATAGCAGCTTTCACCCGAGGGCCATTTTACCTCTGCTCATGAGCCAACAGCCAAAGGAAATTCCCGAGGGAGGGGGCAGAGTAGGTTAGAGGAGCAGAAGGAATCCTAAGTGATTAAGGGGATGCTGCAGCCTAACTATTAAACAGAGTGGCAGTTATTTCGAGATTTCAAAGAGGCTCTTCAGTGATTACATTTTTGCGTGGGGGTTTACATGTCCCACATTTACTTATGTCAGCCCACTAGGGAAATTAAGCATATGTACAGGCTTTCACAGCAGTAGAGGGAGAGCTCATGGCACACTGTGATTTGGTAGACGCTACAGGGAATATGAGCAAGGTGAAAGCAGTGGCCTACTTCTGTAGAATCACATTGCAATCTTTCATTTTTTCATTCCTCTCTGTGGCCCTGGGCACGTTGGCCATTAACAGTAAAGCGGAAAGTCTGCATTTTTTGCATCTAGGTTTGGCTTTTCATTCTACTGCAGATCTGCATCCAGACCTTAAACCCAGCTGGCTCAAGGTCTCGGGTAGTTAAATATAATCACTAGGTGTTGCCGAGCTTTTTTTTTTTTTTGTGCCCCTCCCAGGGATAACCATTTTTATTGAAAATGTACACATATACTTGACAATATGTATTTTCTGTTCCTGTCTATACATGAAATAAAAACATTTCTGGTATACATTCTCAGTATTTTTGTCCTGTATTGTATAATTTCTGTTTTTATCTTTGCCTTGTACTTATACAAAGGGGAGGGGGAGGAGGAAAACAGGGAAGGGTAGGGTTTAAGGGAAGGTTTTGGTGGTTGAGACATTATTTATATACATCTTTACAATTTATGTAGCAGACATTCTCTATATAACCATATATTCCACACAAATTTGTTTAGCCTATTATTCATTAATTCTGTAAGTTTCTCCATTTCAATAGTTCACCACATTTTGTTCCGTATTTCCTGCATTGTTGGGGGGACGGGACCTTTCCACCTTTTAGCTATCAGGCCCCGTGTGGTTAAGCATATTTGTATACAGAGTTTATGTTCATTGGTCGAAATCTGATCTGGTTTGCGTAGTAAGAGAGCTAGCCTTGGGTCCAGTGGTAATATTGTTGCTAAAGTCTCATTTATTGTTTTGAATACTTCTTTCCATAAAGATCATAGGGCATTTCCACCACATGTGCATTTCATCTGCTATCTCTTCACATCCTGATAGCAACAATTTTTAACAATATTAATTAGGGATGCACCGAATCCACTATGTTGGATTTGGCTGAACCGAAATCCGAACCCTAATTTACATATGCATATGCAAATTAGGGGTGGGAAGGGGAAAACATTTTTTACTTCCTTGTTTTGTTACAAAAATTCACGTGATTTCCCTCACCACCCCTAATTTACATATGCAAATTCGGATTCGGTTTGGCCAGGCAGAAGGATTCGGCCGAATCCTGCTGAAAAAGGCTGAATCCCGAACCGAATCCTGGATTCGGTGCATCCCTAATATTAATAATTTCCCAGGTATAGTGTTTATGAGCACTGAAAAATAAACAAAACAAAATGTTACAGCCATTGAGCATGTGTCTGGCTCAGTAGCACCCTACTGTCAGCCAGCTTCTGAGGTAGGTGGGTTCCAGCAAAGAAACAAAAACTACCCACACAGTGTTAACAAAACAGTGTCCTTTATTATGACACAAAGAGCTCCAGATGCTACTCCAGTCAAATGAACTCTTGTGCCACGAGCCTTACAGCATGAAAAACAGAGAACTGCTTTTTTTCATACAGTCACTGATTTGTATCGCATTCGCCTGTAACCCTGAGGCCAAGCTACTGTCAATCACAAATCATTGGCGGAACTAATGCAACTCTGTTGCGGGGAAGTTTAAACGCAGCGTATCACTTCCTGCCGACAATATCCGGTTCGGATCCAGCATGTGCGTTCCATGTATAGCGTGATCCTGAGTAGCTCTCAGTACAGCGGACAGGTAACAGATATGAGAAGGAATATGGGAGGTTGGACGGGGGAAAACATCTTAGGGGCTCCGATTTGTCTATGTTAATTCTGCATTTGGTAGCTTTTTATTTTTGGCTGTAAATGTAAAGTTTAGAGAGTTGAACAGAGCAAGTTGTAATGTTGCCTGCTGCCTAGGAAAAGCCTTTAAAATGGACCGTTCACGCTATTATACAAATAGCTGTAACTAATACAGTAAAAATCCTAAAACATAATATAATAGTTTTATGCCAAACAAGTCCTATCTGTTATAACATACTCTCTGAAACTGATAGACTAAAACTGTTCTCTGTAACAGCTTAAATCTGTGCTGTCATTCAGTACATTCATCCCCTTTATGCCTCCGATATATCTTACACTTCCCCTTATTCAAATAAGCAGCAAATTCAAATATTGATGAATTTTGACATTGATCATGATTGTCAATGAGAACATTATTTAATTTAGACTTTTTCCAATTACTGTTTTTCTAATATTGAAGTGTAAAGTATCATTTTTTCACCTTCTGAAGCAGCTCTGGTTATGGGGTCACCGACCCTGTAAACTGTTCTAAATTGATCCATTTAGTTGATGCATATTTCTTATCTTTGTCCCTGCTGAGCAGAATCTCTTGGTTTCATTACAGGCAGCTGTTAGAATTGATACAATAATTGCTAATACTCCAGATGCTGCTGAGAAATGTATCCACTCAATGTTGCAAAATTGTAGCAGTTCAGAATCTGCACCTGAATTACTGAGCTGTCAGACTAAAACACTAGAGACAGGGACATTAAACTTTAAACTTAGATTTCGGAAAAACAGTAAAAAAGAAATAATGGAAAGTAATTGAAAAAAGTATTTATTTTTGGGGAACAATCTGAAAACAACTGAACTGAAAAAAGTATTTGGAAGGTGAACAACCCCTTTAATGAAAATAAACTGTAGCTGGAGAAATTATATAATTGGGGGGGGGGGGGCAAGTTTACCAAGCTTAACCCATATGAAGCCAGTCACATGTGTGGACATGCAGGCTTTTAACTATGGTTCTGAAAGTTTTTCAGATCCAAGAAATGGCAGCCTTTGGACAGTGTTGCAAAAGGCTACAATGGAAGAGCACTCTCTCAGCAATCTTGAGAGAAGCACTGGTTTACTTTTTGATGTCAAAATCAGTTTACTTTACTTTTTGATTAGCAGTTCATCTTTTGTTAAGAATTTTTAGGTTTCAGAGTAGGATTTTTATGCATTTGGTATAAAGTATGGGTAGGGTTATAAACTTTTCCAGAAAAAAATGATTAATGTTCATATGTTTTCATTTTGTTTAGAAAACTTATCAAGATGGGGAAAATGAGAAAACGGCATAATTGGAAAGCAAGACAGCAGTTGAAAAGTACAGAAGAAAAGAGTTCTGGAGACCAAGAACATTTGCAGCTTGAACTAGAAGGTATCCACTGTTTGTCAGAAGTTGCTAGAATTTGAGATTAGGGATGCACCGAATCCAGGATCCGGTTCAGGATTCGGCCTTTTTCAGCAGGATTCAGATTCGGCCGAATCCTTCTGCCCAGCCGAACCGAATCCTAATTTGCATATACAAATTAGGGAGGGGAGGGAAATTGCTTGAATTTTGGTTGCAAAACAAGGAAGTAAACATTTTTTCTCCTTCCCACCCCTAATTTGCATATGCAGAATCGGGTTCAAATTCGGATTGGTATTCGGCCGAATCTTTCACAAAGGATTCGTGGTTTCGGCCAAATTAAATAGTGGATTCGGTGCATCCCTATTTGAGATGTAATAGCAAATGCTTTTTTTTGTAGTTCTTTTATTAAATAAGTTGCAAATATAGTATAACTTAACAGGTATTACAATACATTTTGTATAAATGCATAATGAAACAACGTCAAAAACCAGTAAAATAAACATAGCGTAATATAAGTACTTTAAGATGCCTTTATTAGAATCTTGGGAATAACTTACTAAGAATTTTATACATTCATTTTGTAATTTTGCTTCTATAGTTCTGTAGATGTGTGTTTTTATTTAGCTGTGACTGTCAACTTCAGTTAGATTCTTAAAAACATAATTATAATTATTTGTTTAGGTTACTACTCTGGGGTGAAATGTACTCCGGTTTTATGAATAACCAACCACCTGTATCATTTCATTAACGCTCATTATGCATACATTAAGTCATTAGTCACAATTAATTTCAGGTTCTGAACAGCTGAAAGGTGTAGATGAGAGTAACGCTCTAGTTTTACCGGGCAAGAAATCCCAAAGAAAAAAAATCAATGAGAGTGGCCCCACGAAAAAGCCTCTAAGTAGAAAACAGAAGAAGGTGTTGCAGAAAGTTCTTGAGCAAAAGGAAAAGAAAAGCAAGGTTGGTAGAATTACTATGCAGCTTTTTTTGTGTGACAAATGGTCAGTTTAATTAGATAAATAACATCCTAATTGTGTGTACAGTTTTAATCTAAATTCATATGGGAATATTTTGGTAGTAATAACTTTTCTTGAACTGCAAAAACAAGGACCATTTAAAACCTATTTTCCCCACATGTTGCTGGACTAAAGCTTTCAGAATGCTTTTATTCTTGCTTATATATCGAGTGGTGCTGCGAAATGTAGTGCAGCAACATCTGGGGACCCAAAATTAGCAAACGGGGTACTAAAAGATTGAAGAGGAGAGGTAAAGTTTATGGTTTTCATGGTGTGTTGTAAAAACATGCAGTACTCTGCCTTATTTTGAATACCATATGATAGAAGTGTTATGTATACACACTATGCATACTAATTTTTAAGTCTGCTCCCTTTTCTTCTTTTGATGTATATCATTATTGTGGGCAGATTTGTGTTCCGAATGTTTAATTCTCCCTTTTGATAAAGATGATCTTTGCCTTATTACTGTAGCTGGGATTTGAAGATTGTGACTGAATAGGCTGCTAGTTTCTGTCCTGTTGTCTTTTTCTAAATGAACACAACTTCATGACTCTGAAGCTGCCCAATCAACGAGCGATGTTGGGTACATTTGCCTATTCATCTAAATTTCCTTTTTTGTTTGGTCTGTCGGGAGACAGTTTGAACAGAATCTCATTATTTCACAATTAGTCTCATGCATAGGGTGATTGGCTGACTCATGAACTTTAAGTCCTTCAATATCAATTGTGTTCCATTCATTTGGCCTATATGCTATTTAATGCAATGCTGCAGCTGGCGTTTTGATAGTGTTCTTCTCATTTTGGCATGTTATATCTACAAAATCATGACATAAGTAAAAGTATAGATCACAATCTTAACTGCCTTTAGATCTTTGCATTATGTTTACATTGGAAGTGTAAATTACACTTTTTTTTCTACAGAGAGCAGAACTACTCAGTAAACTGAGTGAGAGTCAGGCATCAGAGAGTGAGTTAAAATTATTATATACCACATCCAAACTGGGTATAGGAGATCGTTTGTTCAGTGCCAAGCGGTAAGTCAGTTTCTCGGAAGCTTTTCTTTTCCTCAAGGCTTGAAAGGAAATTATGATTTAGTGCTTGTGAAAGTTAAATTATGGTACATTGTTTTAAAGTTGTTTCAACAAGAAAACCAACTTATTCCAGGCATGTTCCAACTCTCCTTACTGCTTTTACACTTTCTCCCACAAGTAATTAGATCAACTTCAGCAATGTAATAAGCACCCAAGTAAGCTCAAGAAAAACCCAAGCAAGACTGATCACAGTAGTGTACTGTAGTACATTGGAGAATCACACTTTATGAATTGTTTCCAATGACGTGGATCTTTTACTGCCTATTCTGCAGGGCAGGTGCCCATAGCAAGCAAGCAGATTGCCACTTTCATTTTTTAACTGGTACTGGAGACCCTGGATCCTAGCCCCTGGATCAAATTGTACTATGATCTATCTTTCATAACCCTGTATTCCCTCATTTGCTAAAAAGCCATCCAACCCCTTCTCAAAGCTATCTAATGTATCAGTCTATACAACTGATTCAAGGAGAGAATTCCACATCTTCACAGCTCTCACTGTAAAAAACCCCTTCCGAATATTTAGACGGAACCTCCTTTCTTCTAATCGGAATGGGTGCCCTCTTTTCAGATGGAAGGACCTACTGGTAAATAAAGCATTAGAGAGATTATTATATGATCCCCTTATATATTTATACATAGTTATCATAGCCCCCCTTTAAGCGCCTCTTCTCCAGACTGAACAACTCTAACTTTTGCCAGTCTTTCCTCATAGCTGAAATTTTCCATACTTTCTCTGGACCCTCTCTAATTCTAATTCAGTAATGTCCTGTTTGAGTGATGGTGACCAAAATATACGGCATATTCTAGATGGGCCTTACCAGCGCTCTGGACAGTGAAAGAATAACCCCCCTCCTCCCACATATCTATGCCCTTTTTAATAGGGATGCACCGAATCCACTATTTTGGATTCAGCCAAACCCCCGAATCTATCTTGGAAGATTCAGCCGAATCCCGAACCGAATGCGAATCCTAATTTGCATATGCAAATTAGGGGCGGGGAAGGAAAAAGTGGAAAAAAACTGGTTTACTTCCTTGTTTTGTAACAAAGTCACGTGAAATCCTGCCCTCCCCGCAATTTGCATATGCAAATTAGGATTTGGTTCGGCCAGGCACAAGGATTCGGCCGATTCCTGCTGAAAAAGGCCGAATCCCGAACCAAATCCTGGATTTGGTGCATCCCTACTTTTTGATAAAGTTCAAGACCTTGTTTGCCCCCTGAAGCTGCTGACTGGCATTGCTTGAAATTGCCAAGTTTACTATCTATAAGGACTCCAAGGTCCTTTTCCATTATGGATTTGCCTAGTGCAGTCCCATTAAGGGTATAAGTGCCTTGGATATTTTTGCATCCCAGGTGCATGACTTTACATTTATCAACATTGTATCTCATCTGTCACTTGGCTGCCCAGATTGACAGTTTGTCAAGATCCTGCTGCAAGGATGTCGCATTCTGGATGGAATTAATTGGTCTGCATAGTTTTGTGTCATCTGCAGACACTGATGCATTACCTCCCCTAAGTCATTGAAGGACCAGTAACATCAAAAATGAAATTGTTTTAAAGTAATAAAAATATAATGCAGTGTTTCCCTGCACTAGTAAAACTGCTGTGTTTGCTTCAGAAACACTACTATTGTTTATATAAACAAGCTGCTGTTTAGCCATGGGAGCAGCTTTTTAAAAGAGAAAAGGCTAAAGTTAAACAGCAGATAAGCTCTGCAGAACAAAGTTATCTGGAAACTTTCAGCCAGGCATTAATCTCCCTAAGCTCCCGTTGTTTTCTTAACGTTGCTATCAATTTAGTATCGTTGTTTGCGTGGATTGTGTATACATGCCCATCCCCTCTCTTGCTGGCTTTCCAATTTAGGACAATAGAAGAAGCGGATTCTTCATTACAGGGGAGGATCAGTAGCATCAGTGGAGCCAACAAAAAAAGAAAAAAATCTGAAGAGGATACAGCAGAAAAAAGTGATACAACTTCTAGTAGCTCTGAGGAAGATGAAGTTGAAGCAGAGCAGCAAAAGGATGAGGAAAATGACAACACCGCAGGGTATAGTGTCCTTTGTACTTCAGAAAGACAGCAAGCTGAGCCCAAGCTGAAGCCTCCTAATGACAAACCCACAAAGAAACCTTCAGAAATACCTTCATCACAGCCTGCAATATTCATACCAGTGGACAGATCTCCTGACATTCAGGTCTTTGTCTTTTTTTATTTTGCTAGATATGCAGTATGTTTATAGTACAAGATTGGATGGGATACATGTTTAAAATGAAATTGAAGGACCCAGGAGCTGATAAATACTGTTGTTCATGATTGCTCTATAAGGGCCACCTTGATGGAATCGCTAAAAAGTTAGATACCTTCATCTATCACTTTTATAAGGCCTGTCTAACTGGAGGCAGCATGGCCTCCTAATGGTTTTTATGGTCCTCAATCTCTAAGGGCACTAAAGAATTCCTTCTATAACATTGTAATTTAATCATAATGTTGTCTACATATTAAATAAAGAATCATTGCTTCATTACAGTGGAGAAAGTGACAGCTTAGCTCAGTGGTGTAACTAGATATTACTGGGCCCCTCTATAGTTACGCCCCTGGCTTAGCTCATAAGAGCAGATCATAAGAGAAGATCATAAGAGCAGTGCAGTTTTAGGCAACTTTTCATTTTAATATGTTTGTCTGTCCACAATTTTATGTTTAAGGCTGGAGAATGAGGATTATTCCTTTAGATATATTAAAGGGGTTGTTCACCTTCTAAACACTCTTTCAGTTCAGTTGTTTTTAGATTGTTCAATAGAAATAAAGACTTTTTTCAACTTCTCTCCATTTTTTTTATTTTTTACAATCGAAGTTTAAAGTTGAATCTCCCTGTCTCTGGTGTTTGTCTGGCCACTCAGTAATTCAGGTGCAGATTCTGAACTGTTAAAATTTGCTACATTAGCATCTCTGGAGTATTAGCAACTATTGTATACATTTTAACAGCTGCCTTTAATAAAACTTACAATTCGGCTCAGCAGGGCCAAAGATAAGAAATGTATCAACTAAATTTATCAGCAGATTCAGCAACACCTCCCTTCTTTTTAGAAGGTAAAAAAATGAAACTTTACACTTCAATATCAGAGAAAATAGAAAGTAATTGGAAAAAGTATTTATTTCTGGTGAACTATTTGAAACCAAATGAGCTGGAAAAAGTGTTTGAAGGTGAACAACCCCTTTAACATATTTACTTGTAGCCAAGTGACTCCACATATTTTACCATGCAAGCAGTGTTGTCAACAGATGGTAGGAGGAAGGTTGATCTCAGAATGTTTCTACAGTACTGAAGTATTCTGCAGAGATCTTTGTTGCTGCTATGTAAGAAGTTGTGTTAGGATGTCTGATGCTTTTTTTTTTTTTTTTATCTCATTCACATTCAGGAGGCCAGATTAAAGCTTCCAATCCTGGCTGAAGAACAGGTAATCATGGAAGCAATTAGAGAGAACCCTGTGGTGGTTTTATGTGGAGAGACTGGGAGTGGAAAAACCACTCAGGTGCCACAGTTTCTGTATGAAGCAGGATATGGAAGGTAGAAGTTTTTATTTCTTATTGTTAATCCTGTCAACAGCTTTAAAACTGATTTTTGATGATCATGCCAAATTAGTTAGTTTTGTAATACTGAATATACCCCACATTGTGAGTATTTAAGCCATTTCTGGCTAGAAAAACAAGAGAGCTGTGATACTATATAATCGCAGTGCCCAGTCTATTGTAATGCTTGGGTCATGAATGCAGTATGATGACACAACGCATCCTAAAAAAAGAAACCTACTAATAAAAACCTATAAAATCTCACAGTATATGTGCAACACGCTATATACATTGGACACCGTTTTTTCACAGGGGTTTCTATTTTTTCTCACAATGTGTTAATGCGTTTTGTGCTGAATTCTGCCTAACAAAATATTTAATTTTTAGTATCACTTGTAAATGTCGCACTTTATGTTATTTTTACTTATTATTTAGATATATAAAAAAAAAATTATGTATATTTTGGCTATTACTAGAATCTGGGTATCATATATTCATAAAAATGTGCTTCTTTCATTATATTTAGCATCCTGTGTTTATTTTAACAAATGTCCTTCTTTCTTTCTACAGTGAAAATGACATTATTGGTATTACCGAACCCCGGCGTGTAGCAGCAATTACCATGTCACAGAGAGTAGCCATGGAAATGAATCTGCCTCAGAGGTAAGAAAATATGTTGAAGTTGGGAAGAACATAAGACATATTGTAAAATTGAGGTTCTTCCTATAGGTGAAGCATAGATAAGCATGAATAAGTAAGAAAAGATTGGGAATTAAAAGCAATAAACATAAAATAATATTATTGTTCTTGCAGCAGCAATTTGTAGGTGCTACATGAGCACATATAAACTTTAAATGTAGAAGTAACAATAATAACGGAAGCACCTACCCCCTAATTGAGAAAAAAGGTGGTGTGCAGGGTCAATAGAGTAATCAATGATAAGGAGAAAGAAAAGAATGACCCATAATTGTCTGCACCACCCACCAAAATTGCCCGTGTTCCTCTATAGAGCTATTAAAATGTAGCTTATATAATAAATGAACACAGCTTTTATAATTTATAAAAAATCAGTGTGTCCAGAGCATTTAAAACTAGCACCAGCAGTGGTGTTGAGGGACCAGCTTCTGGGTATATTATTGGCACCTTAAAGCATTATTTATTTATTATTATTTCAATTTTATCTATTTTATCATATGGTCTTTATGGTTACGGATTAATAGGTCTTCCATGGAAAGCTGTGTAGAAACACAAATCTGTGTATTCTACCGTATCAGATAACCCATGATGTCAACTCTGACAGTAACTATATATTATAATAATACAGTCAAAATATATCAGTAACTCCACCGAATAAAAAGTGATAATTTAGTAGTATGTACTATGACACTTTGTCTCCAAATCATGTAACTTTCTCAGTCCCTTGGTCCAGACTATACAAACTCGATGTTGGTTTCAATTTAGTATCCAACTAACTTCCTGTAATCACAGTCTGATTGGTAAGATATGACTACTATTCACTGCATGTAACGGTATTAGGGAGAATACAGATAGCAGTTGCAACCCCTCCTACTTACATGTCTCGATCCACAAGAGGTGGATTTGAATTACGGCATCATACGCTATTATAAATAGAGGCACCTAATCCAGACGATTGCTGCCTTTGATAAAGCGCAGGCTCACCTAATGAAACTCGCGTTAGCAGCAATCTCTTCGTTTTTAGAAATTGATAGGCAGGGCGTTGGATTTATGCAATTATAGGGGAATCAACTGTTGGAAGGTTACTGTGCTGGTAGTGGAAGGATGGTGTCGGGATCCGAACTGAGCGGGCTTGACAGCCGTACGCTTTAAGGTACCACTACTAGCTATTAACTTGAAGTAACAGTGCAACGAGCGATCTCGCATATACTGTATAGCACCGTAGCAACCGACTGGCAAGCTGCCAATAATATACACTGAAGCTGGTTCCCTTAAAGGAGAACTAAACCCTAAAAGCAGCAATGATCCAGGAATTCAAACTTGTCACAGGGGGTCACCATCTTCGAAAGTGTCTGAGACACTGACATGCTCAGTGGGCTCTGAGCAGCTGTTGAGAAGCTAAGCTTAGGGGTTGTCACAAATCATCCAGCAGAAAATTAGGTTGGTCTGTAATATAAGCTGATGCTACAGGGCTGATTATTAAACTCTGATGCTAATTGCACTGATTTCTGTGCTGCCATGTAGTAATTATCTCTTAATTACTAATCAGCCTTATATTGTGACATTTCTATTCTATGTGTACTGTATATTGTGACATGTATATTCTGTGTACTGTATATTGTGAGTGGGTCCCTAATCTCAGTAAGTGACAGCAGCACAGAGAATTTGCAGTTAGTAGAAAAGAAGATTGGGAGCTACTGGGGAATCTTTGGAGACACAGATCTTTACTGCTAAAGGGCTGTGGTTGCCTTGGGCTTGTACAGAAGCCCAAAACATAATGTACAACATTTCTAGCCTACTTCTTTAGTTTAACTTTCCTTGTCCTTTAACGTCACTGCTTCTGCTAGTTTTAAATGCTCTGGACACACTGATTTAAAAGTTATAATAAAAGCTACATTTTAATAGATCTTTAGATGAACACAGACAATTTTGGTGGGCGATGCAGTCCGTGTGGGTCATTCTTTCTCCTTATCATCACACTTTAAATGTATAAACCTATATTCTGTTTATGGTGTTATTAGCCCTGTAAGCTTGGCTCACTTCACTCCTCCTGTATTACAAAGCAAAAATTATAACTCCTGTAGATGTACATACTGAATATTGATTTTTTCTGAGCACGCCGTAGCCCTTTTAAGTCTCATCATCAGGCCAGCAGTTTAGTTTTGCTTTGTTACTTACAAAAATTTGTGTGATATATTGAGTCTTCTCAGGGAAAACCTTGTGACCTTAACATGGGAAGCATGCAGCTTGTCAGTTATAAGCCATGCCATTCTAATACAGATAGTGCTGCTGGTGGATCTTGACAATTGAAATGAATAACATTAACTTAAAACTGTCATTGAAAAATGTCATTGCATTGTTTCTTTTGCAGTGTAGTCTCATATCAGATTCGATATGAAGGAAATGTGTCTAATGAAACCAAAATAAAATTTATGACAGATGGTGTCCTGCTAAAAGAAATTCAGAGGGTAAGTGTATGTGTGTGAGCAGTGTATATGTTTTAATGATGACCTTTGCTTCCCAAGGCAAAATTGTAATGTTTGCTCTATGGTTCATTAACTAAGCTGTTGCTTTGTTAACATTATCATCCCATTTTTAAGGGTGCCAAGCAATGTGGTGGTATAAACAGTGGGTTTCAGCTAAGATACCTAAATACTGTGTAAAATGCTTTATTATAATATGTAAAAAGTATATTTGTAGATATTTATTTAGCCAGTGACCTTATATCCTTTAATGGGTAATGTACCCTAAGTTCTACCTCTCAAGGACCTTTTCAAGTTCTTATCGAACAAATTACTGAATTACTACAAAAATGTTACTGATTTTATTTTTTATTTTATAGGATTTTTTACTAACAAGGTACAAAGTAGTAATAATTGATGAAGCTCACGAGAGAAGTGTCTACACAGATATTCTGATTGGGCTGTTATCTCGTATTGTACCACTACGGGAAAAGGTTAGAAAATTCCATTTGCCTTTTTAGAATGTTATTCCTCAGAAAATACATATTAATTGTGTTAGAAGTAACACTAAGACAAATTAATTCCCACATTGTAAACTGTACACATTTCCAAAGGCATCTACTGCTGAAGTTAATATTGCATACAGAAATTTGCCTACATTTTGTCCCAGCAACTCAGGGCTGTGCTCAACAATTAGCCAATTTGGATCCAAGGAAAGTTGGAGAGAGAAATGGTATGAGCACAATCAAACATGCAGGATTATGATAATTTACAAAGACAAACATCTCCTGGTTATAACTGTGGGTTACTGTAGGCAGATAATCTAAAAAGTCTGGTGCTAAATAACCCCTCATAATATTTGGATTTCTTTGCAGAAGGGGAGCCCTCTAAAGTTAATCATTATGTCTGCTACATTACGTATTGAGGACTTCACCAATAACAAAAGGCTTTTCCCTGTTCCACCTCCTGTGATCAAGGTAAGTGAATTTCAGTATGTAAAGGCTGATAACGACCTTGCTCTTAGGATGTGTGTAGGGACATGTAGGACTTGATCATATCTATGTTGTGTTCAACACAAATGGGGAAAATGTTAAGATATTGAAGCAGTGGCAATAATTGAGGATGTTTTAGATCTATGTAGATAAATGTAAGCTGCAATGTTCTGTTATTGTCTAACATCTTGCAGTACAAAACATGTTGCTATCTGGCTCAAAAACCTCTGGATAGAGCTTGCAGTGCTTCCCAAAACACTTAAAGGCGCAGAATACCACCTTTTCAATTAATAGCTTTTACTTTTTGGCCTATTGTTTTAATTAGGAGATTTTTTCCCTGTTTACAGCAAAAAATTAAAAAGTGCATGACACTGAAACTAAAGGCACTTTGTGCTTCCTATTAGTGATGTGCGTGTCTGGCGGGTTCGTGATGACTTCTCTGAGCCATTTGATTCTGGTTTTATAGGCCTGCCCTTTTTGTGACATCATGGATGGGGTGGCATGGGTCTATAAATGGAGGAGGTAATCTGGGTGCCGGTCAAGCTTTTCTCGACCCGCATATCGCTACTCCCTGTCCTGCCAAGCAAGGTCAAAACAAATTAGCAGTCCACTGAAAAGCCTCTGTATAGTGAGCTACTCTTTATCTAAAATATAATTGGTTGTAAATGGGTGATGGTAGGGCTCAGTGGAATATAGTAAATTTGTTTTTACCTTGCTTGGCAGTTTGAAACTAATTTGAGGCTTTAGTTTCAATTCAGAATTTCCACTGTTTAGTGCAAGAAATGTATATTTCCACTTTAAAGGGACGGTTCACCTTTTAGTTAACGTTTAGTATGTTATAGAATGACTAATTATAAGAAACTTTTCAATTGGCCTTCATTTTTTTTTCTTTTTTTTATAATTTTAACTATTCCTTCTGACTTTCCAGCTTTCAAATGGGAGTCACTGACCCCTTCTAAAACCAAATGTTCTGTAAGGCTACAAAGGTATTGCTACTGCTACTTTTTTTTACTCCACTTCTCTTCAGGCCTTCTCCTATTCATATTCCAGTCCTTTATTTAAATCAAGGCATGGTTGCTAGGGTAATTTGGGCCCTAGCAACCAGATTTCTAAAATTGCAAACTGGAGAGCTGCTGAATTGAAAGCGAAATAAAAAAAACACAAATAATAAAAAAAAATTAAAACCAATTGCACATTTTCTTAGAATATCACTCTCGTATCATACTAAGAATTAATTTAAAGGTGAAGAACCCCTTTAAAACCATAGTTAATTGAACTGATGTTGAAAAGGGGTTATACTGACTCTCTAGCATGCTACTGACAGATGAATAGGAGAGGGTCTTTTTAGAAAGATAAGTAATACCGTAAGGCCTTAAATACATTCCAGTCCTCACTTTATGGTTCATGTAATTTCCCCCTATAAGGCTAACTGAATATATTGATACTCCTTCCAGGTGGATGCAAGGCAGTTTCCAGTTACTGTTCATTTTAACAAACGCACTCCATTGGATGACTATGCAGGGGAATGTTACAGAAAAGTCTGCAAAATTCACAGGATGTTGCCTGCAGGTAAAAAAAAAAAAAAAAAAATATATATATATATATATATATATATATATATATCTATCTATCTATCTATCTATCTTTTTTCTTTTTTTTTTTGTGTGTAGTCCGGCTATACCCAGAAGAGTATCCTTCAAATTGGTTACTTTATTTGACACTCCACACATATTTCAGCCAATAGGTGAGCTGAATAGGACTATTTTAATTCTAAGCCCTCAGTTCAGCACTTAATGTTAATAAATTGAAACTGAAATGGATTCATTGTTGATAGTACAAATGCAGAAAACAGACTTAAAAAAAATCTGTTTATTCTGCATTCATACAAATCCCAATCGTTATGCAGCCATAGAGTACACTGTTTTAGGTTCAGGAACTTCTGTGTTCATGTACTTATTGGGAAGTGACATGCTTCTTTCTAACAAACATTAACTGCATTTTAATAGTGATCATTTGTCTTTTATGTTTGATTTCTTTTGATGTGTTTTTTTGGGTTTGTTTTCTGTTTATTGCTATAATATTGACTGTATTATGGCTCCCAAACACTTGACACAAATACTTGTAAGTATACAGCACTATTGCCATTGTAGGCTGCATCACTAAAATATGTTTTACTTATTTTGCCAGGGGGAATTCTAATTTTCTTAACAGGACAAGCAGAGGTGCATTCTCTGTGCAGAAGGTTAAGGAAAACCTTTCCATTCTGTGGCAGAAATGTTCATAATGGTGAGTTAATTATACAACTTGCTATCATCTTACTTTGCACATGAAATATTTATTTCAGCGTAAAAATAAAAGGGATTCATTGAAATGCCTAGAAGTTTTTTGCTTTACCAATATGACTAGAATATGCCCTACCAAATGTTTTACTGAAATACAAGGTAGTTGCATCCATATATTCCAATGAAACCATTCTCTCCACTGGCCACCGACCGGCTCTTTTATTTTGTCTTTACTAAGCACCTGTACTACCTTCACAGGAAATTGATAAAACAACAAAACAAAATGATATCCGTCATTTTTCCTACTATTGACATATAGTGATGTGCAGCATTCAGTTTTGAAAGTGAGATCAGTAAAGCTGAAACTGATGTCCTGGCATATGGGGCTCATTTATTAACCAAAGGACATTTTTAGTAAGCCATATATATATATATATATATATATATATATATATATATATATATATATATATATATATATATATATATATATATATATATATATATATATATATATATATATATATATATATATATATATATATATATATATATATATATAATTTTTTTTTTTTTTTTTTTCTTAATATTTCTAGCATTGTTCAGGATGGGACTTATCTGAATAGTTACTGAAAATGCAGTGTGCTTGCTTAAAAGAACTAAAAATAAATACATACTTATTGAATGGGAGATATTGTGCACATTGTATTTATTAATTCTTTCTTTTTTGTGTACCTTATGCATTTCTTTCCTGCCCCTCCCACCTAGCAGAATTCCCTTTTTGTGTACAGTCTCTCCTTATGTGCCATGATCTTTCTTGGCACTTTCATAACCATTCTGTTTTTTTGTTTTTCATTCCATTGTTGTAGTTGCCATATTTCTGCTTTTACTTTTGTAAAATGTATCATCTTATAATATTAAATGGAGGGGGTTGTTATATTTTCCCTTTAATAAGGTTACAGATATATATGAAAACATGTTAATGAAATGCTGTTTTATTGTCACCTCCTGCTACACTTTCTTTCAGTAACAGAGGATGATGAGTCACAGGAAGTTGTGAGAAGATTCAAAAAGTCCAAGCAAAAGAAAACTATGGTAAAAAATGCTTTTTGGCTTTTACATTTGTACTCCAAGCAGATAACTGTTGGCCGACTTTTGGTATTTTGTTGAAGTTCTCATGATCAAGGCTAAGGTGTTTCTCTTTTATGTTCCACCCCCTTTCCATACACTGGCATAAATCATTGTTTGAACTAATACATAAAATAAGTGGAATGTTATTCAAACATGGGTGGGGATTGACCTATCACATTTTTGTATTCTATTTCTATTCACATTTCCCACAAAAAATAATAGCAACTATGTCTCCTCTTGTTTAGTCTTTGTACTAAAGAAAAGATATTTTAGTGAGGACAAGGAGCTGACAGTTGGGACCTGGGGAAAAGAGAGCAAAGTTGCCACAGAGCAGTAGCACTCACCCAGTCCAGCAATTTACATGATATTTTGAAACCACAAATATAATTTTAATTACAGTCAATATGCAGTACAGACTCGCATCCATTTAGGTTTCGTAACTTCACTTTCACACTTATGCTTCAGTTGTCTTTTTAGAAACTGATTAGAGTGGCCCATGGGGCAAATTATCTATACTCCTTTACCTTGCCCCAAAGAAGCTGTATGCCAGCTATGGTTAGAGACCACTGAATTAAAAAAGTGATTTAGACCTAGGGGCCGATTCACAGAGGTCGTAATTACTTAAAGCATTGTTTTGTGTGTTATTTAAGACACATTATTTAAGAAACGGTTCATGTAATAGACATCGCATACGTTAATTCTATATTTCTGCACAGCGGTATTCTAATCGCATTGCAATACTTATAGAATTAACCCTAACGCATTATTCTCTAACATCTTTTAAGCGATAAAAGTATAAAATAGTGCGATAATTACTGTGAAATTTAACACCTCCTAGGAGTAGACGTTACTAAACAAATAGATGTCTTAATAGAGGAAGATGTAGTGAGGAGCTGTAGGGCAGCAATTAGAGACCTTACCTGGAGCCTTACCTACCCCCACAAACACATTTTCATGATACCGTGGCCAGGTCCAGAATGCACTGCGTTCTCTGTCATGGAATTATATTACGTTTCCCAGGGAAAGGAATGACTAGAATACTGTAAAAAGAGACTTCTTCTCTGCCAGTGGTATCCCGAATGTCTTCAGTGCTATATATTGCACTAATAACGTGTGACTATATCAAATGCCCTAAAAAACGCACAAAATAACGCATGCTATAAAATACCGCATGCAATTCAGATAAAATGAATGTAAAAATATCACTTCTTTAGTAAACTCTTAGTTCTAAAAATTAAAGATAAAACTTTTACGCCACGAAATAACCAATACTCACTTTATCAATCTTTTTAATGGATTAAAGCATGCATTGTAGCACAGTAGTACACCAGGAGGTAACATGTTAAAATTCAGAAAGGGTTTTTTTTTTACAGTGAGAGCTGTGAAGATGTGGAATTCTCTCCCTGAATCCGTCCAACTGTCTTATACATAAGGTAGCTTCTAGAAGCAGTTGGAAGGTAGCGAGTGAGGTGATACAGGGTTATTGAAAATAGCACTTCATACAAGTTGATTCAGGGACTGGTAAATTGCCATCTTTAAATCAAGAAGGAACCTTTTCCCATCTGAGGCAAATTAGAGTCTTCAGAAGGGTTTGTTTGCCTTCCTCTGGATCAACTAGCAGTTAGGCAGGTTTTATATAGACATAAAAGTTTGTACTTGATTGACGTGTGTCTTTGCTCAACCTAAATTACTTTGTATAGGTATATGTAAATGTGCTTTTTATCTGTGTGGGTCTATTTACATGATTACCTTTATTCATGCAGAATTTGCCCAAAATTGATTTGGCTAGCTATTCAGCTCAGCCTCTGGATGAAGGTGATGAAGACAGGGAGGCTATTGATGATGAAGATGGCAGCGGATCTGACCTTGACCTTGACTTAGGAGATGGTGAAGCAGAGGAAGGTTTGTTAATGTTGTTTCCTGTCCAGGCTAAAAAGGAAATATAAAAATACCATTATGCTTTCTGTGGTGTAATGAATGATCACATATTTTTCACAACAATTCTTCAGTAATAACGACTTCCTTTTTTCAGATGAGAAAACAGACTCATCTCTCCCACTTTACGTGCTGCCTCTCTACTCCTTACTGGCTCCTGAGAAACAGGCCAAGGTATTGTAAACGGCCAATCGTTTTACTGAAATGTAAATGCATCATATGCATATCAGTTTTATTTCTGGATGTATACAGAAGTCTGGCTGTTTAATTGGCAGTCATCATCCTACTATCACTAACACTAAAGGTGGTTCATAAAAATGTTTATTATCTTTTTCTCTCATGATTTAAGCCTCCAGCGTAAGAAGATTTTGGAGGGTTACAAGTTTCCAGGATTTTTGCACAAGTTTTTTTTATTTTTTGGCAGAAAAATAGCTGTTTTATCTGTTTGGTTTGTGGTATCAGTGTATGTCATGGTTTAGCTATCATTTCTACTGCCCTTCAATAAAAATCTGGTTGTCTTGCTGATTTCAGACTTCTTACATATCCAATCTGCAACCCATCAATTGTAAGGATATGAGGAAATGCAGTCCCTTATTTCCTGTGGCTCTTAATCTGTGCAAAAAGGTCCCCAACAGTGTCATACTGTAATTAATCTTTTTTCTGTTTTATATAAAAAATAAAATCTGGGAAAATCTCTGTGCAGGTTTTCCGCCCCCCTCCTGCTGGTACAAGGTTATGTGTTGTAGCCACCAATGTGGCAGAAACCTCCCTTACCATCCCTGGTATAAAGTATGTGATGGACTGTGGGAAAGTAAAGAAGCGTTATTATGATAAGGTTACTGGTGTGTCGTCATTCCGAGTTGACTGGACTTCCCAAGCCTCAGCCAATCAGAGAGCAGGAAGAGCTGGACGTACTGAACCAGGTCACTGCTATAGGTGAGTAAAAAATAAAAAATTGAACTGAACACCCCAGGAAATAATGATGAATTTCCGACAAGTTTCAGATTCTAGGTTCACTGCATATTGGATTTTTTTTTCTACAGCATGTGGGGGGGGGGGAGGGCGTTTCTGCCTCTGTTCCAGGATCCTAGACCAACTTCTTTAGTACAGAGGGCCGTCATTTTTCTGACCTATATGGTGGAGGGACAATATTGAAAATGAGTGTCGGCCGCTCCCAAACCATGTTACCACAAGAGTTTGAGACCATATCCACATTAATGGTGGCAGCTTCAAAATAAAAAACAAATGGTTGGTGTTCACTGCAAGGATATCACGCATCACTTATGTGTGAAAAAATGTTAATTAAAGCGGATGTAAGGCAAAAAAATAAAATCCCATTTTTGCTTTCTTTATCTCCAATATACTTTAATTAAAAAATGTGTGCCGTTTTTAAAAGAAACCTAACTGTATGCAGTGAAATTCCTCCTTTGTTTTACTTGCTTTGACTGCTGAGGATAGGAAACTTCAGATGGTCCCTAACTGCTCTGCAGGGAGAAACGATCATACTTTCAAACAGCAAGAGGGAGCCCCCCCCACCTTCCCAGAACTTGAGCAGCTTTGCTTGTATTGTCTTAAAAGAACAGTGACACTAAAAAATGTAATTGTTATAAAGTAATAAAATATAATGTACTGTTTCCTTCTACGGGTACACCTGTTGTGTATGCTTTAGAAACACTGCTGTAGTTTATATATACAAGCTGCTGTGTAGCCATGGGGGCAGCCATTAAAAGCAAAGGTTACATAGCAGATAACCGATGCACTCTGTAGAATCCCTTTGTATTCTATTAGAGAGATTATCTGTTACTGCTTGTAGCATGTGCCTTTCCTCCTCTTGTAGCTTGAATGACTACCCCCATAGCTAAACAGAAGCCTATTTATATAAACTATAGTAATCATTCTAAAGAAAACACAAAATTTACCAATAACAATAAATATGTAGCCTTACAGATCCTTTGTTTTTAAATGGGTCAGTGACCCCTGTTTGAAAGCTGGAAAGAGTCAGAAGATAAAGACAAAACTAGAAGAAATAAAAGACATAAATGAGAATCAATTAAAAAGTTTTAGAATTGGTTGTTCTAAAAGAATTGGGCTTGCAAAATTATGTTGATGGTCTGTTCCCCTACAGCCCAACACAGCAAGGGGTTCTGAGTGCACAACAGTCTGAGACACTTCTGATTTTAGTAATGGCTCCTGCAAATAGAACTTTGGCTTCCATAACTAGAGCACTTCCTGAACTAGCTGTGATATCTTTGCAGTTCATTCGGTCAGCCATATTTGTATTTAGAAAGGCCTTATCTGATGAGATTTTCCCCTTTCCTATAGATATCCCCACACAGATTAGTTTGGCATGCCTTCATTTTGGACCAATGCAAGCCAATAAAGGGCACAAGAACCTGTATCAGCTCATGAACGGCCAGCAATGTGCATGAACACAATCTGAACTTCCAAATATAATTTTTGTTTTTCACACAACCATAACTGATTACACAGACTGAAGGAAGATAATGATAGAATGTCTCTTGTCTAAGGGACCCCTTAGGCTTACATGTTTGTGCAATACCTTGTTCCATGTTGAAGCAATGGATTCTGGGACTTGAAGTCCCTCTGCTTTTCAGAGAATCTGTGCACCACCCACTATTAACTCCCACAACCCATCAGTTTTCAGTGAAACAAGGCGAAGGGGGAATTGCAGTACAGGGCTTGCAAAATGGTTCATACAAATAGCAAGGTTTCCTTTCAATCTGATCAGCTGAATCAGGTATATATGTGTGTAAAAAAAAAAATATATTTGTGTTCATGTCAGCAAAGGGGTTATGTACCCTCCCTTAAGTTTACAGAAATTATATTTAGTATGTAAAAGTATCTTTCTTGCCAACAGTCAGAATTGTGTTTTATAGCATGTCTCCTTGCCGCTCAGGACTTCTGATTTGACCTTTTGGTTTCCTTAAATTGAGTATGGTATTTCCTTTTCATTTGTCTTTAGACTTTACTCATCAGCAGTATTTGCTGATTTTGAACAGTTCTCCCTTCCTGAAATAACACGACGTCCCGTGGAAGACCTAGTCCTCCAGATGAAAGATCTGAACATAGAAAAGGTGGGCTTGAAACTTCTCCAGTTTGCTGGATGGGAAATAAGATGGTGGCATGGTATCAGTGGTAGAACCTCATGCCAATGCAATTTTTTCCCCACATATTGGAGTTTATTTACTTATAGGTTGCGTGATCATTCCAAATGTGTTTACTACTGTATTCTTTCAGGTTGTGAACTTTCCATTTCCTACACCACCCCCTGCAGATGCCCTTATAGCTGCTGAGGAATTACTGATATCTCTGGGAGCCTTGCAAGAACCTCCAAAAACTGGCAGGTTGGTTTAACACACACATTTTTAGACATTTACTATATAGTGGACAATTCATTTTTACCATTTGCACAATTTATCCCATATACAGGTATGGACCTGTTATCCAGAATGCTCTGGACCTGGGGTTTTCCGGATAACGTAACTTTCTGTATTTTGGATCTTCATACCTTAAGAAAACCATGTAAACATTAAATAAACCCAACAGGCTGGTTTTGCTTACAATAATGATTAATTATATCTTAGTTTGGATCAAGTACAAGTTACTGTTTTATTACTGCAGAGAAAAAGGAAATCATTTTTAAAAAATTGGATTATTTGGACAAAATGGAGTCTGTGGGAGATGGCCTTTCTGCAGTTCAGAGCTTTCTGGATAACTGATCCCATACCATAGATTTTTGCCTTTTTTGTGTTTTGGCCAGACAAAACGTTTTATTAGAAAATCAATGTTTATTTATTAGAAAATCAATGTAATATTACAAAAATGCTTTAGAAAATTAAGTGTATATGTGTCCCGAAATTTCACTGCTGGTGAAGAATAGCCAAAACAACAACTTTTTTTTTTTTCCATGAATGTGAAGAAAATTTAACACACTGGAAAAAAATTGTAGTCAATTTGAGCAGTTGACATTTGAATAAATCTTCCCATAAATCTGTGGTATCTTAAAGGAGAACACACACCGCCATATTGTTCTAGTGTCCCAGGCATCCCCTGCTCCGCCTTGGGCCATTGAATGTTCATTTCAGAATTTTTTCGCCAGCCTATGTACTGAGCATACAGCGAGCTTCAGGGATTCCTGGGACACTGGAATAATATGGAACTGTGGTGCTCAGAACATTTATATAAAGGATGGAGTGATGGCCGAATCAGACCCATTTCGCTTCGCCAAAGATAAGTGAATGGCAAAAATGCAGTAAAGTCTACAGGCGTCAATTTATTTTTTTTTTTTGACACGCGACAACTTTTTTCCACCTATTGAAGTCTACGGAAGTCATTTTTGCAGCGAAACTAGGCGATGTATTTCGCTCATCACTAATGTCTACTAGAACAGAACACAACACAACTTCCCGCTTTTCAGCTCTCTAACTCTGAGTTAGTCAGTGACTTTAAGGGGGGCCACAACTGATCTTTAGCATTCAGCTCAGATTCAAAAGCAAACCGTTATGACCCATGTGCCCCCCCCCCTCAAGTCAAATACTGATTATTGTATAATAATTTGTTCACCTTATAAGTAAAAAAGGCACCTGTGTTTATTGAAGATATTTTTGTTTCCTCAGACTGAATGATCTCCAGAAAGCAAAACTGAGCAGCCCCATCACGGCCCTCGGAAAGACAATGGCATCTTTTCCTGTTGCACCACGATATGCAAAAATGCTTGCCCTGGGCAGACAGCATGAGTGTCTGCCATATGTTATTACTATTGTGGCAGCAATGACAGTGAGAGAGCTGTTTGAAGAGGTTGACAGGTATGTGTTTAATATACCCACCCTTCATCTGAGTGAGCTTTTTAATGCAAAATTAACAAAGGAAGGGAGGTTAATGTTGCCATATGTGCTTCTCTGTTCATTTATTATTTTCATTAGAAGAGCTGTATAATGCATTTTTTTCAATGTAAGAAAAATCGAAACTAATAAACTGAACCAACCCATTTACGTATGCACCAAAAGCATTGCAGTCCTAATTATGCTATTTTAAAATGCCCCTAACATTACCTAACCAGGTCTAACTGTGCAATGCAGGGAAATCCACTTGTACTAAAATGCCACACATTTTAAAAATATTTATTTGTTGCTTAGAATGACTGACAACCTACCATAGTTACATAGATGAGGCAAATCTGCGCTGGATTTAACTCCTTGGAACAAATTTACACCATAGTGATTACTGAGTCTGCGACATGTTGTATTGAGCCCCATATTCGAGGCCATAGGCCTTTAAAGCAGCTTTTTATTTTGCTTATTTTTATAACGGGCAATAGAAATGGATGCCAGCAAGTGACAGAAGGTGTATGACTTCTGGGATTTGTTTGCCTAAGATAGAATGTAATTAGTATTATGAACCTTTTGCAGGCCTGCTGTTAGCGAAGAAGAAAAAGAATTGCTGAAAGGCAAGAAGGCTAGAGTCCAGCAGATGCAGAGGATTTGGGCTGGACAAGGTTCTGCACAGAAACTGGGGGACCTCATGGTAATGTTAGGTGAGTACACCTTGCTAGCTATGTGTGGCCTCATCTACAAAACACTGAGGCTTCAAGTTTATTGTTGCTTTTAATAATTATTTTACTGTTAAATGTATTTTCAGACAGTATAAATTGCACATGTCTGCAAAAGCTTTCTGCTTTGCTAATTGACTTTCCCATAGGTGCTGTGGGTGCTTGTGAATATGCTGAACTTGCACCTAAATTCTGTGAGCGCAATGGCCTTCGGTTCAAAGCCATGTTGGAAATTAGGCGCTTAAGAGGGCAACTTACTACAACAGGTAAGGAACAATTAAGTATACAACTGAATGCTGTCTGGGTGGAAACTGGGAATTTTGTTGGTAGCAGCCTCTCAAAAGCATTCGTGAGTACACTATACCTGACTTACATGTAGATATTGAACTTTTTTCTTTACAGTCAACTCGCTCTGTCCTGACATCCAACTTTATCTGGATTCAAAAATGAGTCCCCCCACAGAGAGCCAGGTTACCTATTTAAGGCAAATAGTGATGTCTGGTTTAGGGGACCACATTGCCAGGAGAATTCGTCCAGAAGAACTTTTGGATGAGAAGTGGAGAAATGCCTACAAGGTCAGTAACCGACATCCTTGTGTTTCGATATTTCATGTATTGTACAGGTATAGGACCTACTATGCAGAACATTGGGACCTGAGGTTTTCTGCATAAGGGATCTTTCCATAATTTGGATCTTCGTACCTTAAGTCTACTTAAAAATAATTTAAATATTAAATTAACCCAATAGGATTATTTTACCTCCAATAAGGATGAATTGTACTTTCGTTAGGAACAAGTAAAGTGTACTGTTTTATTATTACAGAGAAAAAAGGAAACGTTTAAAAAAAATTGAATTATTACATTATAATACACAAGAGCCATGAATATCCTGTAAATAACACCCTTATAAATGGTGCTTAGTGATGTCATCAGTTATAATCATTTATGTCCCAAGACTCACTGAAACTTGTGTATTATAATAAAGTGCCAACCGGTTGCAAAATATGAGGAAGTCACCTCTGAGTTCCATGACCTGTATGACCCCGTGCTTTTATATGGTCATAGAACTCCTTGGTAATTTATAATACCCTTGTTTTCTACAATAGGGTGTACTTTATTCACTTTATAATGAAGTCTATGGATGGTAGTTTTCCTGTGATTTCTGGATAACGGGTTTCCAAATAACAGATCCTTTACTTTATGCTGCCAAAATGCATGAGTTAATAGTGCTGCTCCAGCGGAATTCTGCACTGAAATCCATTTCTCAAAAGAGCACTGAAATCCATTTCTCAAAAGAGCAAACAGATTTTTTTATATTCAATTTTGAAATCTGACATGGGGCTAGACATATTGTCAATTTCCCAGCTGCCCCAAGTCATGTGACTTGTGCCTGCACTTTAGGAGAGAAATGCTTTTTCTCTGTCGTCTCAGGGGGACACAGGGAACAGCTGGGGTTAAGCTCCACCCTCCGGAGGCAGGACACTTGAATAATTGATTAAAGGGGCGTGACCTAGGGTCTGGCTTAACCCGGTGCTACGCCAACCTAATCAGTTTTTAAGTGTCCTGCTAGGAGGTAGGACATGCACTTCTACATATATATCTACAGAAGAATTCATCAGACAAGGGGTCTCCCCAGAGCAGGGCTACCTGTTTCAACAGGGGACCTCCTTCGTTGGATTCATACCGGGGTCTCTTCCTAGCCCTTGGGCTATAACGACCATCCATTAATACCCACTCCTGCTAAGGATACAGGGTCTCTGGGCCGGTATGACTTCTGTGAGTAACCAGAATTATCTTAACACACTCACTTGCCTGCTCAACCCCCCCCCCCCCTCTGCCTTGCACTTATGCCTGCCGTGGTTCTTCTATGGGGCTTACAACAGGGGGAACACGCAGACTGGCAGGACTCCTAACTGTTTGGAGCCTGTTTGCTTACTTATGACACTCTGGCCCTGCCTGCACGCTGCCCTAAGGACGGACTCGTAGCTCTCAGCAGCGACGCGAGTCTCCCTGCTTCTTCTCCCTGCGCATGGACGCCATTTTCGCTGCGCGCCGTAGCTGGAACGCACACATGCGTTCCACGGCGCCATTTTGGATTCACTCGCGCCGAAAGCAGCGCATTCTCTCACACGCTGCGGGTTACAGCAGGGGCATAGGCGGACAAGTCCTTCAGTCCTGGGATATACTCTCTACCACTAATAGAGCAGTATTCAGCCTTAACAATAACAGCTGTGGCACTTCTCTGCAGGTTCCCAGTACCTTTGCCAAACCTATTCAGCAGGTACCATAGACATTGCAATGGCAGAAGGTAAGTCAGGGGGGCTATTCCCAAGGCCGGGGGGGAGAGCACCAGCAGTGGCAGCGCCAGCTACGGTCACTTATTTCATGTGCACCAAATGCAATGCTAAAACTTCAGGGGTCAGGGCGAGCCTCTCTGCAAATCCTGTTCCAGGGGGCAGGGTTCTGTTTCCATTCCAGGAACCTCTCCTTCAGGGCCTCCATCTGATATTTCTAATATAGAAGACATCACCTTAGATGGGGGCGCAAGCACTTCCGCAGCTCCAACGGCTCCTCCTTGGGCTATTCAGCTATCACAATCATTGGCCTCTCTTCAAAGTTTACCCGCCATTGCAGACAACTTGGGAAAGGCTCTAGCCAAGTTAGGCCAGAAATCCAGCGGCAAACGCAAAAGAGCAGACCCCTCTAAAGGGGAGTCTTCCTTTGTTCCTCATTCGGACTGCTCCTCAGCAGGAGCAGATTCATCTCACTCCGAAGGCGAACTTCCTCTTTCTGACGTGTCTTCTGGAGAAGAGGATGAGGACGAAGCGTCCAGACACCGTGAACCTCAACATGACGTTGACAACATTATCAGGAGTGTTCTAGAAGTACTAAAAATTACTCCTTCACCTGATCAACAATCTCAAGAGGCCAGCTTATTCAAGAGGCAACAAAAAGCCTCTACGGTTTTTCCGGCTCACGATCAACTCATTGCCATAGTTAATGAAGAATGGAATACTCCCGAACGAAAGTTTCAGGCTTCCCGAAAATTCTCCAAATCCTATCCCTTTCCAAAGGACTGGGTGGACAAGTGGTCCATGCCACCTATGGTTGACGCACCAGTTTCTAGGCTTTCAAGAACCACAGCTCTTCCAGTCACTGATGCGGCGGCATTCAAGGACCCTACCGATAGACGGCTGGAGGGTTTCTTGAGATCCCTATACTCATCTGCCGGATCTACACTACGCCCTGTCCTGGCTTCTACCTGGGTATCCAGGGCCATACAGACATGGGCTGAGTCTCTCGTCAAGGACATTCAAGAGGGAGTTCCCAGAACTGAACTTCTCTCCACAGCACAAGCGATCGCTGAAGTCTCTGCATATATGTGTGATGCTACTCTGGACGCTGCCCAGATTACGGCTCGCACTTCAGCTCTATCAGTAGCAGCCCGTAGAACCCTTTGGCTTAAGAGTTGGACGGCGGATATCAGTTCCAAGAAGTCCCTTACTTCACTGCCTTTCAAGGGTCAGAAACTCTTTGGAGAGGAATTAGAGAAGATCATCTCTCAGGCCACTGGAGGAAAAAGCTCTTTTCTCCCTCAACCTAAATCCAAAACACCTTCCTCCTTCAGGCGAGGCAAAAATTTTCGTGGCCAAAGTGGTCGTTACACCAGGCGTAGCAATTCCCCACACCGTTCCAACTTCCGAACAAAGACCGGCGATAAGGGACGTTCAGCGTGGAAACCGAACAAGTTCCATAACAAGCCTCCAGCAGACAAGTCCACTTCAGCTTGACGGGTCACCCCCTCCGGGGTCACGGCAACCAATTGGGGGCAGGTTGCTTCAATTCCGGGAGGTGTGGACAAGACATTCTTCGGACAATTGGGTCAACGAGATTGTGTCGGAGGGGTATCATCTGGACTTCTCTTCCCCCCCCTCCAACAAATTTCTGATGTCCAGGCTCCCATCCGCCCCAATCAAGGCTCAAGCCTTTCTGGACTGTATTTCCAAGATGGAACACAACGGAGTAATTGTCCCGGTACCTCCGCAGGAGAAATTCTCCGGGTTTTACTCCAATCTCTTCCTGGTTCCCAAAAGAGACGGTTCCTTCAGACCAGTACTCGATCTAAAGTACCTCAACAAACACATACGGTCTGTACGCTTCAAGATGGAAACGTTACGGTCTGTAATCCGAGGAATGGAACCGGAACAACTGATGATGTCTCTGGATATCAAGGACGCCTACCTCCACGTCCCTATCTGGCCACCTCATCATCGCTTCCTGAGGTTTGCCTTCAAGAATCGCCATTATCAGTTTGTGGCTCTCCCATTTGGCCTCTCCTCCGCCCCCAGGGTCTTCACCAAATTAATGGCGGTGACTGCAGCCTCTTTGCGCCTTCAAGGGATATCAGTGACCCCCTATCTGGACGACCTGCTCTTGAAGTCCAGGACAATGGAACAGGGCAAATCGGATCTCCAGAGGGCGATCCTACTACTGCAAGACTTCGGCTGGACCATAAACTGGGACAAATCCAATCTCATTCCCAGCTATCAGATGACATTTCTGGGGTTGGAGTTCAACACCCTTTCCCAGCGGGTTACTCTTCCACTGGACAAACAGAGAAAGTTGAGAGATCAAATTCGCCATCTAGCTTCTCTCCAGTTTCCCACAGTTCATCTGGCCATGAAAGTATTGGGATCGATGGTCTCGTCCATGGAGGCGGTACCATTCGCACAGATTCATCTGAGACCTCTCCAAGCCAACATACTGTCCCGCTGGAAGGGAGGTCAACTCTCTCAGAAGATCCCTCTTCTACAGTCGACAAGGGACTCCCTCCTGTGGTGGCTGCAACGGGACAATCTGTCAACGGGCCAATCCTGGGCAATCCCGGATTGGACAGTGATAACTACCGACGCCAGTCTTCTGGGCTGGGGGGCGACATGGGACAACCTATCCGTGCAAGGCCTATGGTCCGCTCCCGAAATACTTCTCCCAATAAATATCCTAGAACTTCGGGCAGTCCGACTGTCTCTCCAGCACTGGACGCGGCAATTGCAGACAAGATCAGTGAGAGTTCAGAGCGACAACTCCACCACGGTCGCCTACATAAACAGACAAGGAGGAACCCGCAGCAAGGCAGCTCTAGCGGAGGCCCAACAGATTCTAGGCTGGGCAGAACTAAACTCAGTAAGGCTGTCAGCCATCCACATTCCAGGGGTGAACAACACGAAAGCGGATTTCCTCAGCCGAAACCAACTAGACCCAGGAGAATGGGAGCTTCATCCAGAGGTGTTCTCCCTCCTAGTCAGTCAGTGGGGCCTTCCCCAGATAGACCTGATGGCCTCCAGAAACAACCGCAAAGTACAATCGTTCTTCGCTCGCGCCCGGGATCCGTTAGCAGCAGGAGTGGATGCCATGACTCAAAGTTGGCACTTCGACCTAGCTTACGTCTTCCCTCCTCTGCCCATGTTGCCCAGGGTCCTCAAAAAGATACGACGATCGAACATCAAGGTCATTGTCATAGCCCCATATTGGCCCAGAAGAACTTGGTTCTCCGATCTACAAGAGATGTCGGTGTCTCCACCAGTGCGACTACCAGCCAGGGACGATCTCCTTCTCCAGGGGCCCATAGCACACCACAATCCGGGCCTCTTCGCTTTGACGGCATGGCTATTGAAGCGGACAATTGGCGGAGACGAGGCATATCTGACGAGGTCATTACCACAATGTTGAAATCTCGCAAACCTACCTCGTCCAAAGCCTACCATAGGGTATGGCGCAGCTACTGGAGTTGGTGCCGAGAGGCCGGGTTCCCTTTTCTGGATTACGACATACCAAGAATCTTGTCCTTTTTGCAACAAGGTTTTCAACTGGGTCTCAAGCTTAGCTCACTGAAGGTACAAGTATCGGCACTATCAGCCCTCTTCCATTCTCGACTGGCCCTCGAAGATACCGTTCATACCTTCCTGCAAGGTGTTGCCCATGTGGCACCACCGTTCCGCCCTCCGATCCCAGGTTGGGATCTCAACCTTGTCCTTGCAGCCTTACTGGATCCTCCCTTCGAACCCATGGGTACTATCTCTGACAAGCTGCTTACCTGGAAGGTGGTGTTCCTGGTGGCGATTTCGTCGGCACGCCGAGTATCCGAACTCAGTGCTCTCTCCTGTGATCCCGCTTACCTGGTTTTCCACAAGGATAAGGCAGTTCTGCGCACTGTTCCTTCCTTCCTACCCAAGGTTGTGTCTTCGTTCCACATCAACCAGGAACTTATTGTACCTTCCCTTTGCCCGGATCCGGCTAACACTAAAGAAAGGCGACTTCATAGTCTCGATGTCGTCAGAGCGCTCCGCTGGTATATAGAGAAATCGAAGACCTTTCGACGTTCCCAACGTTTGTTTGTGATTCCCGAAGGATCCCGCAGAGGCATGGCAGCCTCTAAGACTTCCATTGCACGCTGGCTGAAGGAACTCATCCATCTAGCTTATGTCTCTAAAGGAAGATCTCCTCCTGAAGGAGTGCGTGCTCATTCCACCAGAGCTATGGGAGCTTCCTGGGCATGGCGCAACTCGGCTTCCCTGGATCAGATCTGCAGAGCGGCCACCTGGTCCTCTGTGCACACATTTACAAAGTTCTACAGACTTGACACCTTTTCTTCCTCTGAGGCCTCGTTTGGCCGTAAGGTGTTACATTCTGTGGTACAATAATGTGTTCCGATCTCTTCCGCTCCCACCCTGCTGTTCTCGGGCTGCTTTGTTAAGTCCCCAGCTGTTCCCTGTGTCCCCCTGAGACGACAGAGAAAACAGGATTTTTTGATACTCACCGTTAAATCCTTTTCTCTGTAGTCGATAGGGGGACACAGGGCTTCCCGCCCCGCGGCGAGATGTTGACCACGTTGGTCCATAAGGGAATACTCCCTGAGTTACCGTTCTGCTCATTCAGTTTTGTTTTTTCTTATGCTAGCAGTCTCTTTGGTACAAACTGATTAGGTTGGCGTAGCACCGGGTTAAGCCAGACCCTAGGTCACGCCCCTTTAATCAATTATTCAAGTGTCCTGCCTCCGGAGGGTGGAGCTTAACCCCAGCTGTTCCCTGTGTCCCCCTATCGACTACAGAGAAAAGGATTTAACGGTGAGTATCAAAAAATCCTGTTCTTGCAGGCTGCTGTTTTTCCTTCTCAATGTAACTGAATGTGTCTCAGTGAGACATGGGTTTTTACTATTGAGTGTTGTTCTTAGATCTACCAGGCAGCTGTTATCTTGTGTTAGGGAGTTGTTATCTATTTACCTTCCTGTTGTTCTTTTGTTTGGCTGCTGGGGGGGGGAAAGGGAGGGGGTGATATCACTCCAACTTGCAGTACAGCAGTAAAGAGTGACTGAAGTTTATCAGAGCACAAGTCACATGACTTGGGGCAGCTGGGAAATTGACAATATGTCTAGCCCCATGTCAGATTTCTAAATTGAATATAAAAAAAATCTGTTTGCTCTTTTGAGAAATGGATTTCAGTGCAGAATTCTGCTGGAGCAGCACTATTAACTGATTCATTTAAAAAAAAAATAATTTCCCATGACAGTATCCCTTTAATATTCGTTAGGCAGAGAGAAGCATTCAGTATGCTAATCTGCCCTTGTCCTTACTGCTGTCGAATACTCTTTTCAGTGTGATTGAGATAAACATAATCATTGATATGATTCTACATTATATTACAGACACCCCTTCTGGAAGAACCTGTTTTTATTCACCCAACCTCTGCCCTCTTCAGGCAGCTACCAGATTTTGTGGTTTATCAAGAAATTATGGAAACAACCAAAATGTACATGAAAGGTAAAAATATAAGAATCTGCAGATGGAATATTTGCTTAAATGCTTCTTGTCAGCGCATATCTAGTTATTTACATGATCTTTCCATATAACTGGTGTCTGTTTGCGTCACAGAATCGGTTTTACTGTATAATCTCACTTACTGTTTAAGAAATAAAACCTGGTATTCTTATATATTATATCTAGGTTCAGAGCAAGCATGTTACCTCAGAATTATCCAGTGCAGACAATATGGGGGTTATTAATTAAAGGTCAAGTGTTTTCCTGAAAAATTCAAGTTATTCGAGGGTAGTTTCACTAAAAATGTTTACATGATTTTCTAGTAGACTTAAGGTATGAAGATCCAAATTACGGAAAGATCTGTTATCTGGAAAGCCCCAGGTCCCGAGTATTTTGGATAACAGGTCCCATACCTGTATTATATTATGGCTATAAATAACATCTCCCCAAGGCTTCCCAGTCAGACATGCTTCTTTATACACATAAGCCAACTATCATTTTCTTCCACTATCTGTTGTGGTTTTGTTTTGCTTCCCTCTTCTGTATTAATTCATTGTCTTCTGACAATTCACTTTTACTTTGTACTGCTTGTCTATTGAAATTAGTATTCATGATGTTGTAATACACATTTCTGTATTTAGGGGTATCGGCCATTGAAGCAGAATGGATTCCTGCACTCCTTCCTCAGTACTGCCATTTTGGTAAACCCTTAGAAGATCCACCTCCATTTTACTGCTCAGAAACTGGACGGGTGAAGTGTCACCGACCAAGCACTTTCTGTATGTCGTCATCATCATCATCATTTATTTATATAGCGCTGTCAAGATACGCAGTTCACTTTCTGTATGCAAACATATATCCTTTATAGAACAAAACAACTGTTAACAGTATGCCAACTATTAGCGAATGGTCTAAAGGAGAACTGAACCCTAAAATTGAATATGGATAGAAATGCCATATTTTATATTCTGAACTTACTACACCAGTCTACAAGTTCAGCATCACTATAACAGTAATAATTAAGGCCTTCAAAGTTGTGCATAAGTGCCCCATCTTGTATTATGTTAGGCATGTCAGAGACACTGCACATGCTTAGTGTTCTCTGAGCAGCTGTTGAAAAGTTATTATAATATATAATATACATATAATACACAAAAGCCATGAATATTCTGAAAATTATTTCCTTATAAACAGCTCTTAGTTATGTCATCAGTAATAAATGGAGCTTAGTGATGTCATTTTTGACACGACTCACTAAAACTTGTGTATTCTAATTAAAGTACCCCTTTTATTTATACTATATAGTATTGTGATTTTCATATTCTATATATACTAGGGATGAATAATAATAATAAGTGGCTTTTCAATCATTCTCTTACAGACCGAGTTGGATGGCAGCTCCCTGCTGTTTTGGTGGACTACCCAGAAGGCTTGGATCGCTACAAGCACTTTGCCATGTTTTTACTAGAAGGAAAGGTAACATGCAGCTAATCTTTATATGTGGTTTTGTATTTGTTAAAGAGGTTGTTTACCTTTGAGTTCACTTTTAGTATGATGTATAGAGTGATATTCTGAGCCAATTTTTATTCGGTTTCATTTTTTATTATTTATGGTTTTTGAGTTATTTAGCTATCTCTTCACTAGATTGGGGGACACAGGCATGATGGGGATGTAGATCCTGCAGCTAGAAAAAGGACACTGAATGGGACTCCTCCTGCCCAGGGCTACATCCCCTGCCTTCTTTCTTCGTCTTCAGTTTAATTTGTGTCCTCAGAAGGAGGAGGACTATAGGTCACACAGGAAGCATAGGACTAGATCTACGGGTCACCACATGGCCACAAATTTTGTTCAGCGCCCCACAGCCCTAAGACACCAGGATCCTATGGATATGCCTTCCTGCTCTACTGAGGCTGCAGGCTCAGGCCCCCAACCCTGGAGGGCTGCCAGTTCCTGTTTCCCGGAGGTCAGCGCCAGTGAATCCCCCCCCCCGCACCTATTCTAAGGGTCAGCAGATCAATGCCACCTCCGTTGGCTGCCACTGCCATCGGACCCAGCCACCAGCTCTATCCCCTTCTGCCTCTGGGCTCTGTCTCCCCCAGTTCTCTCTTCTTCTCTCTCCATCTTTTCCTCGCAAAGGTTCCTTCTTCTTCTGCCGGCTCCCATATGACATCATGTCTGCCTCAGCCTCATGCATCCCTGGGGTCTCTCGAGACTCCGGCTCCCTAGTGACAGCACTTCTGCCAGCACCATCTTCCTCCACAGCACATCAGCACAGCCCCACAAAGACATCCCGAATCACCCCATCTCTTATCCTGGTGATATCTCTGATCCTCAGCCCAAACACCGATGCATAATAGGGGTTGGGGGTCTTCCACACCGATTCTCTGTGACGCCATCCTGAAGCTCTGGCTTTAACAGCGTGACTCTTGAAGCCCTAGTACTAGCCAAGAAGAGGATTCCTGAAGTGGTCAATCCCACCATGTTGCATGCCCACAAGCCTGTTTCAACAAGATCTACCACAGGGTATTGCGCATCTTCATTGCCTGGTGTGAGTCTTCAGATATGGACCCTGGACTGAAATATTAAAAGGGAGAGGAACTGAAAAGAAAGATGAGTAGTAAAAAGTAAATTTGTGGCCTTACAGAGCATTTGTTTTTAGAGGGGTCAGTGAGCCCTATCTGAAAGTTGGAAAGAGTCAGAAGAAAAAGGCAAATAATTAAAAAAATTAAACAAAATTAAAAATAATGAAGACAATTTGAAAAGTTGCTTAGAATTGGTAATTCTATAACATATTAAAAGTTAACTTAAAGGTGAACCACCCCTTTAAAAAAGAAGCAGTCTCTAATCCACACTTGCTCTTTTGTCTAGGTGATTAAAAAATTAGGCTCTTACAGAAGCGTTTTACTGTCCACACCAATAACAATGCTGAAGAATTGGGCCAAGTAAGTTGTGCATCAACCAATACCATTTACCTCCTGTTTGTGTCTATATTACACAGTTTGTGTACATACATGCATACATGCATACATACATACATACATACATACCTGTATGCATGTGGTGGCACACGTGGAGATTTAGTCGCCTGCAATAAGTCTTCGCTACTTCAGACGTCTTCAGAAAACCAAAGTGGTGCTTATGTCATCCCACCGGTGATTCACATTCTTGCCAGTGGGAAGGCATTTCAGGGATATTAGTCGTCAGCAGTAGTGAAGATATATTGCAGGCGACTAAATCTCTCCGTGTGCCACCACCCTAAGTGAATGGAAGGGGTAAAAAAGGGAGTGATTGCAGCTCACTCGCTGCTGTTTACAAAGGTGGCAGTACTTTGCCCTCCCTCCGAATAAAGGCTGTTTGGTATGCACCATATTGATGCTAATTACTGTCTATAAAAAATGACTACTCTGCATTAGTTTGGATCTCATTGGTTTAGTAGCCCCTCGAGTTGGTGAATGTTTTCTCTATAGAGCAAATATGACTGCATTTATAGGTACTATTAGCAAACACAGTCGTTAAAATTAGTACTTTTGCTGCAAAGGAAAAAACACTGTGCTTCCTATGAATAAATGCAGCATCAGTTTATCAGATGTAAAAAACATTTTGTTTTTGTTTCATCATATGCAGGCCTTGTGAATAGTAGAACTCGCAATCGCCTCCTGTGTCTCCCATAAACTTGAATTGAAAACACCAGGTAGTGCGGGTGTTGTCTCTCTACCTGAAACTAGTCAACGGCACCTTTTAAATGCATACCATATGCACAATAACCTAAGCTATGACCTGTCTGTTCAGAAAAGGAATGTATTTGTATGTATGTAAATTGTGTTACATGTGATCGCACTAAATCTCAACCTGAATTGTCTTCATTGTATGCAGGCTACAGCCGAGAACAGAAATCCTTCTGAAAGCTTTGGTTTCTGAGAATGCTGACTGTCAATCTGGTTTGCTTGCTGCCTGGAAGAAGAACCCTAAGTGTATGTAAATAAATCATATTGCAGTAGAATGATTGTAATTATCAGATACACTATAAGACAGCTGCAAGATTCCTTTAGGTTATTCCAGGGTAATGGCATGTTGAACTGTTTGCTGTAGATTTGTGATCACTGTCCTCCATATGTGATTATAAGGCACTCAGTTTGCCCAGATGCGGTACCCTAAAGCTTGTTTATTTTAATTTTTTTTTTAAACAGGTCACTTGTAAATACATCTTGCTTTGGTATAATGCACTCTGTAGTGACTTTATAACCTTTTTCATTTTAGATTTGTTATCTGCATTTTGCCAGTGGACTCCAGAAGCTACTCATGAAGACATTGCCAAGGCTTGGCCACCAATACAGCATGATGAAAATTAAGCGGTTTTATGGATTTAATTTAAGTGACAAGTACAACTGTAGCTACCACCTGGACCTGTGGGCAAAGTAAAGAGGCAGATTCACAGCCGACAGTTGTAATATGCCAGAAACTGAGACTACATTAGTACAATGTATACACTTCTCAGTATTTTTAATATTTCTTTGCTAAAATGTTTATGAATATCCGGACTGGTTGGGCCTTTTTACAGGTCACTATTTAGTCAGGTCATCCCTACCCTCTTCTACTCCCAACAACATTACAGGTATGTGTGAAAATTTGACCTGCGAAAATGTATGAATCAACTGAGAGCTTGGATGCATTACCATCGTTAAGATATTTTTAAGCTCTGTCTTATGCATTTTGTAATATATGTAAATAAAACTCTTGTGTACTTATCTATTATTTCTTTATTTTTTAAAGGTAAGTTTTATTGTTTTAAACTTTTAAAACAAAACAACCCATAAACGTTACATGGAGTCCAGCATTAGGTACAAGTTGACACACCGAGTAGTGTAATCGTAAAAGCCATAAGGGGGTTGATTGGAGACACCAAGAAACATGTCTTCATGTGTTGGAGTTTAACCCTTTAAGTGAACGCCCCCAGGGTACATCCATGCTTGATTTGCCATCCACGGAGCAGGATCGGAAAATCAGAGTACTGAAGTGGTGCACTAGGTGATGGTCACCAAGGAATCAAATTGGAGAAGAGCGCAGGAATAATGCAAGGGAAATATCTGGAATAGTGATTAATGTTGCTCCCATTCTGGTGATGGTGTATAGTTAAAGGAAAACTTTACCCCCAAAATGAATATTTAAGCAACAGATAGTTTATATCATATTAAGTGACATATTAAAGAATCTTACCAAACTGGTCTATATATTTAAGTAAATATTGCCCTTTTACATCTCTTGCCTTGAGTCACCATTTTGTGATGGTCTGTGTGCTGTCTCAGAGATCACCTGACCAGAAATACTACAACACTAACTGTAACAGGAAGAAGTGTTGAAGCAAAAGACACAACTCTGTCTGTTAATTGGCTCATGTGACCTAACATTGCTTGTTTGTGTGCGCAGTGAATCGTACAATCCCAGGGGCGGCCCTTGTTTTTAAAATGGCAATTTTCTATTTATGATTACCCAATGGCACATACTACTAGAAAAGTATATTATTATGAAAATGGTTTATTCACATGAAGAAGGGTTTTACACATGAGATGTTTTATGCAATATCTTTTTATAGAGACCTACATTGTTTGGGGTATAGTTTTCCTTTAATAGTCTCTGAGCTGCTGGTGCTGCATACAGTGTTCCAATTGGGTCTAAGGTGAAACAACGGTTACGTTACCATACTATACAATGAGTATTGTAGTCTCAGGTAAGACAGGGTTCTAGTGGGAGACTCACCAGTAGGTCAGCTTGGTTGGTATAGTAGGACCTTCAGGGATCAGGTCTTGCATTCTGGTTAGGAGACTGGTGTGTGCCTCACAGATTAAGCCAGTCATCCACCTCCCCAGGCGTGGAGAAGAAGAGGTGCCAGATATTGCTTGCTGTACAGTAGAACCCCTGTTTTATGTTTTTCAGGGGACCAGAAAAAAATGGTGTAAAATCCAGGAAAATTCAAAATCAGGGAAAAGTATTATGCATAATATATAGGTGGCACAACAATGTAAAATGAGGGAAAATCAGGGGATGTAAAATTGAGGTTTCACTGTATTTGAGTTCGGCTTCCCTGAGACACCTCTTTACCCCTATAAACCCAGCCTGTTGTTTTTGGATGTAGGTGGAGAAGTCGGGGTAGAGTGACACTGTTGCTCCTTGGGCCTCTCAGTTTGGTTGCCCTGAGGGCCGCATCTCTATCCCTGTAGTTAAGGAGCTTCTGGAGAATGGGGCATGGAGGAGCTCCAGGTGGGGGAAGTAAAGGGCTCTTTATGGGGGGCCATGGCAGACTTTGTTTTGTTAGGGCTGAGACATACTGCGATTCGGGGAGATTAGTCGCCCGGTGACAAATCCTCTTCTTCAGGGTGACTAATCTCCCCAAACTGCCTCCCCTGCCTTATAATCTCCGCGAATCGCAGTGTGTGTCTCTGCCCTTAGATTGTTTCCCTATAGTTACTGGTGTAAAGGTAACTGAAGGTAATCCGATCAAAGACACCTCAAGAGTAGGCAATCTGCCACAATTAATTGCAGGGTTTATGCTAACAGTGCCCGGAGTTTAGCAGACATGTCTTCTCACAGCACCATCTTGGTCATGCCCCGTCTTATCTTTTATTAGGGTTGCCACCTTTTTTGGAAAAAAAATAACGTCTTTCCTATATATTTCGATTTTTTTTTCCCTGTCGATTACATTGGGTTCAAGCATCATTTTTACCTGTCAGGCCGGTAAAATACTGGCCAGGTGGCAACCCTATCTGTAATTGATTTCCACAGCCTTGAGATGCATTCCATTCATGATACAGCTTCCCATAGGGGCACAATACCTCTTTAATGAATGAGGGGTGCTGAAACACTTTTTGTCTATTTCCTTTAATTGAGAAAACTGCTTTTTGTTATTTCTGGTGATAAACAGGAGAAACATTGCAAATAAAAAGTACTTGCAGTGCCCTTATATAATGAACTCTTGCTTGTTCTCAATGAGCATCTCTTATTCTGGTCCATATAAAAACCACTTCCTAGTGTATCTCCATTCTTAGGGAAACATGTTTAGGTACAAGCAAAAACCAGTACTAAAACCAAAGATATTACTGATAAGATTACATTGCTGCCGGCAGACAGATTAATGAAGTTCTTCTTCATCAGAATGAATGGCGGGGTAAAGATTAATTGATGGCTCAGCAGCAATGTATAGAAAGTCTGTATTTTAAGAACAATGTATCTATAAAATATAGAAAATAAAAAGTGGAGATGCCGGGGATTGAACCCGGGGCCTCATACATGCAAAGCATGCGCTCTACCACTGAGCTACATCCCCTTGGTGAGGTAACATGTGAAAACAAGGTTATTATATAAAATAAATAGATAATGTAAGGTATGATGGAGCGGTTTATATGTGCTACCTTCAGTCATAGCGGCCATGTCAATTCAGAGCCAGTCCGCCCGTCTCATAACCCGCTGCTTCTCTCTGCCGTTGCTTTTAACTGTCAACTGGATTCTGAGCCAGGATTGGCTGCTTTCCCTTGAGAGGTTTTGGTACGTTCGATACTAAACAATGGTGACGGTTAACTAACGTTTCCCCTGTGCAACCGTTTGTGTAACTCGCTCTGACTGTGTTGCTGCGAGCTGCATGGATTTAATTAACAGTTGAGGCTGGTTTTATGGTCCGGCAAAGGAAAACAAATGATTCCAGTGGAAAATCTGCTAGTGAGCGCGGTGTCTTATGTAGATCAATATGTTTCAATTGCTGCTACTTTCGCTGCGGTATCAGGGTAGTCCTCGTTAGTATAGTGGTAAGTATCCCCGCCTGTCACGCGGGAGACCGGGGTTCGATTCCCCGACGGGGAGGCCAAATTTTTTTAGTTTGTATTCGACAGAGATATTTGGGCAATGGTTTAATGTTTTTATTACCAGCTATTTTCTTAAAACGGTTGTTCACCTGTAAATTAACTTTTAATTTGATGTGGAGAGATGCTCTGAGACAATTTGCAACTAGTTTTCTTTTTTTTTCTCTTGCTTGTGGTCTTTGAGTTATTCAGCAGCTCTCCAGTTTATACTTCTAGCCTTACAGAGCATTTGTTTCAAGATGGGGTCAGCGACCCGCATTCGAAAGCTGGAAAGAGTCAGAAGAAAACGGCACATACATCATTTAAAAACCATAATAAAGAAAAAATGACGGCCAAATGAAAAATTGCTCAGAATTAGCTATTTAATATTTACTCCCCTGGTATTCAATACCGAGATGGGATTCACAATTTTAATATCTGCATGTATTTTGTTAGAAGACCCCAGCAGCCGAAATAGCTCAGTTGGGAGAGCGTTAGACTGAAGATCTAAAGGTCCCTGGTTCGATCCCGGGTTTCGGCAAATCTTTTTCAATTTCATACTTTTGCTGGGTCACTCTCTGTCAGTAGCTGCAAAATGGTTTGTTCTGTTTGAGGCTAACTGCGCTCAGTATTGTTCCTGTGCTTTCTTCTATTTATTAATTTATAGTAAGCATGTGACTCATGCTGCATACTGAACGACACTGCAACTGATGCAATGCCCTTTACACCACCAGTCAGACCGCTGTTATTCCTTGTCAAAGTATGAACCGCATCAACTGTGCATCATGTTTAACTTTATACAGAGTTCGGCTGCCTGGAGGGTCTCTATAAACACAGAACGTTTCAGGACAATGTGACTGTGGGCAACATAAAAAGGAGTTTGAGCCCATTTGAAGTATCTCATGCACAAAAACCCTTCTATGGAAAGAAATTTCAAGTCAATCCTCGTTAGTATAGTGGTAAGTATCCCCGCCTGTCACGCGGGAGACCGGGGTTCGATTCCCCGACGGGGAGGCTTGCTTTTTCTACTCCAGTTAATAATTTATTGAATAATGCATTTTTATAAATAACCAGGGTGTTTGCCACCTGACCAGTACGAATTATTCTAGATACCAATGTTATTTAACATGGAGAAAACAAAAATACAGGAATGCCAGTCATTTTCTTCCAGAAAATGTGGCACCCTAATCACTAATGAAAGCATAACTGCACTGTTCAGAAATTGCCTGTTCTCTAAACCTGATGCAGATTTCTGGCCAGTAATAGCACTTTATCATGTGAAAGCATAGAAAGCATTCTAGCAGGATGCAGAGTCAGGGTTGGACTCCAGGCCCCAGGGCCGGCCTTAGGCCTATTGGACCAATTGGGCCCAACAGGGCCCCGCACCTCTGGGGGCCCCGCACCTCTGGGGGCCCCGCACCTCTGGGGGCCCCGCACCAGAGGGCAGCACAGATAATATTTCCCTCAGCACATGATGCTGCCTGGCCTGCCCCCAACTTTGAGAGTCCAGCCCATCCCCAAATCCATAGGTCCAGCCCACCCCCAACTCTGATAAACCAGCCTATCCCCCAACTCCATAGGTCTAGCCTGCCCCCAACTCTCATAGGCCCAGCTTTCCTCCAACCTTGATTGGCCCTGCCTGCCCCCAATCCAACCAAGCCTGCTCCCAAGCTGAATCGGCCCAGCCTGCCCCAAACTAATTGGCCCAGTCCACTCTCCTATTTCCTCCCTCTCTCTCTTACCCTGTGTGCCCCTATTTCATCCCTCTCTTACCTTGTCTGCCCCTTTCCTTTCTATTTTGTGCCTGTATGCCCTTATTTTCCTAAATACTTGGTGTGTCAGTAGCCAGCAACACTTTGTCTAGGGGCCCCGCCAACATGGTCCCAATTGGGCCCCACATTTTATAGGATCAGCCCTGCCAGGCCCCCTGCCACAAAGCCACCTCTGAACCCCCCGCACCAGCTGCAACCCCCCCACACCAATCTCCTGCGTCTGGGAAATCGTTGTTCACAACCTAAAGCCCAGCGCCGTTTCCAGGAAAGAGCCGCCTGAGGCGGTTCCTGTAATGCCACCCCCCTGCCCGCTTACCTTTCCAGGGGGAGGCAGCAACGCTAGTGCGGAGAGTGCAATTGCGCTCTCTTGCACTAGCAAAGCCAAATTTACCAGTTAAAAAATTGAAATTTTGCTCTTAAAGGCATCAGGAGCGTCTTTTTGCCGTCCCCCTGGCGCTGCCACCTGAGGCGAGTTGCTTAAAAGCCCTGTACTGTTCACACCTGAGACCCAGACAGAAACTGCCCACATTGTTCACCTGTTTATACCTTATTCAAAATGCTAATGGGGCACCAGCACTGTGTCACTGTATGTAGTACATCTTAGAGTGGTCTTGAGGTTTCCCTGTCTCCTGCTCTGTTCTGTCTGCCCTATGGTCCCTGTGTGTGCCATACTCTGCCTGTGTGCCATACCCTGCCTGTGTGTGCCATACTCTGCCTGTGTGTGCCATACTCTACCTGTGTGTGCCATACACTACATGTGTGTGCCATACCCTGCTTGTGTGTGCCATACTCTGCCTGTGCGTGCCATACCCTGCCTGTGTGTTGCATACCCTGCTTGTGTGTGCCATACTCTGCTTTCCCTATGCTCCCTGTGTGTGCCGTACTCTGCCTGTGTGTGCCCTGCTCTGCCTGTGGAACATAAGCCTGGTATTTGTTCTAGCGGTTTGTTAGCATTTGAAAATTATTGTTAGGGGCCCCTAAAGTGTTTAAACACGAGCTGGAGGCGCTGTGTTATGCACAGGGGAGGAGAAGGCATATGCATTTAGGGGTATGTCTTAATATGACTTGAGCACCAACCATTTGGTTTTTTGGTGTGCTACTACCATGAATGAGGACATGGTCTTGTGGTAACATGGGTCGTGGTTTAAAGTGGGTGTGGTTTAAAAACAGGCAGTGGTCAACACTGTCTTCCATTATCGGCCCTTCACCATTTAGGCTAGAAAAATTTCGGCCTTTGGTACCACAGAAGTTGGACAGCACTGAGATAGATAATCTTGCTCATTTTGCTGGCTCAGACTGTGGCAGCAAACCCTGCTTACAATGTTGAATCCAACTGGTTTCAGACCACACTGTCGTCTTTGTGCAATCAGAGGCAAGTGGAACAAGTATTCAAGAGTCAACTGGGGTACCTGGGTCCTACTGGAGAATCCAACTCTCCCCCTCCCCTGTATTTTTCAGCAAGTGTCCTAGTAGCGAGAGGTTGGAGTGGGAAAAAATAAAGAGATAATAATAATATTGGCAACCCTGAAGCTGCAGCCTTATGTAGTGATTCCTAGATAGAAGACCTTCAAGATGGTCTCAACTGTGAGTCTCCATACTGGTAACATACACCACCGGTCCATTGCATTCATATTTGGTCAGGCACCAAACAGGTCTGTCTCTGCACCTAGTCAGCAAAGATGTAAATATAGAGTGGGCAGACATTGTGAACACATCTGTTTTAAAGGGGTTGAGTATAGGAATATGATGCACATATGTCTTTTTTACCCCCCCTCCCTCTCCCAACACAATAAAAGACATATCTGTGGAAGTATGATAACCCTGATGTCACTAAATCCCTATATGTACAACAAGGAAGGTTAGCTTTACCGTTAGAATGGACACATTGAAATATATATACTTAATGACACTCATACATTATGTATCCATACATTAGTACTGGATAATACATCATGGATGGACATTTCTTCCATTACATCCTAAATAAACAGTATGCTGGCTACAACATGGCAAGTGGCATGAGAGGATGAGTGACAATGCCATCTGGCTACCAAGTCCTTTCACTCTTTCTTCCCCAGGGAGTGCTGGTGAGAGGCATCAGTTATCAGTTGTTTAGAAAGCGCAAATGAAATAATAGAAATGTATGTCGTTGGCTATGCAATAAAATTAGCCATATTGTTCTTCCCCCTAGTGTGAACAGCTGGTCAAACAACTGGATTCAATGGGTAGTATGAACTTGGTGCATGATCCAGTAGTGATATTAAAGAAAATTAAGAACATTAAGATTATTTTTCATATATTTTTGTGGCCTTACTTTTATTTAGAATTACTTGAAGGTTCAAAATACTACATTAAGAAATATACTATAACTTTTGTTTTACACTTCTCAGTCCAAATCTCACTCCGGATTTGCTCAGCCCTTTGTCCCCTCTAAGTAAAATCTAGATGGGGCTAGTGACACAGAAGAGTGGGACAATCCATCTAAGAATAGTGACTCACAGGACTGTTCATTAGTTTTTCTTTTCCAAATCAGATGCACTACCATCTACCTACCTTCTTACAGGCAATCAAAATAGGCCCTGGCATTTCAGGTACACAGAGACCCAAAAAGCCACCCCAGACCACTAAATACTGACTTTCTATGGCACCTTATAGCAGCCCTTCTGGTATTTGTCAGAACCCACAGTTTTCCAGTCCAGGCGGGGGATTGGTCAGGAAGGAGGGCAGGAAAGAAGCCCACTGCTGGTTGTGGGGGCAGGCCTGGATTTCAGGGGTTAGGCTCCCCTAGGCTAATGCAGTGTCGGACTGGCCTGACGGGACACCAGGAAAAAACCCGGTGGGCCCCAACCCTCATGGGCCCCCGCCGGACCAGTCCCATTCTTCCAATATTGGGATTGACTAAGAAAATAAGTTTTTTTCGGCGCCGCATCGAGTGGCGCCGGCTGTGCACAGTAGGGGAGCAGGGTGGAGCAGGGCCCTGGGACAGCAGTCCCGGTGGGCCATGACCCCCCCAGTCCGACCCTTGGCTGATGGGTCCTAGAGCCTGGCAACAGCGCAAACGCAACTCCCAGCCCACCCGTCGGAGCACTGGGGTTTACGCATATAGGAGGATGCATCCAAAGTGCTCCTTAGATTGCGACTAGGGTTGCCACCTTTTTTGGTAAAAAATACCGGCCTTCCTATAAATTTAGATTTTTTCCTTATTAATAACATTGGGGTCAAGTATCATTTTTACCTGTCAGGCCAGTAAAATACTGGCCAGGTGGCAACCTAGTTGTGGCTGGGTTGTATGCTGCCCCTAAGATCTTTCCACCCGAGGCCCAGGCCTTTGTGGCCTAGCCACAAATCCGGGCCTGCTGTGGGGAGCAGGTCTGGGCTGGTGGGGCCCACAAGGGCCCTTTGTAGGGTTGCCACCTGGCTGGTATATTACTGGCCTGCCCGGTAAAAATTATGGTTGATCCCAATGTTATTAATAGGGAAAAAATATAAATATATAGAAAGGCCGGTATTTTTTCCAGAAAAGGTGGCGACCCTAGCCCTGTCTGTGAGTTCTGGCAAATGCCAGAGGGACTGCTCTAAGATGCCATAGAAAATTACTGTTTAGTGGGCAGATGAGGGGCTGTTTTGGCCTCTGTGTACTTGAAATGCCAGTCTATTTTGAAACCCAGCCCAGCCCTGGTTCGGTCCTGCTTTTCCCTGCATTGGATATTTCTTGTGCTTCATATACATTCTAAAAGGAAATACAGGAATGTGTTTGTTCCTGGTGGAACTATGGTTGCCACCTGGCCGGTATTTTACTGGCCTGGCCCGTAAAAATGATGGCTGATCCCAATGTTATTAATAGGAAAAAAAGATAAATATATAGGATGGCCGGTATTTTTTTCCAGAAAAGGTGGCAACCCTATGGAACACATAAAACATCCACCACAGGGGAATCACCTGTGTGATAAGATCCTTAAGGCGTGATACAATTATATAAAATAGATCAGCTCAACCTGTGGCCTTCCAGCAAACTACAAGCCCAATGTACTTTGTACTTTATATGTGACCATGCTGGGGGCAAAGCAGTCTCTGTTCCTTAAGGTGCCCATACATGGAGAGATCCGCTCGTTTGGCGATGTCGCCAAACGAGCGGATCTCCCTCCGATATGCCCACCTTGAGGTGGGCAATATCGGCTGATCCGATCGTGGGCCCTAGGGCGGGCGGGCGGATCGCGGGACCGCATCAATGAATAGATGTGGCCACGATCCGACGGGATTTTCTGTCCCATCCGATCGAGATCTGGCCGACTTTCGGCCAGATCTCGATCGGTGAAGCCCATCGTGGGGCCCCATACACGGGCCAATAAGCTGCCGACACGGTCTGTCGGCAGCTTTTATCGGCCCGTGTATGGCCACCTTAAGTGATCTTGTGCTTTTACATGATGCCATTGGGACGTGTCTGTGACACCTCATATCTTTGTATTTTACAACACTTGCTACATCATTTCCTCTATAGTGGTTCATGACTCAGTCTCCGAAAGTGAAGAAAATACACACAAAATGAAAGTGTAACTGCTCTGAACTTTTTCCACTCTGTTACAATGATTTTTATTTTGAATCAAGCTCCTTCCAACTCATTTCACCATTACCCACAAATCCCCAGTTCTCGAACAACGAAGCTGCTCGTAAATAATGACAAAGCAGATAAATTCTAGAATTTTCCAGTCAGCTGATTGCTGAGGCAAACGTTTCAGTATCACGGTCCGGCTTGACGCCCCTTCCCGCCCCTCTATTTTGTATGCAGTCCTAGTTCGTACGCCAAAGTCAACACTTTCATATAAATATCTGCTTGTGAGCAAGTACGTTCTTATGTCAGTTGTACAGTTTAATTCAGGTACAAACGAACATAGCGAAATTTATTTTGGGACATCTTTGTGATACTGTTGGGCGGTTTCACGCGCATTAAAAAGTCCCTGTTAACGGACACCTCGGAAGGATACACCAACGACACAAATAAAGCCCGCGCCCTTTGTTCTGGTGGCGCAGTTGCACTTTGGTAGCCGTGTGGTTCGAGGTAACTGATTGAATCTCGCGCAGGACCCGCTCGTCAGCAGTAAGTTTATTTTATTTTTTTTAAAAATCGCATAGGGTTTGTTAATCCCATGCTGAACGTATACATTTATCCTTATGTCTTGGTTAATGTGCTGGGGATGTTGTAGCAAATAGGTGGTCGCCCGCGTTTTTACTATCAGGCGAGTAGGTCGGGAATGTATCGATTATTATATACTTTTAGTTTTTGTTCTGTAAGATCAGAGAAACGAACTGGATGGTCCCGTCCCTTGTGGCTAGTTCGGGAGGGATTGTCGTATAGAGGGCAATACGGGATGATGGTGTGCCCTTAGATACCTAATATCAATGTGCCGTTAGGCGGTTTCTTTACTATTCAAACAAGGAAAACTCGTTAGATGAGTGTAGAGCTACGAACCGATGTTCCAGAATAATTTCTAAGCCGCCATTACACGCCCTGAGGCTCTGTGCGCATGCGTCACTAAAACCAACTGATATAACGTAATACTGGAGGCGGCCGGTTGGGGGCGCTAACTGGACTTTAGAGGTTAGCTTTTAAAGGAGACATTTTGTGTAAAAAAAATAAAAAAATGTACCAGTGCGTTATACTCCTTTAGTTCTAGAATAATTGTGCTTAAAGTAGACATATAGGATAAATTAAAAAAACCCTAATTATAAGTGATATGGTGTTGCTTTTACATGGTGCCATATCAATATCTTCAAAAATAGCCCCTCTATTTGAGCTCCCTATAGGAGTTCTCTGGTCCCTGTTTCAAATGAGGGGTGGGCGTGTCCTAACGGTCCCTGGCAGAAACACAGTAGGAGGGGGCAGCCAATTACAGCCCTGCAGTCACACAAGCACAGGCAGGCTTCAGTTCCCTATCAGGTCCTGTTAGCTGCTGATTGGTTCGTCTTACAGTACAGTGAGCAGAGTGCCACTGGCTCCCCTGCACAGCCTGGGAATTCAGGGAGCTGGAAGTAGAATAAAGGATTATTAGTTTTTGCAGAAATATTCAATAAATCAACCTGAGACACTAATTTTTTTTTTTTTTAAAGCAATTCTATGTCTAAATGAGTATAATGCTCTGGTACGTTCTTATTTTTTTACACAATACGTCTCTTTAAAAAAAAAAAAAGCTTTAAGTTTCAGACAGATTTTATTGAATATTTCTGCAAAAAAAAGCCTCATGGCAATTGCTTTTTCTTTTACCCCACTTACAAAATGGAAACCGTGGAAAAAGTTGAATAAGAAACCTTTCTTTTAAAAAAAAAATGAAACCTTAAAATTAGGGATGCAACGAATCCGGGATTCTGCCTTTTTCACCAGGATTCTGCCGAATCCCTCTGCCCTGCCGAACCGAATCTTAATTTGCATATGCAAATTAAGGGCAGGGAGGGAAATTGAGTGACCTTTTGTCACAAAACAATGTTTTCCCCTCCCACCCTTAATTTGCATATGCAAATTCGGTTCGGTATTCGGCCGAATCTTTCACGAAGGATTGGTGTTTTTAGGTTATTTGTCTGATCAGAAGCCTTACAGGAACAGTAACGCCAAAAAAAGCACTGGTACAACTGTTTGCTTCAGAAACGCTACAATAGTTCATATAAACAAGCTGCTGTGTAGCAATGGTGGAAATTGAAAGGCTATATGGCACCGGTTATATAGTGGGTAACAGAAAGCACCATTATGTTGTAGAGAGGTTATCTGATGTAATTGAGCCCTTTGAATGGCACCCCCGATTTCTACACACAAGCTTATTTATATAAACATTATATATGTTTCTAAAGCATACACAGCAGTTTTCCCAGTGTATGGCAACAATGCATTATAATTTTATTACTTAAAACTTTTTGAGAACTTTTTTTTATTTTATGTTTTTTTAAACCTGTACATGGTTTAAGCATTCTGAGAATCTTAAATGCCATTGTTTGTATTGTCAACTGCTTCTAGGCTGGGAATCTAAATTCCCAGTAATGAAAACCATATGTATAGCTTGTGCTTTACGTATGGTTTTTGTAAGTCATACTTGGTGTATGCCGCTATGATTATTATTTTTTATTTTTTTTTGGTACTATAATTTGAATTCACTTTGTTGGCAGATTCACTTTTAGTTGGCAGATTGTTGGCTTTCTAAACTGCTAGTTTGATACATTAGTTCAGTACTGTCCAACTTATTGCATGTGGGCCAACGACCATGTAACTTAACAACATTATTCTTGGAAATATATGTGTAATTTTCATACAGGATAAAGCTTTTAAATACTTTAGAGCTTCAGTTAGTTAAAATAGTTTTGACTTACTGAGCTATAAGTCCATGGTAATAACTGTTTGTTTTGTATCCCATTTGTAGAGGGAGTTTTGAATTTATGTTGAAAGCTTGACTGATTTGTAGAAGCCTGATTATATGTTAGTAAACCTGGCTACAATTTAAGAATATTAATTTTTTTTTCTTTTTTCAAAGAACATGCAGATATTTGTGAAAACTCTCACTGGGAAGACCATCACACTTGAAGTTGAGCCAAGTGACACAATTGAGAATGTGAAAGCTAAAATCCAAGATAAAGAAGGCATTCCCCCTGACCAACAAAGGTTGATCTTCGCTGGCAAACAGCTGGAGGATGGACGAACCCTGTCAGATTACAACATTCAAAAGGAATCCACTCTGCACTTGGTTCTCCGTTTGAGAGGGGGGATGCAGATATTTGTGAAGACCCTGACAGGGAAGACAATTACTCTTGAGGTGGAGCCAAGTGACACTATTGAGAATGTAAAGGCAAAAATCCAAGACAAAGAAGGTATTCCCCCTGACCAGCAGAGATTGATTTTTGCTGGTAAGCAGCTGGAAGATGGCAGAACCCTGTCAGACTACAACATTCAGAAAGAGTCCACCTTGCACTTAGTTCTTCGTCTCAGAGGTGGGATGCAAATATTTGTGAAGACCCTGACAGGGAAGACAATTACTCTTGAAGTTGAGCCAAGTGACACTATTGAGAATGTAAAGGCCAAAATCCAAGACAAGGAAGGCATTCCCCCTGATCAACAGAGATTGATATTTGCTGGCAAACAATTGGAAGATGGAAGAACCCTGTCAGACTATAATATTCAGAAGGAATCTACTCTGCACTTGGTCCTTCGTCTCAGAGGTGGCATGCAGATATTTGTCAAGACCTTAACTGGGAAGACCATTACCCTTGAAGTTGAACCAAGTGACACAATTGAAAATGTAAAAGCAAAAATCCAAGACAAAGAAGGCATTCCTCCTGATCAGCAGAGATTGATTTTTGCTGGTAAGCAGCTGGAAGATGGCCGCACTCTTTCTGACTACAACATTCAAAAAGAATCCACCTTGCACTTAGTTCTTCGTCTCAGAGGTGGGATGCAGATATTTGTCAAGACCTTAACTGGGAAGACCATTACTCTTGAAGTTGAGCCAAGTGACACTATTGAGAATGTCAAGGCTAAAATCCAGGATAAGGAAGGAATTCCTCCTGACCAACAAAGATTGATCTTTGCAGGCAAGCAGCTGGAAGATGGCCGCACTCTCTCTGACTACAATATTCAGAAAGAATCCACTCTGCATTTGGTCCTTCGTCTCAGAGGTGGGATGCAAATATTTGTCAAGACCTTAACTGGTAAAACAATTACTCTTGAAGTTGAACCAAGTGACACAATTGAAAACGTAAAAGCAAAAATCCAAGACAAAGAAGGCATTCCCCCTGACCAGCAGAGATTGATTTTTGCTGGTAAGCAACTAGAAGATGGCAGAACCCTGTCTGACTACAATATTCAGAAAGAGTCAACCTTGCACTTAGTTCTTCGTCTGAGAGGTGGGATGCAGATATTTGTGAAAACACTGACCGGGAAGACAATTACTCTAGAAGTTGAACCAAGTGACACCATTGAGAATGTTAAGGCAAAAATCCAAGACAAAGAAGGCATTCCCCCTGATCAACAGAGATTGATTTTTGCTGGGAAGCAGCTGGAAGATGGCCGCACTCTTTCTGATTACAACATTCAAAAAGAGTCCACCTTGCACTTAGTTCTTCGTCTCAGAGGTGGGATGCAGATATTTGTCAAGACCTTAACTGGGAAGACCATTACTCTTGAAGTTGAACCAAGTGACACCATTGAGAATGTAAAGGCAAAAATCCAGGATAAGGAAGGCATTCCCCCTGACCAGCAGAGATTGATATTTGCTGGCAAGCAGCTGGAAGATGGCCGCACTCTCTCTGACTACAACATTCAGAAAGAATCCACCCTCCACCTGGTCCTGCGTTTGAGGGGTGGGATTTAAGACAATCCTTTTATGCATCTGCTCTGCATTACTTGCTTGTTGCACTTTGTTTCAATAAAGCTATTGCATTCCAAAATTCCTTGTGTCCTTCATATTTATACATCTGTAAGCTTGCACTGACATTTTTATTCTCCGGTGTCCAGATAGTATGTTTGGTTAGAATGAAACAAAACAATAAAGGTAACTTCTATTTTTTATCAATCATGAATGCAAATCCACCCCCCCCCCATAGTTATTGGTGACATTGTAATGGCAGCGATTTACCACCCCTCTGCACCATATGATTGTTACAACTTTGGCTCGGTATAGTGCTACTCTGTATGAGGGCAAACTGTTTCATTGTGCTCCCCTTGCACTTCTTACTGCTTCATCCAAACAAGTGTTTGCGTATTAGTTGGACCTATGTGGGCAGAGACCACCCTAAAATCAATGCTGATGTCTGATTACAGAGTGTACAGGCCACAAGTCAGTGATGGAATGAATACAACCCTTGTATTTGTGGTAGTATGTCTAGTACACTTTTTACCTGGCTCATACATCACACGTTTGCAGCTAAATCAGAAGAGAAATCTCCTTGGGCTGATTGTTCCAGTTTACTTGTTTTGACGTGAACTTCTCAATACTGCTTGCAGACTATTTACTTCCACCCAAATCTGTGGTGGTGGGTTTTGGATGATTTAAGGGAACTACTTCCTATAAGAATAATAACTTGGTGTAAGTAACTGAAAATAATACTGGCAGCCTAGTACTGCAAGAATGGTGCTCTGGGTGCAGTGAAAATGCAAGAAATCGCCCAATGTGCTTTTACAATGTCAATCCGGAGGAAGAACTGGCTGTCCTGAATATTGTGGAATGGCTGATATATATTGCTATATCTATAACCTATAGGGAGGTCTGTCTGAGTGGGCCTTTTCTTAAGGGAACCGTTCAGTGTAAAAAATAAAACTGGGTAAATAGGCTGTACAAAACAAATAGTTTGAATATGTAATCTATAAATTGATATCTAATGTAACAGACTGAACACAACTTTCTCCTTTGCAGTTCGCTACCCGGTCAGTCAGCAACTTGAAGGGGTGGCAAAACTCTTCAGTTAGTTTGTTATTGAATCTGACCTGCGTGCTATGGATCAAAAAGCAAACTAAATATATATATGTATATGTGTGTGTGTATATGTGTATATGTGTATATATATATGTATGTGTATAGCCCCCCCCCCCCCGTTCAAGTTGCTAACATGTTAGACTGCTTAAAGGAGAAAGTTGGGTTCTGGCTAGTACCTTGGACATCCTTCACTCGCAGGTATTTAAATGACTGCACTGATGGATTAGCGGTTTGATTTTCTCTTCCTTTGTTGTCTCTTGTCTCTACAGGTTAATAAAGCACCGCAAGTATTGTCATTACTGATGCTTCTATTGTATAAATAGGGTTGCACTGAATTCACTAGTTGGGATTTAGCCCAATCATCCATCCAAATCCCTATCTTACATATGCAAATTAGGGTGATGGTTTGTTAAAATGGTTTGGGGGGGTCTATAAGCAACTGGCACTTAGATTTGGCTGAACCCTGCTGAAAAGTGTTAATTCAGTGCCTGCCTAGTGTATTCTGCAGCTTGCGTTAATTCACTTCCCATTTATGGCAAAGAGATTAGACTGGACCCAGAGCACATGATGACACACCACTGGGGCTCATTTATAAACATTGGGCAAATTTGCACCTGAGCAGTAACCCATAGCAACCATTAGTGATTAATTTTTTTTCAGCCAACAGAAGGTTGAACACTGAAAGCAATCATCTGACTGGTTTTCTTGGGTTACTGACCAGATACTAAGTGTTTATAATGTAATAATGCCCAGTGTTTATAAATAACCCCCTCTGTGTTAAGACAATTCCTGGTGCAGAGCTTTCTGTATTTTGCATCAGTCCACTGCTTTTGCTTGTTGCTGAAATCTCCTTGCTTATGGCACATGTTCTCTGCCAGTGTTTCGCACTCAATGGAGAAGAACCCAGTTCCTGCCAAGAAGCAAGTCTTAAAGGAGAACTAAACCCCCCAAGAAAAGCCCCATCTACTACCTTAGATAGTATCCCCCCCCCCCTGCTTTCATGAGTAGCACAGCGGCTGTCATGGGTTCTATCTACTTTGGATCCTCTTCCTTCCCTTCGACAATTCACCGATTTTTCAGCGAATTCACAGTTGGTACAAATACTGTACTGCTCCAACTGCACATGTGCCAAATACGGCTTTCCCTTACCGAAGACCCGGAAGATGGTGCCTGTGAGTGCCACTGCGCTTCTCTGCATAAATAAGAGCAAGTTGTCAAGGGGCACTATCTGGAATAATGCACTATGAGGGTAGAAAGCAGACAGGGGAAACTATCTAGGGTAGTAGATGGGGCTTTTCTCATTGGGGGGGGGGGGTTAGTTAGCCTTTAAGTTTTACTGGAAGCTAGCAGTGACCTGAGAATATTGGCTAGAAATGGAAGCAAGCGTTTTTCATAGTCAGTTACTGGTTTCTCAGTAGAGTTGGAGTACAAACACCAGCAGAGAATATCTTGAGTACAATAAACCTTATGGTAATAATATAATTCATGGGCATCACCCACAAGAGCCCTTCAGCATGCCTTTAGTGATAAATATCGAGGCTTACAAATGATGACATTAACCTTACAGAGACACCTAGCGTGTCCCTTATATACTGTGTCATTCCAACAGTATTTTGACAGGAGGCAGATAAACACAGGAGAAACATAAAATACCTTATTTGAGCAATTAATTTGAAAGTGGAAGTATTGTGGTTGTTTTATTACTTTCATCCACTAGATGGCCCATGGACATGAATTCCTGCCCAGTTCTCCATCATACTTTCCACTGGCTACAGACAAACTATAAAGAAGCTATAATTAAAAAAAAAGGCCTTGCTATAGTTACAGTGCATGTGTTAATGAACAAAAATACAGCTATACAGCCACAAACACTGGGGATACATTATATAATTAAAATCAATAACTGCCTTCATTTACATGATAGGTAAAATGTTTTACTGAACAATAAAACAAATCCTTTATTAGCCATGCATGTTTTTGATTAGTGTAATTTTAATAAACCAGTCTAGCATATTCCCTAAACCCCTTCTTGGGGGTTCTGTGCTATTTACGTTTTCTAAGAGCTTCATTGGGTTGCTCTGTAGCATCTGGGCCACTGATGGGAGCAAGACTTCAGTCCGTGTTCACTCTAGATACTTGTCTCTCATCAGTAATATGAGCGTTAATACACTGCTGCTTGGAAAGGGTATTTATATTTAAACAGCTCCCACAGGCCCTATAAAAAACTCTATAATAACGCTGAGTATATGGCACTTTATAGCATCCATGCTGGGAACATGATAGTTTATAGCTGACTTGCTACAATTTCTTCTGGCATTTGCCTGCCACCCCAAGCAAAACATGTCCCCAAAATCTTCTTAATCTCCCTATCCTGAATGTAATATTATATAAAAGCCTGGCATAATTTCACACCTGACAATGTCAGTAAGCATTGCTCACTCCTGTGATTCTCAGGAGGATCCACAGCTATTGATCACTTTGGGAGGCATGCATTGGGGCTAACAAGAAATTAAACATTATTATTGACTTTATCACTGTGGTGCATTTTTCTGATCAGATCGTAAAGGCAGCAAGCTAGGGTCCCCAAAAATGATCCAGCTAAGCACTGGTTACCACTGTTATACCAGGTTTATCATGCTGCAGAAAATAGACACAGCGAGTGAAGCATTACTGGTGATGCCCAGAGCAACCAATCAGCAATTAAATTTCAACAGTTAGAAAATAAAAGCAAAGATCTGATTGGTTGCTAAGAGCACAGCATGATAAATAGACCATTGGTGTCTATTGCTTTGCCAACAGAATAATAGAAATTAGGCCAAGGCCAGAACTACTGAAAAAGAAAGCTTCATACAGTAAGTACTCTGCGTATAAGCAGGTGAGAGGTTTAAATAGATTTATGTTTAAATCATTGTTGTATATTGTTTCAATAACCTCTGCATGGCCAGTGACCTGCTCTTGTTTCTAGATTTCTATTAAATAATGCTTGGACAGGCTCCCAAAAGATTTCAGTTAATGTATTTTGTAACAAATGCTTGTTTTTTGTGTAATATCTGCCCCATACCTCCCAGCTATGTGATTAGTCAACTGTTAACTCAGTAAACATAGTCAATTTTCAGAAAAACAGTTATCTACACTTCTTTCTGCCTCTGAATCTGGGCAGCACCAGCCAGCAGCAATGTTTTTTTTCTAGTATGTCTACAGAAGCTAAACAGAGCCTTTGCTCATTCAGAATAAACAACCTGCCGATTCAGCCCATTCAGACCAAATTAACATTTTATCTATCTAAGAGCTTATAGTGCAGATGTGGCACAAACTGAGTACATACAAGCTGATGGCTCAATGGCTGAAGAGGCTGCATTGAATCTGGCAGTCACAGTACCAGCCCTGCTTCCATAGACCCAGGACCGCCATCAGAAATCGCAGGGCCCCAACAACATTTCCTGGGCTACGCCCACCGCAAGCCCCACCTACAGGTCCGCCCTCCCCACCACACAGTAAAAAAACAAAAAAAATATTGGTGGCTAGGGTTCCCACATGTTAATAAAAAATAAAAAGATATTGGTGGTCAGGTCCCCCCATAAAAAAACATTTGTGGCCAGGCCCCCCCCCATTAAAAAATATTGGTATAGGACCCCACATGAGAAAAAAATTGGTGGCCAGGCCCCTCCCCCCACATTATAAGAAAATTGGTGGCCAGGGCCCCTTAAACGTCTATGCCTTCCTGGAGTCAGCAGCTCTCAGAAAGATGGGGGGCCTGGCTAATCGAGTAAGTGTGGTGTGGCCGGGCCCCCCTTACCCTCAGGGCCCCCTATAACTCTCCCCCCTGTCCCCCTCTGATGCCTGCCCTGCATAGGCCATAGAGAATATCCAAATAAATAGAAGTTGCATGTGGTTCAACCTTCTAGAACCTTGTGAGTTGGGTGCAAAGCAGTCCAGGAACCCTTGCCAAGTGTTAAGTAGACATACAAGAAAAAAATACCACTGCAGCACCTCTTTGTTGCAAAAGTGAGAAGTTGAATTTATAAGGCGAGACAACCAGGCAACTTTTTGGGCGAAACGAATCCTGTCCACACCTCCCGACATTCAAAACATGGAAAGAGGGACAAAAAGTTGTGCCGCCCGCAGTGCAGCGAATATTTTTGACCATGCCCATTTCATGGTCACACCCCCCTAATTACCATGTCCATTTTACAAAATTTGGCAGGTTATGAAACTTTGAACACAATTCTGGGAGTTTTAGTGCAAAGTTTTATGTGTTATTATTATCATTAACATGTATTTATAGAGCGCCAACATGTTGTGCATCGCTGTAATAGAACAGTTTTGCTAATGAAAGTGAATTGTCCTTTAAGCTGTGAGTCTCAGTTTTCCCAAGACTTGCTTATCTTAAATTGTTACAATTGCATCTATGCTTATCTTAAATTGTTACAAATGTATCTAAGTGCAGCTGCTGACTTTTCCAGGCTCTCTGCCCAAAAGCCTCCTCTTCTAATTTAAAAAAAACAAAACATAATTTCAAGCAACTTTGCAGTATGCATCAATTAAGAAATATGCAGACTTTTCATGATTTTTAATGATTTCTGACGGTTCCCTAAGCCTAGCCACACACTCTCCTGCTGATCTCTCCGACTACTTTGCTGAGCTGGCTGACTACAGTTACTTTGTATCAACAGCAGGGCCGCCATCAGGGGGGGACTAGGGGGACAGTTGCCCCGTGATTTTTGGGTCTTAGGGGGGCCTGGCCGCTGTACTCACGCTATAGCCGGGCCCCCACTGCTGTCAGGAAGCTACACGTCTTTGCCCTCCCCAGCTTCTAAACTAATGGTAGTTTAGAAGCCGCATGGTGATTGGATAAGCCTATCCAATCCCTGTGTAGATCTACCGGGACTACTAAACACTATAGCTCCGCCCACCCTACCCGATTCTGCAGCTCACTGAGAGCAGGGGGGGACTTAATGTTTTTGTTTTTTTTTAGTTTATTGAACCCCTGGCCACCAATGATTTTTTTATTATATTTTACTAGGTCCCTGACTACCAATGTTTTGGTAAAACTTTTATGGGGGCTCTCTCTGTTTTTTTTTAATTTATTGGGGATCCCTGACCACCAATGAATTTTTTTAAAGTTATAGGGGGCCCTGACCACCAATGATTTTTTTTTAACTTATAGGGGGGGCCCAGACCACCAATGATTTTTTTTAACTTATAGGGGGGGCCCAGACCACCAATAATTTTTTTTAACTGATAGGGGGGCCCTGACCACCAATTATTTTTTTTTTAACTTATAGGGGGGGCCCTGTCCACCAATTGTTTTCTTTAACTTATAGGGGGGCCCTGACCACCAATTATTTTTTTTTAACTTATAGGGGGGCCCTGACCACCAATGATTTTTTTTTACTTATAGGGGGGCCCTGACCACTAATGAATTTTTTTTTACTTGTAGGGGGGCCCTGACCACAAATGTTTTTTGGGGGTGGGGCTTGGGGGCAGGGTCTGGGGTGGGTGGGGACCAGGGAGCATAGAAAATGTTGCCGCATGGTGCCCCATGATTTCTGATGGCGGCCCTGATCAACAGCCATCTGTCCTTAGCCTGCATCCTCCAAACCCCACAATTCCCTGCACACTTGTATGGAACGCATTTTAGGATATCCTCAGGGGATATCGATCTCCTACATGCAATCTCCTAAAGAAGAGGAATGCAGCATCGCCTGCTTTTTTTCATCTATCCTGAGAGGCTGCAGTCGCACCTCCATCCTGGGTCCTTGGTCCTCCCTAATCAGCCTTCAGCCCTCCCTCATCGGTACAAACACTCTCCATCATCAGCCATCAGCCCTCCCTCATCAGCCTGGCTTAGGAGCTGAGGTGGGAGGGCTGAGGATGGAGAGTGTTTGTACTGAGGACCGAGGACCGAGGAGGGAGGGCTGAGGAATGAGCCACGAGGGTAGAGATCGCAACAGCAATATGTGGGCAGCACGGAGGTGTGACTGCACTCTCTTGGGGTCAGTGAATAAAATAAGAGGTGAGTCTGCATAATTCTTCATTAGGAGAGCGCACACAGGAGCATGTGTTCTCCTGATGATGTCCTAAAATGCGTTCCGTACACTTGATATCAATAAGGAAAGGTACATCACAGTGCAATGCATTGTGGGTTATGTAGTTCCTGCATGCTGTCTGTAAGCTGTGGAGAAGTTGTTACAATTTGCAACATCAGTGTTTAGTCCCTCCTTCTCTGCCAGGATTTCAAATGATGCAGAAAGAGAAGAACTGTTAAACAGCTGGACTTCAGCATAGAAATAGCATTTATTCATACTTTTTGAAGAAACAGGTAACTGTGATGGGTATATTAGGGGTTTCTGTGTCTTTATCAAATTTTGGTTTGGAAGCCGGAGTTCCCCTTTAAGTTTCAGAAACTTTCTATCTTTTTCAGGCATCAGTGCAGGAGATCAAAGAGAAAGTCAGGACATTTCAGTTAGAAACCTGGGACTGCGGGCTGAGCTGTCAAAATCAGGACTGTCCTGCAGAAAACAGGACAGTTGGGAGTGTCTGACCTAATAAATTCAACTTCTCACTTTTGCAACAAAGAGGTGCCGCAGCTGTATTTTTTCTAATTGACCGTGGAGAGAACCTTGTCTCAGGCTGCACTTTACCAGGGGAGGCAAAAAAACTGTCGCTTGTGGCTGAATGTCTGTTTTTTTGGCAAGATATTAAACTAAGTTGAGTGCAAATGCTCACTGTGGATAAGCAATACATCTCCCTGCTCACCACACTCCTGGGAGGCAGCCAAATGCCAACATTATCTCCTGTGTGTGTGTGTGTGTGTGTGTGTTCCCAGATTATCTAGCTCTGCCCTAAACAGCTTTTCAGCCATAGCTAGCATTAGGGATGGGACAAAACAGGGCTCATCATTATGAATATAACTTCCAGCCGTGGCGTAAACTTAACCAACACATAAAGCAGTGCATGCTGGGTAACACTATCACCACGTGGCCCTATAATACTTGCCCTCATAGCGCCTAACAGTCCGCACTATTGCTGCTGCTACTGAAGCGCTTTCACGCTCTTATTTTTGTCTAAAATCTGATTGGCTGGTTCTTAGTATAGACGCCACCCTCCTGGTGATTGCTGAACAAGGATGAGGCAGCCCTAAAAATCCAAATATGCCCGGAAAACACATATGGATATGAGGGCAGCGCAGCGCCAAGAAGTACAAACAATGCTGCCAGAGAAAGAGTTAAGCGTAAGCACTCCGCGCACAACTACCTATCCCGTGCCTGAGGACTGACAGCGCCCGCCCCTAATGGGTGTGGCTTTTCCACTCACCATTGCTGCGCTGGGAGCCGGAGTGGTGTGAGAGCGGTAGAGTGCCCTAACAGCGAGTGAGATACCGCGTGGGGCGGGCCCTTTACCTGCCCCTCACAATAAAACTCGCTGAGAGGATGTCTCCCGGGCTGGGAGCTGGGCTACAACAGAGAGGGGAGTCCTTATTTGCACCAGTTCTCTCTGTTTACATCTCGCTTCGACTCTGACAGCAGCCGGTCAGCGCAATGGCAGGAGTGGCCAATACGAAGTCGATAGTGTTGGGAGTTCTGGGGGTCGTCTTTGTGGTAGTTGGTACTGTCCTGGTGTTCCTGGTACCTATAATGATGGATCAGCAAGTAGAGAAGGTAAGAACCCCCTGTGGGCTGCTCTTGTGTCGCAGGTATAGTTGCACGTAGTCTGTACTAACCAGCACGACTCAGGTGTGCAACAGTACTGTGCCGCTTCCCTAGCAATCGCATCGCACTGCCGCAGGCTCTCTTTCTACTACTTCTACAACTACTTTATTTTATAGGTGCGAGGCAGCTGTAGGGATGAGGGTGAAAGAGTGACAGCAGCAGTCTCTGACAATATGTTGCATCTGTCACTCACACTCGTCTTTACTCAATTCTGCCTTGTTTTAAAGTTATCCCCCCCCAGTAGTTATCATTATTACCCTTCTCCTCATTACAGTACTCATCTCATTCTTGGGACAGGGGATTGATCATATTTGGGAAAGCTAAGGATTAGTTCCTAGCCATGCATTTCCAAACTCCCAACTGCATCTGAACTACAATTCCCAGCATCCCCCATTACGTTTCAGCCACGGATTGAACATCCTTGTCCAAACTGTATAGGTTATTTTCATTTGCCTCGCTTACCCGAGGCATTGTATGGCATTGCTGATACCATGCAGTACTGCCTCTTCCTCATTATGCTTTGTCAATTCATTGGATGCACAAAATGCTTATTGTATAGTGGGTAGGGCAGAGCTACTATGGAACTTGTATAATTGTATAAAGTGGCTCTCCCGACATGCAGGATCAGTGCTGTGGGAATTATTTAACTTTGCCTCTACATTTCTAATAAAGTTACTGATATAGAAAAATGATGCTTTAATTTGAGGGCAGTTATTCACAGGAAAAAAGGGAACATTCAGCCTAAATTCGATCTGTTCTTCATTCACCCTTGTTTCAGGACCTGTTGATAGGAGGAGACCTAACAGTAACAGTTTGAGGAGAAATAATGCTAAAAATTGTCCTTATGTTACATTTAATTTAATACTAAGCTAATATTTTATGCGAGTATGTTATCATAGATATCGGTTCCTGCTCCAGTGGAGCTTGCAGTTCAATTCCCTACTACAGCCACACAAATAATTAAGAAGCCTATTGGGCTATTGTTTATTTGAATATACAATGGTACTGTTTTGGGCAATTTGGAACCTAAAACATTTATTAGTCCAAGGGACAACACCAAGGGGCACATTTACTTAGCTCGAGTGAAGGATTGGCTACTTCGACCATCGAATTGGCTACTTCGACTACGACTTTGAATCGAACGTTTCGAACTAAAAAACGTTCGACTATTCGACCATTTGATTGTCGAAGTACTGTCTCTTTAAAAAAAACTTCGACTTCCTACTTCGCCACCTAAAACCTACCGAGCACCAATGTTAGCCTATGGGAACCTTCCCCATAGGCTTTCCTAGCAATTTGTGGTCGGAGGAAAATCGTTTCGATCGATGGATTAGAATCCTTTGAATCTTTCTTTTTCGAATCGATTTCAAATAGATTTTTCCTTCAATCGTTCGATTGGACAAAATGCGGTAAATCCTTCGACTTCGATATTCGAAGTTGAAGGATTTTACTTTGATGGTCGAATATCGAGGGTTAATTAACCCTCGATATTCGACCCATAGTAAATGTGCCCCCAAGTCTCCTTTAATATCCCCATGTCTAATAAACAAAGCAACTGTCAGTTGGAAGTGCAGAGTGCCATGATTCCGAGCAACAGTCGTGTGTCAGACAGTAGCACTTTCATCCAATTGACATTGCAGGGCAATTGTTTCCTTGAACTACTAAAAGTCTAAACACCGAAGCATCAGGTATCCACCCCATGTGCCTTTGTGTTTAAATGTCCTATGTGATGTCAACGCAGCAGTGTAGCGAAGTCATCTTTTTGGGCTTGCACAAGAACAGACTCCGCACAAACTATTGGCCATAAAAAAATAAATAAAAAAATAAATCCTGTTGGCATTCGTGATATTAGTCTTGTATGTTTCTTGAGGCATTAACTAATGACATTTTACCCATGGATTATCTGTGATCTGGCTGTCCTCTTAAGATCATAGATTGTGCCCTATTGCCTATTGGCTTATCCCTGTATGTTACAGTTAGACTCGTGGCATGTAGCGGTTTCACCGCCGGTAGAAAAATGGTGGAACCTGGTTGTGGCCCCTGTCACTGGCTATATTTGAACCAGTCGTTATTGATCTAAAAAATGTGCATCTGCATGTTTTTCAAGCTGAAATTCATCTGTGCCTTACATTTTAGGAGGATTCGCATTATAGTAAATTACAGATGGCATGGCCGGATGCACTTCAGTAAAAAGGATATTTAATTTATTTCTAAAAGTGTATACAGTTATGTTGCTATATACATGCTTACAAAGACCTTACTTTCCATTCTTAAAATTACCCACTTTAGCTGGTATTCCTTTCTTTGGTTTTCACTTGCAAGTTTTCACTTGCAATGTCATGTCTGTCTAACAGAACATTGAGCCATAAGATGGCCATAGACTTGCAGATTATTAGCCTATGTCAGAAGAACCATCGTCCGTGCCAATCTTATGACCTGCAACTAACCATTTGGATAAATATAAAGTATTAAAAAGAACAAATCACACAATGCTCGGGCCATTAATTGACAGACCGCAATCGTATGAAAGTTATGTCCGACAAATAGTATTGACAGTCTCCTATTTATATAGTCAGATACATGCAGAGATAGACGATATCGGTAGACAATATAAATCTTTTAACCTGTCCAATCAACTGAATGATTGATCGCCATGGTACGAAAAATGTCAGGACACACTGTCCAAAAATAATCCGAACCTTTGTTTCATACAATGGTATCTTTGGCCATCTTTAGTAATGGGTTATATAGCCATCTCTTCCATTTTAACTGGTAGTATATGATTTATTACTTTGAAGTGGGTTGTATCTTATCAGAATGATCTAAAACTGCAGTAAAAGAAAACATTACTTGACTCTTGTTTTTATAATTGTGTCACTTTGTAAGGTGGTGTAAAAAAACAACTGAAAACTGTCATTTGAGGTCACTCTCCTGAACCCCCTGAAGTTTTTTTTGTAAACTTGGCTAAAAAGAAAGTTCCCTAAGACCAATTGTATTGCAAAATTGCAACTGCTTATACAATCACAGCAAATTTCAACTGACAATTTCTGTCCGTACGAACTAGTTTGGTAAATTCTAGATAAATAATAGTTTTTGTGCTGAGGGATTAATCACTCTCATAAACAGGTCTAAAGATTATCTTACGCAGCTGTGTTTCAGAGTCCAAAATAACACAAGTCTACTAGACTCTTGTACCTGTGGGTTATATCACAATCCTCCTCAGCTTTCTATTTAGAAAACATATTTTCCAAGATGAACTCCCTCAAGACTGAATATTTTATAAATTATTAAATTTGTTTTCGGATAGGGAGATGCTTACGTTGCTCAAGGTATTCCCATGTTTGCGATTCTTCTTCCAAAGATGGTAGAAATTCCACCATTTTTCAGGGGGGGGCAGAGCTACATACCGACAACTTTAGCCAAGTGAATAACCTGTTGAGTTGAAGCCCCATTTCATGGGTCATACAAGGTGTATGGCACACATGCACATAATGATGTTGCATACAATCATGCATAACGAGTGACCACTGTGGTGTCAATTTTTTTGACACAAATGGCCACCCACACTACGAACTCACTCCCGTTACGGCCTCAAGCTCACAGGGGCTATTTTAATAAAGAAAAGTTTTCCCCAACTGGAGTGCGGATGTAGCTCACACACTTTGGGTGACAGGTGCCCTTTAAGGAACAGTGATACAAATTATGGGAAAAGTCCAGATTACAGACATTTCAGTTTTGTGTAATGGGTTGTGACTGGAATCTTGTGGCTATAATATATATATTAAATACATTGTAATAAGTTTTTTTTATTTATGGTTTTTGAGGAGCACCCATTCTATGACATAAATACTGTCTGTGAGAGTGGCTTTTATATGATTAGTCATGTAAATTGTAGACCTAATGCTTAAGCATACTTTTGTGCAAGATTATCCAGTAAAATATTTTTTATTGGATCTTTTAATAATGCAGGCAATTTGTTTTGTTTTTAAAGTCTATAATTGTTCTGTATATGATCCTTTTTAAGCGGCAATCAGGGTCAGGGATCAGTTAATTAAATCATTGCTAGAATATTGCTGTATGAAACAGAGTGAGTCAAATCTAAAGATAAAAAATAGGAATAATCCCATAGGGGATAATATTTGTCTGTCGCACTTGCCATTAGGCAGTTATGTGCCCTTTTGTTTTATACCCCGGTGCAAGTAGCAATAGAAAAAGGTTTACCTGGTGGGAGATGTTTACTAACCCATAAAGCTGACTTGTTTTGTACCCTATGACATTACATCAGCGTCACGTGACAGGAACCACATTAGCTGGGCGTTGTCGGTAAACTTCCCCCATAATGTCTCCAGCATCGTTATATTTGTCATGTGACATGTCACCCTGGGAAGTGCTATTTGGAATGCAAAGCAACAAGAAGTAGTAAATAAAGCAGCAGCACTCCGGTATTTTTGAAAATTTGTAAACCTTTACTTAAATGCCATAGGCAACGTTTCGGGCTACGCAGGCCCTTTGTCAAGCCATTCACGAAACGTTGCCTATGGCATTTGAGTAAAGGTTTACAAATTTTCAAAAATACTGGAGTGCTGCTGCTTTATTTACTACATGTATACTTTGCCCTGGCAGGGGGTACGGCGTGCACCCGGGGCTGCAAAGAGCTTAATCCGCTTTTGAAGCACACCTTATCTACATTTACTGCAAAGCAACAAGAAGGGACCTGAGGAGATATGACTTTATTAATTTTTTATTTGTGAGTACATTTTATTTATTCTTTTGAGTTATTTTTATTTAAAATGTGTGTGTACATTTTCATATGATATTCTAGCAGTAGCTGCTCCACACATCGCTAAAGCCATGTTTTAATAAAACTATACTTAGTACTTTCTGTCACCTGCTTTAGTTTGTAGAGCTAGGGCATCACACAACTGGGACACACACCCTACTCGGTAGAATGTACTGTATGGCTATGTTAAGGCATGCAATGTCAAGCAAAAGAAGTGCCACCAGACCTGTGTAGCCTGAACCATATTTATTAGGGATGCACCGAATCCGGGATTCGGTTCGGTATTCTGTCTTTTTTAGTGGATTTTGTACCATAAGTAGAGCCCACACACTCCACGGGTGTTTCGATATGTTTAAATGCAAAGAACTGCATACTCATGAGGGAAAACAAATCCGATTTCATCCCTGTTGTTTTAATGGGGATTTACAGAGCCTGCTGTCTATGGTAGCTACAGGTAATGTATTGCATCAGAACTGCTGTGAAATGATGTTGAATTATGATACCTAAACTGCCTAATCCAGTTTTGTAGTTAAAAAGTGTGCCTCTCACTAGAGCAGTGCCAGAGAAATATGCATGATAGTTCTCATATACTGCTTGTGATGCATCACTTCAAATGGTGCCACATCAGCTCTTTTGGTTGGCAGTGGACTGTGTTGTGTAAGCGCAGCAAGATCCTGGCTTTAGGGAGCCTGGGTGAATGCATGGTGCATTTGGCTTGGACACTGTAACTTTACCTCTGTGCTTTGTACTTTCTTTCAGCCCATGGTCCCATCATCCCTTTGTGTCCTGCACTAAATTCTTTCATAAACTCTGACTTAGGGGGTGGAGGTGGCCTCTGCTCAGAACCTTTCTTTTTTTAAAAAAATCTCTTACTCTTTATATTCCTGCAAAGTCACTAGTTTACATACTGGCGCTGCAGCTCCTTATAAAATATTCATTAAAGGACCAGTAACATCAAAAAAAATTTTTTTAAAAAATTGTTAGTATACATCGAAAAAAACCTCAAAAACAAATGAAACTTTAAAATCGCAAAGCCTTTATTAAAAATTATTTACAGAAACTCCACTCTTCAGAAAAGATGACACGGCGACGATTTCTCCTCCCTGGCTATCTCCTATAAAGTAGGCAGGGAGGAAAAATCGAGCGTTGCACGATGGATTGCCCGATCGCTTTCTGAAGAGGAGTGCAAGCGGAGTTTCGGTAAGTTATTTCTTAATAAAGACTTTGTTATTTTAAAGTTGAATTTGTCTTTGTGTTTTTTTTTTTTTTTGATGTATACTAATGAATTTTTAAAACATTTTTTTGATGTTACTGGTCCTGTAAAGGGACAACCACAACATGTTGAATAACTGATGCCAACAATGGTTTTTACATGAATGTGCAGCTACCGCCTTTAACTGAAACACATGGCCATCATTTATAATATGTATGCATGGTTTTTTTATGTATCTTTCTTTTGATTTTGACTTTTGTTTTTCATCCAGCAACCCAGAAATATACCTCAAACCATATATGAAACGAATACTGGGGAATGTTTTAAAATGGTGAAAACAGAGTCCCCCCAGTTCACCAAAAGAAACTCCCCAGATCCATAATCGCTTGCATATGATTTTTAGAGATATTTATTTATGGGTATAAGGTAATAGAGAAATTCCTTATGTGGTGAACTTTATTTTCATTCTTTTCATACATTTAGTGCTTTAATTTTTTATACACTTAAGGGCAGATATAAAAATGCGAGTTTAATAAATAAACGTTTTAATTCCTATGGAATTTTTAGAATTGTATTTATCAATGGGTAAAGTTAGCACTCATCATTGGATAAACACGGTTCTAAAAAATGAATAGGACATGGGTGAGTTTTGGTTTTTTTTTATTATTAATAAAAGGAGAAGTAAAGCTTAACTAAAGAGTAGGCTCGACATGTTGTACATTATGTTTTGAATCACCCCTGCAGCATCATCTTATATTACAGAGCAACCTAATTTTCTGCTTAATAATTTGTGATTACCCCTAAGCTTAACTTCTCAAAAGCTGCTCAGAGCCCACTGAGCATGTGATTGTCGCAGACACTTTCCAAGATGGTGACCCCCTGTGCAGGACCGCCATCAGATATCTCAGGGCCCCATACGACAAAAAAGCCCCACCTACAGGTCCGCCCCCACCACACAGTGAAAAAACAAAAAAAATATTGGTGGTCAGGGCCCCCCATAAAAAAAACATTTGTGGCCAGGCCCCCCCATTAAAAAATATTGGTGGCTAGGACCCCACATGAGAAAAAAAAATTGGTTGCCTAAATTGGTGGCTAGGGTCCCTTAAACGTCCATGCCTTCCCGAAGTCAGATGGGGGGCCGGCTAATCAAGTAAGTGTGGCGTGGTCTGGCGGCCCTGCCCCTGTGACAAGTCTGAAGTCCTTGATCATTGCTGCCATTGAGAAGCTGAAACTTTAGGCTGGTGCAATAAGTTCAGTATATAAAATATGGCATTTTTGGCCATATTCATTTTTAGGGTTTAGTTCTCCTTTAAGCTCTAAATTCACAAATCTGCTCCTTAGCAAATGGATGCACAATAAACCATAATGATATAATACAATCTGAAAAGTATTTCCCTTTTTGTCTTGCCGTGTGATAGAAACACCCAATAGACTTTTTTCCTATTGTTTTTATAAAATTACTCATGAAACCTAAAAAGGGTGCTTTCTGTGGTAATGTTATACCAATAAACTGAATTGTGTAAAAGATGCAGGCTTTTGGGATTTAAATATTGTAATCTTCATCAGGCAAATGTTTTATGCAAATTTGCACAAAATGATACTCGCTTGTAGCGCTGAACCCTGAGGAAGTGCCGACTATACAGGGACGAACCACATAGGTTTTCATAACTGCACACCCACTGTTATTATGCTTTCACACTGTGTGATATAATAAAGCCGGATTGATATTATCCAGCCTTTTCCTTACGGAACGGTCAGCAATACAAGCGAGAATCACTTTGTGCAAATTTGCAGTATTCGGGAGGAGGAACCAAAGTCTCACGATGGCTGCGATTGGCAGGGGAACGCCGCACACTAGGATGAGCTCCGCCATACTTGCTTCTCAACTGTTGCTAAATGTATTATGCAACACTGTTCTCTTTTTCTGAACTATGTCTAACATGGCCAAACTCTCTACTACTCTCTACTACTTGTGTTCCTTACACATCAGCAAATATTCATTTGCTCACAAATGCGGAAAAGGCGATCTAAGTTTACTGGCGGTAAGCATAGAGCATATATGTGTCTGCAGAAAGAAGACTAATGTAGGAAATGTTTAGTCTGCAGATGGTTCCTTTAACTTCAATACATTGGGATAGCAAATCACGGAAAACAGCAAAGAGCAGAATACCTGCTATTCAATCTTTATTGTGCATTCCACAATAAAGATTGAATAGCAGGTATTCTGCTCTTTGCTGTTTTCCGTGATTTGCTATCCCAATATATTGGTTAACCCTGTGGTTGCCTGTGACGGAGCACCAGTGCAAATCAGGAATATTCAATCAATGCTGGGTGCATGTGTGTTACCTTTGAATGAGATGGTTCCTTTAAATATGATTGATTACTGCTTTTCTCCATATATACATTCAAACGAAAACATCCACCACTCAGGAAAATATGAGTGTGATCTCACATTGGAGCCTCGTCAGAACCTCCGTACATAAACCCTGTGTTTGAATAATTCATTATGCTCTGTGAATGCTAGATGCTTTTGTGCTCATATACTGGTATGATTTGCAAGGACCCAGGCATTTCTTTTTTAATTTTCCAGGGTGATCCTTGTTGGTCTGTATTTTTCATATTAAATGATAAGAGAAAACTCCTCACTTGGCTTGAAAGAGTAGGAGACTTTTCATTTTTCAATAGAACGTCCCAAGTTATATGATAGCACGCTTGCTTATAGACAGGAGTTGGTTAGAACTGATACTTGGAGGATGTTTTTTTTTTTTTCTACAGAGGTGCAGGTAGTCCGTTACCAACAAAATAACGAGTCTTTTATACTTCACTTATCCTTGTAAAACTGTTATTGTAGGATGAATATTAAGGGACAAAAATGGTTGATTTCAGAAAAATAGAAAAACATGTAGAAATATTTTTGGAATGTTTTGGGTGGGCAGGGGTGTGGTTAGAGGCTCATGACCCTGTTTAGACAATTTGGCCCTGAACACCTTTCGTTCACCCAAAAGATCAAGGATAACACATAGAACAAAAAATAAATAAATAAAAAAAGTTTAGCTTCAAGCCCCACTACATAGTAGTGTTTGGTCTGTTCTTCTAAATTGACATCTGCATGAATTCACTATGCTTTCAGAGGAATACAAAAGCATCATTAAAGGGAATCTCTACAACCATTTTGAGCAAACATCCTTCATACAGCTTGATAACGTGGAAATTCCTATACAGCTTCCATTAAGAAATGTGTATTTAGCACGAATCTCTATATAGACACCTCCCAGCATGGCCCCATCTATCTTTTTTCATCCCAGCTCACATGGTACCCAAGAGTAGTGCACCAAGAATATCAGATTGCTTGTTAGAAATTCCATGGAGCAGCTGCGGCACCTCATATACATACAGCAAAAGTATACTTACTACTATATAATGTTTTTTCAGGACCTCTTTTACAGGCTAATGACATCCAATGTTTTTTTTAAGTAAACAGATTTTAGAATTAGTTACCTCTATTATGAAGTCTCTTGAGCAAAGGACAGTTTAGCAGACACATGCAGATCCATTTGCCTTAGCTTAGCTCTGGTAAGGAGGTGTTTTCCTCTTGTTGCTACAAAAACTGGAAGAGCAGACTAAAAAGAGTAATATATTCAGGTAGTTACCTATCATAGGTCAACTGTTAGTTTTTTTTTCTATAACTCGAATGAACTCACAACTCGAATGGTTTCTTATTTAAGAAAAAACTTGACTCTGCGAGTTCGAGTTACGAAACCAGAAAAATTTAAATAATCAATGGTATATTTTCGGATTCAAGCTATTTTCAGGGTTTGGGTATAATAAATCTTGAAAAATTCTAGTTTTTTTTTTTTTTCCAAAAATTTTGTGGAAAAAAACCTAAACCCTAATAAATAACCCCCTCAAAGTTTATCCAGAAAAGAGTGTAATTTCCTAAAATAGGAATATTTCATTCATACAGAACCCCACTATTTTAAAGGGATGGTTCACCTTCCTATGCTATAGAATCGGCACATTTTCAATTGGTCTTTATTACTTATTTTTTTTATAGTTTTTGTATTTGCCTTCCTCTTCGGACTCTTTTTACAACTTTCAAATGGGGTCACTAGGGTTGCCACCTTCTGTGCAGTAGAACTCTGGGAAGGGGGTGGGGCCACAATGTATTGGGGGCTGAGTCATGTCAATCATAGGAAATCCTGCCCGGTTTTCCTAATTTGCACTTCAAAAAACCAGGCTGTCTGGGTCGAAACCGGACTGGTAGCAACCCTAGGGGCCACTGACCCCAGCAGCCAATAAACTATTGCTCTTTCTGGCTACAATTTTGTTGTATTCATATTCCTGTGTCTCTTTCAAACGACTGCCTTCCGTTTGGATCTTAGCAAACCGTTGCGGAAATAAAAGCTAAATAGTTCAAAAACCCCTTATAATAAATGAAGACCAACTACAAATTGTCTCAGAATAGCATTCTCTGCATCATTCTAAAAGTTGATTGAAAGGTAAACAACCCCTTTAAGATTTGTACAAATAGTTTTTGCCTTTTCAGTTGTTTTTTTTTTTTCTGTTATAGGGTAACTCCTAATTACAGTAAAGCTTGCCATAGACGCAAAGATACTATTGTGCGAAATTAAGATATTTTTCTTACCATGGCAATTGGTCATTCAGTCGATCAGACAGGTTTAAAGATTTATATCGGCTAACGATAATATCTCTGCATGTATTTGCCTATCTGACGATGAATGACTGTCACTACTATTTGTCGCTCATAACTTTCGTACGATTGTCTGTCAATTAACGGCCCGAGCATCTTGGGATTTGTTCTCTTTACTACTTTTTATTAATCTGAATGGTTAGTTGCAGGTCGGAAGGTAGGCATGGACGTTTGTTTGTCCGATATAGCCTAATATTCTGCATGTCTATGGCCAGCTTAATCTACGGATGTAACAGTCTGATTTATCTCTGTGTGCAAGTTAACCTGTTAAACACTTGCCCCAAAACCTGCTTATTATGTTTTTAAGCTGGTGTAGCTAAAATGAGTGTTTGAATAAGTGGGGAAATTATACAAACCAGCCGTTTATTTCAGGACATCTCTTCTTTTAAGTCTCTGGGGCTTTTCTAAGTGTTGTGCAAGAACTGTAATTCTTGGAAAAGGAAATGTGTAAGACAAACAATCTCATTAACCAAGGACAAATAGCATCTGCTTATATCTATCCTGCAGGTTTTGTGTACAGGGAGGCTGGTGAAACAAGTTTTCTTAGTTACTACCCAAACCCTAATGATTTCATCCATTAAAATTAAAAGATTCCTTTGGGCGATCACACCATAGTGGTGAGATTCAGCGTCATCACCTTTGAATAATTATAAAAACTGGTTTGTGAGGAGGAGCAGACAGGTGGTTTTGAGATCACACTACTCTCAGCAGCTTAAAGCAACACTCATCTCTTCTAATCCTGCTGTGTGCAAATCCTCTCGCCCTAACTCTGCTTGTGTATATAAATAGCTACTTTTGTGTGCATTTGTATACCGATTCTTCAGTTAAAAATTGCATCCAACCCTTTCACTGCCATCAAATTTAATTTGCATTAAAGGGGTTGTTCTCCTTCTAAACTTTTTTTCAGTTGTTGTTGTTTTTAGATTGTTCCCCAGAAATAAAGACTTTTTTCAATTACTGTCCATTATTTATTTTTTACTGTTTTTCCAAAATCTAAGTTTACATTTGAATTTTCCTGTCTCTAGTGTTTGAGTCTGGCAGCTCAGTAATTCAGGTGCAGACTCTAAACTGTTACAGTTTTGCAACATTTAGTTGATACATTTCTCAGCAGCATCTCTGGAATATTAGCAGCTATTGTATCAATTCTAACAGCTGCCTGTAATGAAACCCAGGAATTCTACTCCGCAGGGACAAAGACAAGAAATGTATCGGCTAAATAGTTTACAGGGTCGGCGACCCACCCTCCCAGAGCTGCTGTAAAAGGTGAAAAATTAGACTTTACACTTCAATATTCGAAAAACTGAGACACAGAAAATAGAAAGAAATTGGAAAAAGTCGTAATATCTGGTGATCTATTTGAAACAACTAGTTGTTTGAAGGTGAACAACCCCTTTAATGTCTAGCAGATTCATTAACCTTTTCTTCCCCATGTCTTTGGGTTCAAGGCAACCTAATGTAAATCTGCTTGAATCTTCAGTGTGATTGCATCCTAATGTGATTGTTCCTAATATGTAAATTAAAAAAAATAGAGGCAATTACATTACATTTCGGATAATTGAAAAATATATGAAACAATAATAATATACAATATTTAGGCAAAAAAATGGCTCATTTGCATAGCCTTATGTCTCCCAAGTTGGCAAAATAGCTATAGGGAAATCCCATACCTGTAATAGCTATAGTATTATGGAGATTCCTAACTAATATAGATCAAAAATCCACAGCAGCATTTTTAAGGTACCACTGCAGAAATAAAAGGTACAGGTCTGGGATCCGTTATCCGGAAACCTAATTTCCAGAAAGTTCAGAATTATGGAAAGGCCATCTCCCATAGACTCCATTTTATCCAAATATTCAAAATTTTTAAAAATAATTTCCCTTTTCTCTGCATTAATAAAACAGTAGCTTGTACTTGATCCAAAGCAAGATATAATGAATCCTAATTGGAAGCAAAACCAGCCTTTTGGGTTTATGTAATGTTTAAATAATTTTCTAGTAGTTAAGGTGTGAAGATCCAAATTACAGAAAGATCTGTTATCCCAGGTCCTGAGCATTCTGGATAACAGGTCCCATACCTGTAATAGTAAGCAGAAAACCATAAAAGTCTCCTTTCTGACATATTTTACTCCAGACTACCAAACTTCATAGCTTTGCACCTATTGCACAGCAATATCTCAAGCCATTTGCCTGTGAATCATTGCTCATTGGTCTTAGTAGTGACATACACTGCAACTGCACTATTACTTTATATGACTTCTTATCTGACATCTCCTCCTAAACTGTTTGCTTTGAATGCCTAAAAATAACATCATTCTCTAGCGTCCATGGTAATGCAAACAACTGCTTTGGGTTTACATTTATTATGTGCAGTAGAATATTGGGGCCTTTTCTGCATAGTATGTGTATGTGTTTCGAATGTACATCTGTTTTCACCAGGATGCCACCAAAAATGTAAATTTCTCTAGTCCTGGAATTTACAGTTATTAATTCCATGTAAAATGAATGTCACCTTGAGTCTTCTAAAGTCGTCTAAAGCTAAGCCACCATATTTTAAGACCAGCCCAATAGATATCTGGCCAATTGCTGACCAGATATTGATTGGACAGGCTGTGGTTTAAGTGCAATACATGGGTCTGTAAGCTGGTAGCTTGTAAAATTAGTAGGCTACCTCTTCTGACCTCTTTACATTGTAAATTGCTTCTTTAAAGAGATACTGACACCAGAAATTAACTTTTTTTTTTTTTTACATAGGTCATATCATTGTCTTTGTATGCTATTTATAATATTACCATAGCATTTACCCAATGCTTTTTCATTACCTATCTGATTTCCCCCATGCTGCTTGAGGCGGCTGCCATGTTTGTGTAGCACTAGTCCGTTAGTATTAGAAATTGTAACTGGCAGATTGATAAGAGACAATCCGATTGGCAAAACACTCCGGTTTAGGAACTTCAAGTAAGAGTTACTTGAAAACACCATCAACATGACCTATAGGTTATGTACATTGATATTTTGAAGACTAGTTTTTTTTAGTGTCCGTATCCCTTTAAGAATGTACAGGCTTTTTTTTAATGTAAAGAATCGTGGGTGTGTCAATAAAAGAGAAGGTGCATTCTCTCTGCTATTAAAAATAAAGTAAAATCTTTGAAACAGACTGCCTACTAAATCAAAACCATAATAATAATTTTAATGGGATTTTTTTTTTTCTTAGGTAGACTTTAGTTAGTCGTTTAAAGCATGACATATTTTTGACCTAGTGTTCGTATCCTTAAGCAGAATGTAATTTGAGCATCTTCAACGGCAAAGCATCTTATACTCCATCTGTGTAATTGCAGATCTCCAGCAAAAAAAACATTAAATGGGTTGTTTACCATTCAACACATTTTTTTTCAGTTCTGCAGAAATTAAGACTTTTTTCCAATAGCTTTCTATTTTATATTGTGAATAATGAAGTTTTTAAAGTTTCATTTTTCACCTTCTTATGTCTTTCTAAACTGCTCTAAATGATACATACGGTAAGTTGATATATTTCTGATCTTCGACCCTGCAGAACAGAATCCCTGAGTTTCATTGAAGGGGTGATTCTCCTTTATGTTGACTTTAAGTATATTATAAAATGGCCAATTCTAAGCAACTTTTTAATGGGTCTTCTTTATTGTTTTTTAATTATTTGCTTTTTTCTTCTGACCATTTCCAGCTTTCAAATGGGCGTCATTGACCCCATCTTAAAAAAACAAATGCTCTGCCAAGCTATAATGTATTGTTGTTGTTATTTTTATTACTCCGTTTTCTATTCAGGCCATCTTCTATTCATATTCCAGTCACTTATTCAAATGAACGCATGGTTGCTATGGCAATTTAGAAATATGTGTAGGAGAGGCCTGAGTAGAAAGATGAGTAATAAAAGTAGCAAGTACAATACATTTGTAGCCTGACAGAGCATTTGTTTTTAAATGGGGTCAGTGACCCCCATTTTAAAGCTGGAAAGAGTCGGCAGAAAAAGATAAATAATTAAACTATATATAAAAAAAATAAAATAATAATAATAGAAAAATTGCTTAGAATTAACCATTACTAAAAGTTAACTTGAAGGTGAACCACACTTTATGCTGAACATGTGCACCCTGGACAATTCATTTTCCTCGACCTTTCCTTTTAGATGCTCATCTGTGGTGTTTTATAGAAATTAGCAGTGATGTTTAACCTGCTGTCAGACAATTAACAGCATCCTGCTATCACATATAGATTATATAATACACCCTTTTGTATGCTTTCTGTATATTAGACAAGCCCCTCTGGACCATTAGGAAGTTTTACCTACTATTTGCGTGTGAGCTTGGCACCGCTCTGTTGATAACTCATGAGACTACTGAGGATCTTCCCATGTGTCTGTATATTTTGTGAAAAGCTTTCATATTATTTGAATATGTAAAATGCTGAATATTGATACATAACCATCATCTGCTGTTCCCAGTAACATTTCAGCTCTATAATGGGTGACCTACTTTGTTGACATGGTTCTGTCACATCCAATTACCTTTCAAACGGTTGAGTGCTTCTCTGCACTGCTGAGCGTTGACTTTCTTTCAGGCAAAGTAAACAGTCTCTGAAATTGTCCATTTTTTAATCTTACTTTGTTCTTTGTTGTGTTTTAAACATTTCATCAAGTGATCTAATGCATTTGATTTTTCCCCCATAAATTGTTACTTCTAGACCTGGTGTCGTTTTTATGCATTAATTCTATAAAATATTTAGACCGTCCTGTGTTAGGACTTAGACAGACCCTCCATGTGTTTCTAGACATTAATCTCACAGTGCAAGAGACATGGCACCATTCAGGGAAAGTGCATTGCAGGAGAAGCATGAGCCACTAGCCTGGATGGTTAACATTCAATCCAATTCTAGACATTGCATTTTTTTTAGTTTCAGGATGTGATCCAAACTGCAATTAAATGTTGTTGCAATGAGTAGCCTCTCTGGGATTTCATAAGTAAATGATATTCCATTCTGTGTGCAACAAAATAATGGTTAAAAGTAAAATATCTGCTTAGAGTTGTATGAACATCTTTCAGTCGCACAAGTTCGTGTCTGGTCCGACACAGTCCCGGATTTATTGGAATGCTAACAAAACTCTGGCCTAGGGCAGCAGGATTTTACATTTGTTTAAATTGTGCCAGAACACTGGGGATGTGCAGGAGATTTTATAGCTTGTGGAATCTTCCAATCACTAAATCCCCAGCGCTCTGCACCAGACGGTCGGAAACTTGCATGCAAATTCTTTTTGAGGGTGGATGTGGATATGGGGACCTCCTGACCTAAGGGTGCACAATTTAGAAATCCAGACCTTTATAAGTCTGCAGTCGGCAAACCCCAGCCACCAATTTGGTGTGTGTTTTTTTTAAAGTTTTGTATTTCATGAAATTCTGAAGCTAGTTCCTGGGGTTCTAAAGCACAACCAGATTAACCAACCAAAATATGTTGGGATCTGACCAGCCTCTACCTCAACTGTGGATTTAAATATAGTGGGTTAGTTTCTGACCACTTTCTGGTATGGCCCAATCCTTTCCTGTGATTCAGAAATGACTAGTGGAAACATTGGATATGATATCTCCTAATGTTTGTGGATCATCTCAAGATACCTATTGATTTAAATATAAATGTGGATTGGCTTTGGGCAGTGCTTGTGTGCTGCTGGTGTTCTTCCTCCGTAGCCTTTTGCAGCACCCAGGTTTTGCCGCAGGACCTTGCCAGCCCTCTATAACTTCATTCCCAAATGTGAAACTTGATCATTGTAACCACTGTTGAGTTTCTGACATGCACTATATGCACACTGATGTCATTCATTTTTGTGTATGTTCATATTATCATATCACTGCTGCACAAACATACTTGGTGGTTTTTGCTCATTGGGTTTGCTCAATGATCAAGCCTGCATTCATAACATTTATGTTATGGTTTTCCGATGAATGAATGTTGTGTTGTTTGTCAAACGGAGCAGTGATTAAAACGATATTTGCCCACCATTAGTTGCTTGATATGAGCCATGGAAATGCTGCCCGTAAACTCCAGCAAACAATTTCTTGTCACTTCCCGTGAGTTGATGGCTTACATGATGATAGGCACATCGATAGGCTTATTACCAGGCTGGAACAACCAACTGCGGTCAGACTGATTTCTGTGAGCATGGCTCATTACACAAGAAAAGGGAATAGTTCAAAGATCTTATGATTATAAGCAGTTTAAATGACAACTTTTCCCCCATGAAAATAGGCACTTTTTTAAGCTACTCAAAGGTGACAACTCAGTCTTCTGGTGATTTCAGCATCTTAATGCACCTGGATCAGCTTGCTCTCCCCCCCCCCCATACCTACACAGTAGTTTACTAATATAAACAGAATCACAAATAATTTTGCTAGTGCAAGGTGAAAATCAAATTGGTTTAAAGGCATACACAACCCTTTGTATTACCCATTAGCTTGAAAGCTCTGAAAGGCCCTTTATCTGGAAAACCCCAGGTCTCAAGCATTCTTGATCACGTGCAGGGTGAAAATCAAATTGGGTTAAAGGCATACACAACCCTTTGTATTACCCATTAGCTAGAAAGCTCTGAAAGGCCCTTTATCTGGAAAACCCCAGGTCTCAAGCATTATAGATTATAGATCCCATACCTGTATACCAAATATAAAGGATACCTTTATTTCTTGTTTAAATATTGGCAAATAATGCTCCTGAACTTAGAAAAGCTTGTGCTAGCTGAATACTTACGAAAGGAAAACCAGACACTCCTGCTGAATATTGCACTTTGTAAGATTGTCAAGTCACTGACTCTGCAAAATTCACAGGGTTAATGGGTGGAACTGAGGACAGAGAAAGCTTCTTTATCTCTGCATACGTGTGTGTGTGTGTGTGTGTTAGCTTTTAGTTAGCCATTTACCGTTCCTTTAAAGGGAATGATGAGATTTAAAGGAGAACTTCTTCCCTTCTTAACCCGTTAGTTAGATACTCTAATACTAATGTACTACTGCTGCACAAATATGGCAGCCCCCTCATAAAGGAACAGGGTAGTAAGAAAGGTAAATTAAAAGCATCAGGCAATTACTTTTATGGAAAAATAACATTCAAAGACAATGTTATGATAGATAATAAAAAAAGTTATTTTCTGATGTCAGTATCTTAAGTTTTGGGCCAAAGCCACCATAACCCATATATAGCAGTGAAAATCTGTGCCTCTAAAGATGCCCCAGTAGCTTCCCATATTATTTTCTGATTATTCACTGCAAGTGCTCTGTATTGCTGTCAGTTACCTGAGTTTAGGGACCAACTTCAGCTTCTATGACAGACAAACCTTATTTGCTGCTTGCTGGTTTGGAACAACCCCTAAGATTTGCTTCTGAAGAAAGTGAGCTCATTGAAGCCTGGATCATTACTACCATATAGATGCTGAACCTTCAGGCTTGTGAAATAAGTTCAGTATATAAAATAGGCATTTCTAGCCATATACATTTTTGGGTTTAGTTCTCCTTCATGAGTGATCTGCAGGCAACTGGCATAATGTCTGATTCTATTCTTTAATACTGCATCTTTATTTGAATAAATTGTGAGCACATTTTCAAAGCAGTGGTTACAGAATGGCAGAAAGCTATTCTTAGTTGCAGAAATATAAAAGAAAAATATAAAATATAAAATAAAGCAGTCAGAGCCCTTATCTCATAGTGCTACTTTTTTCAAAGCAAGTTTTGATTGTTTTCACAGACTGGATAGCCCCTTTAATTTGATGATTAACTTGTTTGAGCTGTTTCACATGCCTCTAATTCTGTTAGTGAAGGAATCTGTAGCAAGTGGAAGTGAATGGAATCTACTGTTTTTCTATACAGTCTTGCATTGCAGCACATTATATGGGAAGTCTGATCACAATAGTTAAACTACATAAAATCTGTTCTCTTTGATCCCTTGAATCCGCTTTTTCAGATTTGCAACATCCTTAATGGAGCAGAACCAATCACCAGGGGTGTCGCACCTATCCTGCAGAACTGCTGCCTGGAAGGGTCACTGAGTGTGTGCTATTTATTCTTATGACTAATGCAGTCCGATAGACTTCTGATGCTTTCTTGCAGCTGCAATACTGTGTCCTTTGATTTTAGTTGTCAGAGCTCTTATTCAAAGGCATGTCTGTCTTTAACTTTCCATTTGCACACCTTGGGTGGGTTCAGTTCATATTAACCAGTGTCTATTGCACATACAATTTTAAACCTGTTAAACAGATATATATCTGTTTAATATAAATCCGTTCTATTCTGCACATTACTGTACAGCAAGAAATTATTTGATAACTTATCTTCCAAACAGAATGTAATGGAATTGAGTCATCATCACATGGTGCACTAGTATAAAGGTTGAGCGTTACAAAAACACGCCATGCAATTATATTTATGTGCATTATTACCATATTTGCAGTTGCACATCTTTTTTTTTTTTTTAGACTTCTGCAGAAAACAAAACCCTTATTGTGGTGTGAACTGTTTTTTTTGTCTCAAGGGATAGGAAGTATCTTAATAGAATTTGCTAAATTGAAAGCATGCAAGTGATTAAGCACAGGCTTGGCAAAAAAATGTATATGTTGGTGATAGAATCATGTGTCACTGGTAGGGTTCACCTGGTTTTCATCAAATGTGCTTATAGAATTAGAAATGATGTTTGATGGCACAGTTGCCCAGCTCCTGTTTTGGGAGATTTAGGACATTTTCCTTTAAAGGTTAATTGTGAACAAACTATCCTCTCCGGCAGAACCATGGGGATCAAAACCCACAATCTCAACATACGTGCTGCCCATTATGAACTGAGATGGGGAAGTGCACTGCTCTGCGGTTAAGTGAGTATTTGTGTGGAAAGAACAGTTATGAAATAGCTGCTTATCATCAATGCAAATTTGTAGGCAGTGAATGTTTTCATAATAAGCTCCCCTTGGAGTTTCAACCTTTGATCAGTGTCGGCCATAGTTCCAAGAATATATTTTACAATAAATAAGTGTTTTACCCCAAATCTCACCATAACTTGCCTTGAAGCTGAGCTCCCCCTCTTCCTATATAGGACTATCCAGGGATGCAAGCCCCACCGTTTGGGGACCACTGCTTTAAAATATATGCATGTAACTTGTGCTTGTTTGTTATAGGGATACACCAAATCCAGGATTTGCCTAGCATTTGTCCTTTTTCAGCATGATTCGGATTCAGCCAAATTAAAGTGCCTGGCCAAACTGAATTCTTAAAATCATGTGACATCACACAAACAAGGAAATTGCATTTTTATTTCTCCTGCTGTGCTTGCAGTTCTTTTTAACCTAAATGCTTATGCAAACTAGGGTTTGGATTCTGTTTGGGATTCGGCCGAATTCTTCATGGAAGCTTTGGGATTTGGCTGAATCCCAAAATAGTAGATTAAGTGCACCCCTAGTTGGTTATAATATGTGCTTACTGAATCCACTATTGTCACATGTGTATATAGATATATATTGTGTGTATGTGAAATGGAAATACATGGAAATATGTGCTGCACACTTATTGAATGCATGGTTTGCTGATGGGCACCATTGCTTCTTTATAAGGAAAGCTGTTACCATCTGTTTTTTCTTCTTCTGTAATCACACTTTTCATAATAAGCTTATGCTTTTTAAACATCTTTTGTTGCACCTGTCTCCTCCTGCTCACATATTGTACTAACTTACTATGCCATATGCCCCTCTTTTCTGTCAGAAATTGGAAGCCTTTTTCCTTGTAAAATTAAAGCACATTTTTCCTAATGATAAAGTCTGCTGTGTGGCAGTGGTGGTGCATTTGTTTAAACTCTAAATCATGTCTTAATGTCCCCTTGAATTGTACTTATCTTTTCAGCAGATGATAAATTCTGTGGCTGTATGTATAGGCTTACATCTCCTTCAGCCTTGCCATATCATTACATTGTCCCTTCCTTATAGATGCATGTCATATGGGTATTTTCGTTATCCAAGTTATGTAACTCCATGACCCTCCACAAAGCCACAGTTTATAGCATAGAACTGTTGATAGCAAAGCTTTAAATCATTTTTTCTCTCTCATTTTAATGTTGAAACCTACGTAGAAGATAACCAATCCCTCCTTAGTAAAAAGTATTCTTGACATTTTTAAAAAATGTTTAATAAGCTGTGACTTACAGTATAAAGTAGATATTTGATATTCTTTTCTTACGTAATACTATTGAAATAAAAACATTTATTCCCCCAAAAATTAATTAAATTTTGGAACACTGTTATGGAACACTGGGATATTTTGGCAGTTTTTGTCTGCCACTTTTCTCTTTTAGTTGCCTTAAGACATGGAGCCAGAAAGGCCGATTGGCTAGTGGATGCTGATGTCGCCGGAAGTTTCCTCGTGAGGCAACTTCGGACGACTTTGGAAACAAAGTGATCCGAGTGCCATCCCGCCGGCGATTTACATTCCTGCCGGCTGGAAGGCAGTTTGTGGAGATTAGTCTCCCGAACAAGAGGAGATTTGTTGCTGGGTGACTAATCTCCCTGAATCTTGGCGTGTGTCACTGCCCTTAACATTTAGAAGAAATGTTGAGCAAATAACATTGGAGGATGAGGAAATAACCAATTCAAACAAAGATAAAGGGACAAAGTTTGGGTCACTCTCACTAGATTTACTGAACAAGATGCTGCTCTAGTAAAGCATAGTTGTCACAGTGCAAGACTGATAGTTTGTCCACTTACAGCTTTGGTTTTGTCAATTTCATGTTCTGTTGCACTGAGCAATTTTATCAGCCAGCAAGAAACAGTCCTAATGTCTGTGTACATTTAAGGCATGCTCAGGAGTCTACTACTTTTTGCAACATTTGGTGAATGATTTTTAAAATTGCTCATGATTGTACACAAGACCCTGGGATATAGTTTCAGGGTGTCGACCATAATAAAGATTCAGGTGGACTGTAACATAGGCATCGGAACTGGGGCGGGGGGCTACAGGGGCTGCGGCGATGCGTTTTCAATAGTCGCCCAAAGTAGGCAACTTTGGCGACTATTGAAAACGCATCGCCGCATCTGCATTAGCGCAGGCGACTTTTTCATTCTTGCCTATGGGGAAAAACGCCGAGGCAGTTTGGGGAGATAGCCGCGCAAAAGACGAGGCGATTAGTCGCCAGACAACAAAATCTCCCCGAATCTCCTCGTGTGGCCTTACCCTTACACAACACAAGGGATTAAGCATTGACACAGTTCTTGTTGGGAACTGTAACCGTTCAGTTGAGAGATGTGACTATTTATAAGGAATTATCTTTTCCACACCCTGTAAACTTACTCCAACTACCTTCAGTTCTTGTTATAGCAACACCACCCAGCACCATGAATCTGCTGACAGGGAGTCTAGTTTCTTCTCTGCCTGGTAGTTGAGATTCCCCTGTGTAGCCCCAGGGTAGGCGTTGTAGCTGAGACTTGTTAATTACACATTAGCCTTACAGAAGACTGTCAAATGTTTCATGGTTGTGAAGTTTGTTTAAGAAGTAAATGTACACATTCCTGTTTATTAAATTTTTATTCTTAAAACATCTTATTATAAATATCTTCTTTCCTTCAGATGTTCCAGCTGTTCATTTTTGTGTAGATTCTATGAACCCAATTTTAAATAAAAATGAATTAGCGAATAAATAATTCTCCTGGAAGATGCACTTTTTTGTAATTGTTCATTTTAGAAGTTTTGGAATCTTACACAATCATTTTAAAATGCCTTGTGCCTTGGTACAGAGCAACAGAAAACCAATGAAAATATATTTCACTTCCATAAATAACTGCTGATCTTTGCTGAATATATTTATTTTGTCTTATTCCCTACATTCCCTGCTCCACCTTTCACCTGTCCCCCTATTCTCTACAATCAAACATAATTGCCTGATTGGCATAATAATTATTTTAGACAGTGTTCAGTAGGTAGAGGCATTACAGTTGCCTTCCACGTACCCCTTTTAAACAATTTAATTTGCATGTTATTGTGTATTTTGCATGTTCTGTAACAATGGATATATTTTACTCATAATATGAATGTACCTACGTTGTTTTTTTACTTTCCTTATCCAAACCATCCTTCAAAGTTTATTCTCTTAAGTGCCACTCCTTGCTGCAGAGGTCAGCAGAAAGCGTGAGGAATTCATATATATATATTCATAATAGGTTTTGTTCATAGTGTAATTATTTTAAATTAATTTTGCACATGTTCTAAAGATCACTGGAATCTCTGTAATATGACCTGTTGAGGTTTCTGTAAATAGGCATGCCACACAAGGAAATTCTATTTCACAGCCAGATATAAAAGATTATTTGTGTGGCCAAAAGCTTAGCAATGCACAGTCCATTCGTCCTTCCCCATTTTAGAGCTGAATTATGGTGGTATTGGCCCTATGAGTTGTTAGCAAAAGTTTGGTTACCTTGAGATATTAAGATATTTGATAAGAGGTAAAGCTGGGAGATGGTCAGTTCAATGTAAAGATAAGAATTTGCTGAAGATCACAGCAGATCGTCTTAGTCACTTTGCTGCATATATTTATTTTGACACCCAAAATGATCCCATTTGTTCGTGTTTATAGACTTTTTTGTTACAACAGGACTGTCATGCATGGGATGCTTAGAGTTGTAGTTTGACTAGATCTTGAAGCCCCCAGTTGCTCATCAGTAATCTGTCTATAGTACATATGTTTATCGAGGCTAAATTATTGGGAGCATGTTCATTTGACGTTTGTTCCATGCATGATTACTGTTCATTGTTTCTGCTAACCGACTTTTCCCCTCTGTTGCAGAATGTCCGCATTGATCCGTCCAGTGGGTTTGCGTATGAGATGTGGCGAGACCTACCTGTTCCATTCTACATGTCCATCTACGTTTTTGAAGTTGTTAACCATAAGGAAGTGTTATTAGGAGAGAAGCCACTATTAGAAGAACGTGGACCTTATGTGTACAGGTAATATGGGAACATAAAACTTACCTGGTTTACTAACACAGGTGCGCCAGTGCCATAATCCATAGCATTGCAGCCAATCAGCAATTAGTTGTGATTGCTCAGATGCAGTTAAAATAATGGTCATATTTTTAGTTGATCTGGGTTACTGCACTGACTCATATTTGCTCTTAATGGCTGGTTCTGTGCTGGTGAATCATCCATGCTCTGGTTCGAATCCAGTATTTTTCATATGGTGCGCATAGACGGGAAGATATTTGCTACTGAGGAAATATCTATATTTGTCTAAATACCGAGCACCAAATACTCTTGTTATCCTCTGATGCCTTCTGTTATCAAAGTGTGTTGCGTATCAGTTGGGAAAGGGGGACTAATAGCTGGGAATGGTCTAAAGGGCAGAGTGGTAGCATTTGGATTTATGTAACATATTTCTCAATCCCAGCACAGCAGCTGCTCGGAGCTTTATTACAACATGGCAGTCTGTTGTAAGGGATATGTTAAAAGTTGGTTTTCTGACTATTACAATAACTGTCAGAAACAAGCTGCTGTGTCGCAATGGGGGCAGCTATTAAATTGAAAAGGCTCAGGTTACACAGCAGATAGGGGATGAGCTCTGTAGAACATAATAGTGTTATCTGTTATCCACTATTTAACCTGTGCCATATAGCTTTTTTTCAATTTCCGCCATTTCAACACAGCTGCTTGTTTATTTGAACTAAAGTAGTGTTTCTGAAGCAAAAAGATCAGTTGTATCAAAGCAGGGCAACAGTACATGATATTTTCATCACTTTAAAACACTTTCATTTTTGGGTTACTGTTCAGATATGCTGGCCTTTCGATATTTCCTCTGCTTGCATTAACTTTTATATCCATACCCAAATTCATTAAAATTTAGTCTTTTGAAGTTATTTCTAAATCGAATTGCAGTTGAAAGCAATTTATATCTCTTTTTGTTCTCTGGTTCTGACCCCTGAAACATTGAAGCTGAGGTGAGTTTTCATTTGGCATTTGCTACCTCTTTTCAAGAGTTGAGACGTGCAGTTCAGAGAATATGAAGAGCCAGGCAGTTACATTTACAAATAACTTTATAGCTACTGAAAAATTACAACTAATGTATAAGTATAAATTGCTTAGAATTACGTTTTTTATGTCATTATGCAAAATAGAACCGTTTTGGGAACCATTCTCCATTAAAGGAGAAGGAAAGCCCCAGGGCGCAAAACCCCTCCCCCCCTCCCGTGTATTGCCCCCCCTCCCTCCTCCCCCCGGGCCTACCCCTCCCGCTGGGCAAATGCCCCTAACTTGTTACTCACCCCTCTGCGCAGGTCCTGTCCACGGAGTTCACAGTCGCCATCTTCTCCCACGCGCGTCTTCTTCCTGCTCTGACCGGCGTCTTCTGGCGCATGCGCAGTAGGATCAGGTACCGGTACAGCTCTATTGCGCATGCGCCGAATGTCACAAAGTTTTCCGATTTCACTTCGTGACATTCGGCGCATGCGCAATAGAGCTGTACCGGTACCTGTTCCTACTGCGCATGCGCCAGAAGACGCCGGTCAGAGCAGGAAGAAGACGCGCGTGGGAGAAGATGGCGACTGTGAACTCCGTGGACAGGACCTGTGCAGAGGGGTGAGTAACAAGTTAGGGGCATTTGCCCAGCGGGAGGGGTAGGCCCAGAGGGAGGGGGGGCAATACACGGGAGGGGGGGAGGGGTTTTGCGCCCTGGGGCTTTCCTTCTCCTTTAAGCTTTTGGGCCGTATTTACTGACATAGATGTAAAATGCTGTATTAGTTTTCAGAATCCATAGAATTGGTGGAACAGTAGCTTAGAACTATCTGTGTTACCTTACAGGGAGTACAAGAAAAAGGAAAACATCACCTTTAATGAAAATGGAACCGTTTCATTCGTGGAGTTTCGTACCTTACATTTTGATCCTGAGAGGTCTAACGGCAAAGAGGAGGATCATGTTGTAGTGCCAAATATTCTGGTTTTGGTATGTTTTTGCCTGTAAATGTGCTCATAATTAATGCACAGGAATTCCTCAGGAGATCAGTTTTATTTTTTAACAATGAGCCTTTAAACATTATAAAGTGCTCCATGGAGCAAGGAATAATACAAACATATTCCTGGGGTATGGTTTTGGTAACTTAAAGGGGTGGTTCACCTTTAAGGTTATTTTTAGTATTTTATAGAATGGCAAATTCTAAGCAACTTATAAATAAGTCTTTATTTTATTTTTTAATTATTGTTTCTTCTGACTCTACAAAGCTACAAATGTATTTGTATCGCTACTTTTTGTACTTATCTTGACATTCAGACCCTCTCCTATTCATCTTCCAGTCTATTTTCAAATCAATGCATGGAGCTGCCAAATAAAAAGCTCAATAACTTAAAAACCACAAAATATAAAAAATAAGTCCAATTGCAACTTCTCTATCACTCTATCACTCTCTACATCGTACTAAAAGTTAAATGAGAGGTCAGCAACCCCTTTAATAGGGAAAGTATGCTCTAGTTTTTCCTTATATATTCTATAAAGAATATATATATATATATATATATATATATATATATATATATATATATATATATTTTATATATTCTTTATATATTCTATAAAGAATAAAGAGGTCGCCAAATGAGCGGATCTTAACCCAATATGCCAACTAACGTCAAGCGATATCGGCCCTGGGGCCGAGCGATCAGATTACAATGCTGTAAATGAGCGCAGACGGGGCACAGGACCGCATCAAACTTGCCAGATCATCTGCCCGATTTTTGGCCTGATATCAATCGGGAGACCCTGTCAGGAGCCCCCACACATGGGCAGATAAACTGCCGAATCGGTCTAAAGGACCCATAACAGCAGCTTTATTCTGTCCGTGTATGGCCGCTTTGAGTCTAGGATGTTAACGGTCATTGCAGTTATATTTCTTAAAACTTTCTAGCCTCCCCAAACAAAAAAATCACCGTCTGCCTATGGTTGTTCCACTTAATGCTCTGTCCAGGACCTTATTTGTCTCACACTAACAACCAGGCATTGGTATATATGTCCAAATAAGTGGGGCTCTGGCAATAAAATGGTAACATTCCATATTGGAGAGCTACAGAAATAAGGTAAATTAAAAACTTTTTTTTTTTTTTTTTTAATCATAGATTGTCTTATAATACATTTATTTCATTTATATAAAACATCAGGGCAGCCCAAAATCTCAATAGACTCCTTTGTCTAATATCCTAGTGCTCAAATCTGTGAAATAGTGAATTATCTGCTGGTTTACTCTTTTGAAACAATACAACAAGTCAGCTCCGCTCCAGCCAAGATTCCAATTTCTCACAATGCCTTCCTTCTTCACATGTCTGCTAATCAGCTGGTTTCTGCCACCTTGTTTCATTAGTCAGAACCACCAGAGCTCAGAATAGCAAGGGACTCCAATAAGTTTTTAAACATACATTTACAAGAAATGTAAATGTTCCACATTTCATACTTTGTGGCCTTTTGCATTTGTTTCTTACATTTTGTTGTAAAAATGAATTTTGACCTTTTATTTCGGTCTTAAATAGCTGCGCACTGCACAGTAATGACTTAATGGTGCTGATTCAGAGACTAATGGTATTGCCATTTGAAGTACATTTTAAATTAAAGTGAATACTTTCATTTGAAGTGTCCAGTTGGAGGCATACAGGACAAATGTGGTTGTCCAAGGGAGTATTTTTAAAGCCTCCAATCTGCTCATGAACCCTAGACGTCAGTTTAATATAATCCAGCCCTTAAACATATCACATGACACAAAATCATCCCATTTTATGTCAGAAATTGTACAGGTCTAGATTAAAGTCATACTTTACACATAAACCCATGGGTATTTTATTGCCTCTGCTCACAAATCTTCTACTGATTACTCTGATTTTATCAGATTATTGCACCTGTATTGCACACTGGGCGTTTTGGGGAGATTTGAAAAAAAATGAAAAAACGCCGGCGCCAATCACACGCGGCTGTTCGTTTGTGTGTGTGATTAGCGCCGGCGTTTTTTCATTTTAGCCAGCGCAGAGTGAAGGAAGGCGTTTGGGGAGATTGGTTGCCGCAAAGACGAGGCGATTAGTCGCCAGGCGACCAAATCTCCCCAAAACGCCCAGTGTGGCCTTACCCTAAAAAAACAAACCTCTCCAGTAAACAGTTTTTTCTTCTCTGAGGAATCTCTGCAGATAACGGAAATATTTCTTCCCAGATCATAAGATTGAGCAAAGAACTGTACACTGATAATGGTGAGGTGACTAAATTCCAGCTGAAGATGCAAAGACTGTTGGAAGCCACAGTTCAGAACCATGATCTTAATGTTCAGTGTGTTTTAAAGCCTCAGCACTGATTGTCCTTTCACGCTGATTATTCTGCGTATTTAGCACTCTTTGCTCTGATCCCACTTAAACTGACCTTACCCATTTTTTATTTATTTATTTATTTAGGGCTCATCCATCATGTTAGAGGATTTGGGGATACCAATAAAATGGATCATCAGTGGAGCATTTTCCGCTTTCAATGAGGAAGCTTTTATTAATCGAACAGTGAAGGATATATTGTGGGGCTATGAAAACCCATTCTTGGATTTCCTAAACACAATTCTACCTGGAAAACTTCCCTTCAAGGGAAAGTTTGGCTTTTTTTCAGATGTAAGCAAAATAAGAATCCATGATCTGTAACAATGCCATGTGTGCTTCTTGCAACTTCCTTATAAAAACCCTTCTGTTCATCTTTTTGCAGTTTAATAACTCTAATTCAGGAGTTTTTACTATCAACACTGGGATGGAAGATATCAGCCAAGTCCAAATGATAGACAGCTGGAATGGGCTTGAACAGGTATTTTCAAATGTTTTACTTAAAGGAGACATATAGGATAAATTACCCCCCCAATTGTGTAGGTAATAATGTATACTATATTGTGCTGGTTTTAGTTTTAGCTGTAAATTCATATTGTCTTTAAAATTAGGCTTTTATTTGAGCTCCCCATAGATGTTCTTTGGTCCCTGTTTCAAAATGAGGGGTGGGCGTGTCCTAACAGTCCCTGCCAGAAGTGCAGTAAAAGGGGGGACAGCCAATCACAGCCCTGCAGTCACACAAGCAAAGACAGGCTTCAGTTCCCTATCAGGTCAACCTATCTGCTGATTCGTCCCATCCTACAGTGCGGTGTGGCTGGCTCCCTGCACAGCCTGGGAAAGGAGGCAGCAAGAAGTGAAACAGATGGGAGGGATTAGTGGGGTTTTTGCAGAAATTTTCAAAAAAATAACCAGAAACACAACTTTTTAAAGCACATCCTTCTATATCTAAAAGAGTTTAATGCACTGGCACATTCTTGTATTTTACATAATATGTCTCCTTTAATGAGTTTCTTGGCTGACATTCACTTGTGATACTAATTTCAAATAGAATTGAGTAGGTTTAAAGCAGGCTTTCTTTTAATATTTTACAAACTGCTTACCAATGATTTACAGGCAATACAACTACTGTAATATACCTATGGCTCTGAGCAGCCAGCCTCTAGGCCAATTAAGCAGGTCATATGCATTTTGACCATTCACAGAGGAGAATTTATCAATATTAAATGAAAAGAGTGGAGTCTTCCAACCATCTCTAACTTTTCATTTTCAACAGTAAAGGCTTTGCCTGACCAGAATGCCACAATACACTTCTATATGAGTTTCTACTTTGCTTTGTCATAAGTCTTTCCTGTCCTCCATGGGGTGACAACAAGTATTTTTGATTACACATTGCATAAAAATATTATCTAGATCTGCTCACGTTTAAGCTGTTTCTGTGTTGTTTTTTTTTTGTGATGACTGTTCTCTTTTCCTTCACTCTTCCTTTCTGAGCAGTGGAGGCTAAGTTAACAGACAAAAACAGTGCAAAAAATAAATAAATAATAGTGGGGATAGAAACCATAGCAAATTGTTGACATTTCTAATTAAAATAACATGTTTTTTCTGAAGAATTGCCCTCATTTGCTAAACAGTAAGTTAAAAGTACAAATATATCTAATAAGTATTTATGACCTGTCTGCTATATTCTATATTATTTCTAAATATCAAACACTTCGAGTTTTAGACTATTCTCTTTCCAGAGTTGTGCAGTTAAGCACATGCTGCTTGTTTGTATATTTTAAGCATTGGGTTTTTATGTTGGTAATTGTGTATAGCAACAACAGCTAGGTGTGCGCCAAATGAATAATATGGAGATCAACCATGTATAGAAGGAATACCACCATCTGTGAATAAAGCATCTTTTATGGGTTAAGAGACTAACGCTTCATGAAAAGTAATTATCACAAGAACAGTGACACTGCTGAAACATTATTCTTTTTACAATAAATGCTGTTCTATTTTTATTTATACTTGTCTATGTAGAATATTAAAGGGGACCCGTCACCCAAAGAAATTATTTAAAATCCTATTTTATCACATTAGTCAAACAAAATGAACTTTAATTACACTATATAAATATTTGAATCTTGTTTCCTTCAGTCTGGGTACTCATAATTATAACAAGCAGGCAGGAGCCATTTTGTGGACACTGTTATTAAGACAAGTCTTGTATCATCTCAGAATCTTGTTTGTGCACCAGAATGGGGGACCTGATGTCCATTTCCATGCCCTGGATACACAATTAAATGGTTAAGAGAACGGGGGAATGTGTGGAGAGCTGTGACATCTAGGAAGTGCTGAATGGAAAGTGAAAGTAATTGTCTGCCATTGGCATAGAGGAGGGGCAGACAATATTTGATTGACAGCGGAGATTTTTAAATGAGCTTACAGCAGCTATGAATGCTTTAATAAAAAATAGAAATTGGATTTCATGTTTAATTTGAAAAGGACTTTTATTATACAGATTTTTGTGTCTGGGTGACAGGTCCACTTTAAGATAGCATGCTTTTTCAGCTGCATATACAAGATCCTCTTAAAAGCAAGGCAGCTATACTGTGTACTGGCTGGGGCAGAAACCAAAAGGAAATGAGTATGCATGTATATTATGCAGATGGTGCAATTTCAAGCAGACACGCCTTCTGATTCGTCATTGGCATATGCTTCAATCAGTAGATAGAACAGTTGCCACCATCTTGCTGACAAGAGGATCAGAATAATCTGTTTTTCTTGTTAGTTCACTTTGTGGAGACTTTAGACTCATTTAAATAGGACCAGCCTATATTTTTGAAGTTGTTTCCATTGAAAAACCAAATGTTACGATTGGTCAAGACTTTTATTTCATAATAAAATTGATACACTTTGAGTCCTGTGATTTCACTGATTTAATTCAGCAAAGGCTCCGTGACATTTTGGATAAAGCACATCCCAGATGACAGGCCACAAGCATTGAAAATCTGTTACGCTGCAATGTGATGAGGCCAAATGTCATGCTCTCTGTTAACAAAATACACTTTAATGTTTGTATAACCAAGCAGCATGACTTCCAGATTAATTTCCACAACATATTGCCTTGATAATGATTACACTGTCATCTGAAAGTCCTTTTTGTTTATTGCACTGCAGTGTTGTCATGATCGGTAACCACAAATGCGCTGCTCTTCTTTCCAACCATTCATCTTAGCTAATGGCCTTTAAAGCCGTATTTCCTACAGAATGTCTTATTACCTCACGTGCATTTCAATTGCAGTGTATCTAATGTACAGTCTGGCCAAAAAAGTATCCGATATATTATATATGTCTTTTTTATAGGTTGATTATTGGAATTCAAATCAAACAAATATGATCAATGGAACAGCAGGTCAAATGTGGCCTCCTTTCAGAAAACCCTCAGAGCCTTTAGAATTTTATAGTCCAGATGCTTGCCGGTAAGAAATCTCCAACTATGTATTTTAAAGGGAAACCAAACATCATACACTGAAAGTATATTTTCAATTTTATAGAACTACATTAATGTCAAACAGATTTGATCATAAAGCAGGCCTTTTAGCATATCCTTATCGGACTCCACTGTGATAATGTAATAAATGTTTGCAGCAGCTCTAGTATCCTATAACAACCAATTCGATGTTTGCTTTTAATCAGGTCACCAGCGAATGCTGCTTGATAGTTTTCTATGGATAATGCAAAGTTTTACTTGCCAAAGTTACATAAACTGAAACATTTCTCTTAGGGTTTTTGTTTAGTTTGAAAAAATAACACGTTCAACCACTTTCTTTTACACCCAGATAGATATATGTTGAAATTATTATAGTAGTAGTATTGTTGCTTATAATTATAGCACCAACATCTGTACACGCAGGCACCTGTGTTGATTTCCCATTCCTTTTCTTCACCACCATAGACATAGGGTTCTTATTCAAGGACATTTCTTTATCAGGGGAAGGCAATAAATCTCAACAGTGGCCCTGGCTATCTCGAGCTGAGCTTTACCGTCTTCACACCAGATGATGTACATTGTAACATTGATGTGTCCATTTCAAGGACACCAGTTCTGTAACTTTCCCCATGATATCATAAGCTTCCAGTTTATAACTTGTTTGCTCAAGGCTATGTGTAACGTGGTTGATTGTAAATAACCGTTCCAGTAACGTAATGGGGTGCAGGGATTTTTATTTTGCAAGATTCCAGTCTACATGAATTTTATGTTGGATCCAAAGTAATTCACTAGCTTCTTAGGCAAAAGATAACCTATGGGTGCCCATTATGTGTCTTTTCAGGTGCTCTGTTTTCTTGTGTCTTCTACTGCTTAATGATATAAAATTTTGGAATCGTTCTGTAAAAGGCTGAGCTGTTTATTATGGTTTTATGTGTCATAGGTCAATGAAACTGGTATATGAAAAGGAAGAAACATTTAGAGGTATACCAACTTTTCGATACACTGCCCCCAATTACCTGTTTGCCAATGGAACGGACTACCCACCCAATGAAGGATTCTGCCCCTGTGTGGCTTCCGGAGTTCAGAATGTCAGCTCTTGTCGTTTCAGTGTGTATATTCTATATTTTAGTTTTTGTATAGCTTACTGAGCACTTTATATTTCCTGACAATCTCTGTTTCAAGCTAGGCCAGTTTCTGGAAATTCAGCAGTCTGTGTGCACAAGAACAGACAAATTATTGTTTGGGTTGTGCTCTCTATCCTCTTTCTGTTTTATTCTTGGGTTACAAGAAAACATTTTTTTAGAAGCAAAATGCTTAGAATTATGTTGTCAAAACAAAGATTTATATGTTAATAGAGGTAGGTGTAAAACACACTGTTTGTTGTGATTTGGTTTTAGTTTTTTTTATTTGTTTTTTATTCCTTTAAATTAAACTGACAACCTTTTCCTGTGCTCTGAATAGTTCTAGCTTTCTATTGAGATCAGTGCAATTAATATTTTTAATTGAAATAAGCTCATTATATTGCTCATTGGCATATCTAATATTTTCTTTTAATAAATTAGTTTAATCTCTTGGGGAAGTTCTCTCTGTAAACTGTGTCAGCTGTCTCCTTTCCAGGCATGAAAAGGCTTGTTGTGCTTGTACCCCACCCCTGGAAAAACTTGTATTTATACTTGATGCGTCAGCTTGGTAGCTGTGCCTTATTATTGAAGTTTTGAAGTTGAGGTAACCAGCCGGAGGTTGCTCTTCGAAAACCTGAATCAACGATGGCACAAATACAAGACATTTCATTATGGAAACTTCAGTGGGATGTTTGTGGAGCCTCTCCAGGCTTCTAATATAAACTATTCTTCCTTATTAAAAATCTTATAAACCTCAGACAAAGTCTTCAACTTCATAATAAATGATAGTAATTGATAGTGGCTGTGGAAGGCAGACAGAAGTGCAGTTACTGAACTGCTTCAAACCTGCACATTTGTTTAGTCAATAGAAATTTTCATTAAATTGTATTTCCATATTTCAGCTCAACTTAATTGCCAGCCTGAAAATTTAAAAAAAATGTGGATATTCTTTTTCAAGTTTCTGAAAATTTGGGTTTCTAGTGACCTCCTTCAGGAAAGATTCTAAAATGAGCTGCATTATTCAAAGGCAGAAATCCCTGAGGTCTGACACTTGAGGAAAAAGAAACATAAAACACTAACTCCTAAGTGTCACATAAAGAAATACACAGCCAAATAATCCCTGATTTGTACTGCCGAAACCCCGTCATTAGAAGGTAGTCTTTAAAAGTTCCCTTTCATTGGTTGTGAGTAACACACTTCACCAGGGATTGCTCCCTTTGAGTACTGTGGATCCATTTAGAGTTTTTTCTGGAGCAGGTCACTGGCAGCTCTGAACTTAATGAAAACATAAAAAAGAAACTTAATTTGTATTTTTAAGTTGGATAACTTGTTTAAAACTTAAAATTTAAAACACATTCACTTTCATGGGAAAATTCTATTGACAAACCTATCTTTAGAAACCAATCACATTTTATTATAATATAATACCAAATTGAACCGTGATCCTAGATGATCATTCTACACGAGCTGGTGAGTTGAGAATAATGTCTGTCCATTACATTTTAGTCATTTCAGGTAGGCTTGAAGGTAGATAAACAAATGGTATTAGTTAAAAATGCAGTGCCCCTTTGGAGCCCTTACATGACTTGCTTGGCAGCTAAATTCACAGCCTTCTGAATTCCATCCAAGGCCCATATAAATTACCCAGGATCCTTTCTCAAAACAGTTGTTAAATAGAGGACTCTCCATAATGTGTATGATGTCCCACTTGCAAACCTCCCACGTGTGCATATTTATTTTTCTTAATGAATTGGCACTTCTCTCCTAGCCTGCATACAGAACTAATCATGGCTGCTTCTGCCTTCTTTTCTCCAGATGCCCCAGTGTTTATATCATTCCCTCATTTCTACAACGCAGATCCCAGCTTCTTGGAGTCTGTGGATGGATTGCACCCAACTGAAGAGCTGCATTCACTTTTCCTAGACATGCATCCAGTAAGTTCTTTGAAAATGATACGAGGATCCTGAAAATCTTCTTCATTCTTATTTGTTGCGTTTTTTTTCTGTCATTTGCTTGGGACTTGGGCATAGTAAAGTACACAAACTTTTAGTTGCATGTGTTGCCAGCTTTGTTGGAAACAATAGAAACATTTATTCGGTGCATCGGCTTTCTTAGCTGTTGTCCCTGTTGGAGAGGGGATTCCTGAGTGAACTGAATGGGTTTGTTCAGGACATCTGCAACCTTCTCCAAGAACAGAGTGGCACAATTGGCCCTCTTTAGCAGCAGCAGTGAATCCTGTGGGATGCCTGCAGATACATTCTAAATGAACCGATTTTTCTAATTTTCAATGGTGACCCAGTTGCAGTAGAAATGTCGTAGGAAGGATTTGTACAAGGCAGTACTTTGGATAACAATGATACTAATACATATTCGTGTTATGCATTTGTGTGTGTTTTCCCATGTTTTATTAACTATGTGCTGCCTGTTTTAATTTAACTTCATGTTGTTTTACAAAGATGTGCATGAGTTCATTCATTTTCTTTTACTGACTTCATTCAATCCTTTGAGCATAACTCTTCCTTGTTTGATATTCCTGAAGGTATAGAGAATGAGGGTTAGAACAATATAAAGCTCATAACCTTCTTACTCTGTGATGGAGATGGGAAGCCTAATCTCTCCTCCCACAGTGTCCCAGTGGGAGAAATGTGATACTGGAGGGCAGCATGCCCTGGTCCAACTCATTCTGGAATAGCGTGGTATGACGTGGTAGAAAGAGGCAAAACAGGACAACCCCATTCTCAAAACAGGAGGGCTAGTCAATGTTTCAGTAAAATAAACACTATTAAATATTGTAAAACTTTTTTAGCAGTTGGGTAAGTGGTTTAGGTCTTTGGTTAAAAATATGAGCAGTTTAGGTCTATGAGTATGTCATAAACATAGCATGAAACATGCAGGGCTGAGCTTACTTTGCAGTCAGGTCTTGGGTGATCTTTTGGGAATGCCACCAACTCAGTTCAAGCTTTAGACTCAGGGTGGTGCACCTGGGGCCCCCAATGTACAGGTAAATTTACTTATATTTTTTTAAGAAGTAGCTTATGTTGCCTCATAGCATATCAAGGGAGGTCTTCCTCTTTGCTGGATAGATTTGACAATGTGCACAAATATTGACTTTGAAATATTTGATGGTTCTTCTCCTGTTGTGAATGTGGGCTTGTCCTATTTTTCTTCTTCATTCCACTTCACATTGCATAATGTAAATGTTGGTCTTCACAATCTACCCACTGGAACATTCTGCTTGTGGGGACTTTCAAGCCATATAAAAGTGGTAATAATTTTTGCATAACTGCAGGAAAAGCGTGCCTGGCTAATGAGCAAGAATTTGGCCAGTGTTGCGCTCATAGGGGTCACTGTACACATCAAGGATGATTTGAAACAATCCTCTTCAGCATTTTGATCTCTGGGGAAAGAGGCATGTGATGTTAACGAGCACGTCTTACATCCAAGTCGTTATTAAATACTTTGCCAAGCAGTGTGTTAACAAGTTCTTCTCTTGCACCACAGTTGCATGGTCCCTTATTCCAGAGTACAAGGATTTCACATAACTACAGCAAAGATAACTGATTAGACAAGAACCAATTAACTCATAAATTCATTAAGCTCCATTAGCATATAGTGATAAGGGTTGTTATGTGCCAAATGTTCCCTTCTGTTTATGTTTGTTCTTTAGTTTTATTACACTAATTATGATCTTAAACTTTGAAACTGTTGGTCTGTGTCAGGCCGACTCGAGACTATTTTAGAACCACTCCTCCATTAAACTGCTTGGTCAGACATGGTGCTATATGGTGAGTTAGATTTGTTGGAACATTTATGTGTGTGTTGGTGACCTTGCTCATTGGAGTGGAGTATTCAGTATCCATTCAGACTGGTGGTGTTAGCTCAGACTGGAAGCAGGTTTTAGAAATGACTCGACCTTTCTACAAATGGAGTGGGTTACACTTTTCAAGCAAACACGTGTTCCAGATACCAAATAGATCTGATTCTATACCTATTGCTATAGAAGAAGCCTCTATGGTATGACAGAGGTGATGACATGTCGGAAACCTTCTATAATGCCCCCCATCTGCAGCTAGCAGCAGCTTATATCTAGCCTCTAAGTGGAGCTAGCTGTGGAGACACTCCCTACCGTGACACCCCTGGAGTGGATGCCTTTATTGTGCAGTTATGATATTTAAATATGGCAATAATTGCCTAGAAGTTTAAACATTATTCAAGAAATGAAACCAGGTCCATGCATCTTTAAAATTAATATTTTCATTTACAGTGCTGCAGCAGGCATTGGACTCCCAATCACTGTACAATAATGCCATTGATGGTTGACAATGTAACAAAATATATAACTGCCATTTCATTCCTTCCTACTACTTAGTGTTTTAAAAGAAAAGTTCACACAAATATGGACTGTTATACACACTGGAGCCCTCAAATGCATTTCATTGCACACAGCGATTAAAAAAGAGCCATTCCCCCTTATTTGTCTTGAAAAATGTGGCATTATTGAAACGTTTCTGGGAGATGCTTACAGAATAAGCAATTCCAGGTTAAACATCTGTTTTTTTTTTTCTTCTGTACATTCCATGCCCGTGGCATGGAGAAATGTGACATACTGCAAAGATTAATTTGAGTGTATGGGGTATTTTGCCATTTTGTAGCTGCAAACTCCTGCACTTCTGCATTATAGACTGATCTATCAGTGTGGTATAACAATCAGCTCAATCAGTGCAATTCAGCTGTCCACATGTATGATACTGTGTTACATAATCACCTGCACTAGACACAAATAAGCAAATACATATTGAGGACACAGTGACATTCAGCCATATATTTTATAGGCTACAGGTGACTGGTAGGTAAATCATACTTTAGGATATTCAATTTCTCAATATTGAAAAGTAAGAAAAGGCAATTACACAGTTTCTGCAAATCTAGGCTATAATTCTCTGAGCTATATTCTGTTGTGAAGTTATGCCATTTATAGGCATGTTAAAAGGGGTAATGGGAGGCTTCATCAAGAAAGGATAACTGTGGCAAGGGGTATTTTCAGTTGCTTGTGGTTAATAATAATTGTCGTCTTCTTAGGAAAATTTTTTACATCGAAACTCCATTCTCCACCATTAATGTAATGTTAATACCGAGACAAAAACAACCTTTTCCATTCACACATATTGGAAACAGCTGTAAGATAAGTGTTTAAATCTGCCCAATAGATAGCCAGTCTTCAACCACATATAATACAGGCCTAAAAGTTACTAATGTGGTCTGAAGTCAGCAGCTGTTATCAGCCTGTGTATGGCTGAGTATATACTCTTGAAAATTGACACTGACTGGGAGAGAGAAAAAACATTACTAGGTAAGAGACCTAGTAAAATGATTTCTGCCTGGAGATCATGTCTCCTTGTGCAGTCATTAATTTATATTGCTCGATGATGATGAGAGATCTGGTTCCCTTCAGTAGATTGTCTGTCATGGAAGGATAAGCTTATGTTGCTTAAAGGGTACCTAGAACAGATACAGTATACATCTAGTTAGAGGATTGCATTTTTTTAAAATAACTTTAGAATGCTCTGGACCTGGATCTTTTGTAATTTGGCTCTTCATACCCAATAGGCTGATTTTGCTTTCAATAAGGATTACATATATCAAGTACAAGGTACTTTTTTTTTTATTACACAGAAAGAGGACATTTTTTTCAATGATTATTTATATAAAATGGAGTCTATGGGAGATGGCCTTTCCATTGTTCGGAGCTTTCTGAATAACAGGTTTCTGGTTAAAGGATCCCATACCTGTGATTAATATTAATTTACTGACCCAATTCTGGTTCGGTATTCGGCCGAATCTTTCGCAAAGGATTCGGGGGTTCGGCCAAATCCAAAATAGGGGTTCGGCCAAATCCAAAATAGTGGATTCTGTGCATCCCTTAAAGTGTTACATCCCAAGGTGTAAAACGGTGGGAGGATTGAGCTTGATAATAATTGACTGGCAGGGAAGCTTTTCATAACACTGTGGCCTCTCCTCAAGGCAGAACACACTTTCCCATGTTATCAGCATAGATAAACTGGAATTCACATGTAGGCATAAGCAAGCCATTTTATTTGCAATGTAATAAAATTCTTTGGAGGGTTATGTGCAGCTTGTCTTATCTTTAGAGATAAAAATATTTGACCCTTGTATTTACAAAAGATTTGTTTTTTTCACATTGCACTGCTTCCTACCCAAGAACAGGGGCTAGTATTCTTATTATTTGACTTCTGTATTAAAATATTTAGCTTTTTTTCCATGTTATTTCTGAATTACTTTTGTAATAATTTGTTGTTATAACATTAATATGCTCATCATTTTCTAATTACAGCTGACTGGAATCCCAATGAACTGTTCCATTAAAATGCAGCTCAACATGCTGACCAAATCTGTGTCTGGCATAGTGTAAGTAGAAGTTAGTTTTTGCACACTATACATGCAGTTCTAGAAATGGTATCACATCGCCACAGTGATTTCCAAGTCAATAGAGCAGTCCAGGGGTTTGCTTTTAAAGTAAAAGTGGGGTGATTCTGAGCATTGTTTTGTGAAAAATCTCTTAAATGTCATTGTGCTTCATTTGCAGAATTTTCACTAGATTTTCTTATAGAATTGGAAATATACGGTTACCCTGTCAAAATGCTAAACAAATACATCAGAGAAAAGACATATTCCCCATCTGTAATAAAATACCACATGGAAACGCATCATTTTATAATGTCCATGTGGATTTTGTGCTGGTGTTGTATGTGTGCCTAATGTACAATTAGCATTTTATATTGGTTTGTGAGCTAAATTATTAGTGAAAGGAGCACACTTTTAAAATACATTTGTTTTTCAGCAGCCATTCCATATTAAGGAAATATTAAAATGGATTTTCATTTCCAAAACATAAGGGGTAGAGAGAGGGATGCTTTCCTATGTTTGAAGGAGAAAGGAGATGTTCCACTGAAAAGGAAAATGTATAGGAATTTGAGCTAGAACTTTGATTAGAGGTGGCAGACTTCTTGGATAACAGGATTAAGAGGACAGGCAGAACATTGGAAGTTGTTGAGAAATGTAGCACATTTCTGTGCATGATCTGTAAAGTGACCCTGTTCTTATTGGCCCTTGATGTGTTTGGCTAGAACATGTGCTATACAGTAATTGTGTGTAATTTCAGACCTGTTTTTCCTATATATAGGAACAATGAACAATGGATATATATATATATATATATATATATATATATTCATCCATTGTTTTTCTCATTTTCTTGTCATACCTGTTTTGCTTTGACAAAGGTATTGTTTCATAGAATGTCTAAATGTTATTTTATTTTTTGTTTTCTACAGGCAAACTGGAAAGATTAAACCTGTGATTCTTCCAGTGCTGTGGTTTGCAGAGGTAAATTGAATATTGATTATATTATTGTCTTATATAAGTAATTACTAGTTATGTATTTATTAATATTGAAGGATAATAAACATGCTTTATGGCAAAATAGCTGTTCTCTCTTAATCAGTTGGTCATTTTAAATCATATTGCCATTGAGAATATCTATCTTTTTGTGTACTGCAAGTTATGAATATGTTTTGATATATGGGAATGTAGAGTTCTTGTCTTGTATAAATGTTCTGATATTAGTTTGTGCCACTTTGTATTTTATCTTGTATCTACAATACTATTTATATCCATATTTAATTTGGCTGGACTTGTACCTATACTGTTTTGTCCCTCTACAGAGCGGGTACCTTGATGGGCCAGTGTACTACACTTACTACAACATCCTGATCCTCATGCCCGTCCTACTTGATTACCTACAATATGTGCTCATTGGCATTGGTCTCTTTTTTATCGTGGTTGCACTGGTTCTTCCCTTTTTTAAACAGGTAAGAAACATATACATCAACATAGCTGTTTAAAAGTAATTTAAAAAAGTAATTACAAAAATGTTGGTGGTAAATAATAATCTTGATGGGTTTTTTTACTCACCTAAGTGTAAAGTTTCACCAGTGCAGTTCCCTTTTACAATCAGCAGTTCATACTGCAATAAGTTGGTAAATAAGCCACACATGATGCAGCTAACACATTTTGTGATATATCTGTTTGCTTTTACTGCCAAAACTCAAATGCTACCACACACAAAGTATATGCCATATACCCTATATCTTTTTCATTAGAATGGCAGCTGCCATAGTGCATACAAGTATGCATGTATACAGGCATTCTCTGTAGACTTAATGAACAATTTCCCTCTTGGTTACACTGTATTCTCTACAGTCATTTTTGGAAGATGCCTAAACTGGTCATACATGGGCCATCAATAGCTGTCGATTCAGCTAACTGGGTCAACCGCATCATGGCACATGGATGAGGCAAAAAGACTTAAAAGAAAAAATCTTGTGTGGTGGGATCTCATGTAGAGAAATGCATTGGTAGAACAGGGTTTTTAGAGGAGGGTTTGGGACTTGGGCTGGTTCACCTTTCAGATGAGATTCCTTCTTGATTATTGTACAGATATTTTGGTGAAGATGATGGCTAGAAGGGTACAGGGTGGAGTTCTGAGAATTAGAATTAGAGAGTGGGGTTAGTGCAGTTAATAAGGAGGACTGAGTTTATGGCTGTAGGAATTGTGATTGGTAATATACCAACTGCAGTAGTAAAAATGTTCACTTTGGAAAAAATTTCAGTGGTAAAATGTGTGTGCTAAAGTAGATGGTACTAGATCATTGTGTTTTGGAGGAACACAATTAAAAGAAAAGTAAGAGGTGTGTGACATTAACATATTGAGCATAATTTAAAACCTAGTATAAATAATGCAGTTTTAGTGGGGACTAGTGTTGAAGCAACAGGTACATTTATTTTTTAGAGCCCCCCTGTCCCCCTCATATAAATACTAAGGAATAGGCTCAGCTCCTGCTGAAAGTTGACATGGGGTATTTTCATTTTGGGCATACCAAATGGAGTAGTGGTACTGCAAGAAAGTTTTTACATTTGCTGCATGGGTGTCCATTCACAAATTTGAGACTTTATCAGATGTAGTGATTTCTAACCGTGTGTGTGTGTGTGTGTGTGTGTGTGTGTGTGTGTGTGTGTATGTGTATATATATATATATATATATATATATATATATATATATATATATATATATATATATATATAATCTGCACACGTGAATATAAATTACAGAAACAAATCTACTCTGGATCAATTTAAGCTAAAGTTACCATGTTAATATCATTAGTTTTGTGCTTACACTAGGATGTTACTCTCAAAGGTTTTCCTTTTAGCGTCAGGCCACACGAGCAGATTCGGCGAGATAAGTCGCCCTCTCGACTTCGGGGCGACAACCCCCCCCCCCCCAAACTGCCTGCCCTCTGCTGTCTAAAATGAAAATCGCCTGAGGCGATTCACACGCGGATTCGTTTTCCGAAGTTGCATCACGAGGAAACTTCGCTGGGGCTACCAACCCCCCCTGAATCTGCTCGTGTGGCCTGACCCTTAAAGTGAAATTAAACAAGAAAAATTTCCACTAACTTCCATAAGGGGGATATAAAGTCAAAAATAATACTGCATATACATCTTCTCTGCCATAAAAAAAAGCATATTTGCAATACGGTATATTATTTTTATAAAATAAGCAATCTTCTGCCAGCTTTTGTATCCTCTCCCTCTCAAAGTTGCACACTTAAACCTTTTAACAGCTTCACGGCCAGATGGCTGGAGCAGTTCGAAACTATCAAGATACTCTGCATTGTGAAGGGCAGGGAAGCTGGCCATAGACGTAGACAATCGTTTGTATCCGACAACGATCAAATGTCCCAATATTTTGACCAACCACTAACCATTCAGTAAATAAAGTAGTAAAATAGCAAATCAGACGATATTCTGCATGTGACGGCAATTGTACGAAAGTTATGTCCGACAAATTCTAGTGACAAGCTCCCATTGATGTCGTTAGATAGGCAATACTTGCAGAGAAATTATCATTAGTCGACAAATCTTTGAACCTGTCTGATCAACTAAACAACCCATCGCCATGGTACGAAAAATGTCGGGACGATCCACAAAACTTCAATTGAAACGACTATATCTTTGCATCAATGGTCGGCTTTAGCCTCAATGATAAGTAAACACATAGACTACAGCCCTGCTCTGCTTCCCTGCCCTTCGGAATGCAGAGTATCTGATCGTTTCACACTACTCCGACCATCCGGCCGTGAAGCTGTCAAAGGATTTCAGTGTGCAACTTCAAGAGGGAGAGCAGACAAATGTTGGCAGAGGATTGCTTATTTTATAAAAATGGCACTGAATTTTGTAAATAAAGTATATTCCAAAGATACTTCTTTAAAGGTGAAAAAGTATTTGCTATATTCTTTTACTTCACATCCCTTCAAAGGAGAAATGAACATGTGGGGAAAAAACCCCGTACCCCCCACCCCAGGTAGACCCTCCTCCCCCCAGGCTAACTACCCCCCGGGGAAATGCCCCATACTCCATACATAACCCACAGCGTGGATTCTTCCAGCGAAGTTCCACGCGTCCATCTTCCATGTCCTCTGTAAGCTGAATGCGAGATCGGTATTTCTGCGCATGCGCAGTTGGAGCAGTTTGCCGGAAGATGGACATGTGGAACTTCAATGGTAGATGGAGTCGGCAGCTTATCTGCCTGTCTATGGGCCCTCCTCTCCAGACAGGTATTTGGTCGAAAATCACCAAACAACTGGAAATTCAGGTGTATAACCACCTTTAGGAAGTTACTGTTGAATCATTAAAGAATGACTTATGGTGCTTATCCTTAACTCCGATATAAGGAATAAAAAAGAATCGTTTACAATGTGCAAGAGAGAGGGGAGAGTAGAAACTGTGTTGCAAAGCAGCAATTTAGAAGGGAAAATTTACACTATCCCCAGAAATGGTGCTGTGTAAGTTCAGAAACAATGAAAATATTTTGGGTAGAGAAAATTAAATCGTGTGTAGATATATATACTCGTTGATTCCTGTAATAGAGAAACCAGTGTTGAGGGATTCACAGTTTAGTGGTGGCAACAAAGGCTTAGCCCAAAATAATTTAATGGCACTTAAATGTACTGTAGTTACTTTTCATGATGTGGTTAGCAGGATGTTAGACAATGGTGTTGAAGTGGTCTACTGCTGGTATTTATGATGCATTTCAATGTTTTAATTAATAATTGATTGCTAATTATTAATTCAAAATAGCGGCAAATATAATTTTGCTGGGTGTGGGTTTTTTTGTTGGTCTAAAGTGATACCAACATGTTCCAGGTTTTTACAGGAGCTTTAAAAATCTTGGTGTTTTTCTTACTTTTTATAACTAAGCTCTTGACACTCCTCCATTACTCTCCTACTCACCAGTGTCAGACATTGGCATCATTTTTGTGCCAGCTGCAGCAGTGACATGAAGCTGGGAGGTATGCTCTGGCCAGATAAGCTGACAATGTTAAAGGAAAACCCCAACTTTAGTTTTTTTATTTATCTATTTTTTTTAACCAACAGCCATCTGTCCCTACCTAGATGCTTAACAGTGAACTGACAGTACATTAAAAAGTGATGTAGCCACTGTCTGTTCTAAAGCAAAGAGCCTCGCACCTACACTAATATCTTCTCCCTGTAGCTGGACCTACTTAAATATTCTGTAACATGTAAATATGAAATCCAGTACTCCTTTTTAGTATGTTCCATTGTAAACCTTTTAACTACCTCTGTGTAATTATTAGGATGGATTATGTATTAAAAAAAGTGCAGAAAGGGTCAAAACTGACTATTGCATTTTCTTGTTGCATACTAATATCAACTGCCTGCCAAAAATACAAGTTGAGTGACTGGCACACTTGGATTCCACTGTGCAGTAGAAGTGGAGACTTCTAGATGTGCAGTAGATCTAGTGTCTCTCTGCTGTGAATCTGTAGAGAAACTCTAAACCACGACTGAAGTGTCTTACATGTCTCTGCACAGTGGGGGAATGTGCAGTTGCATCTACATTCCAGTCAGTTAGGAAAACCATCTACAGACCTCTACAACTCTAATTGCACACTTTTTCTTTTAACTTTTTCCAAAAGTGCTCATACAGGTACAGACATTATAGTTGGATATAATGTTTTGTAGCTTTTCAGGACTAATAAATCAGAACAGACACATGCCTACCATGGATATTGGACACATGCCTACCATAAAAATATTCACTAAAAATGCAGAGACTGTGTATAGCACAAACACATTCTGACATTGCTTCCATTACGCTACACTGATCCCAAGGGGCCCTCTAACTAAATCAGTTCATACAGGACCAGCTGAGGGTGTCTGCATTCCAAACATATAGTACAAAGCACTGTTGGTAACCTCCATTTATAATGTTGGCTAAGCTGTTTGAGTAGAATGCATATATTTATGAATTTGCTGCAACTTCTTAAGCACATCTGCTTGTGGGCATGAAGAAGCTACATTGCACTTGAGAAAAAATATTTGCCTATCTACTAAATTCAGCACATGAAACTGAGACAGGAATAGCAGAAGTTTATGTTGTGCCAGAGTGTTTATATTTATAACCATCTCTTTTGACCCTAGATTTTGCCTTTTGCTTAGAGACAAAGTCCAATGAGGCTATATTTGTATTCATTTACCAATAGATGTGCAGGTGCTGTTGCTATTCACTTTGTTTTTGCATCATCCAAGCTCCACACTGCACTTTGTGCCAATCTGAAGGCACAAGGGAACCCTATACTAGCTAAAGGCAAGCCAGGGGACACCCATTTCTTTCCCCTCCTGTACATATAATTTTTAAGCACAGGTAGTGCCACATACAGAGAGAGATATGACCTCTGCACTCCATTCTAGAACTGAAGCCACAGGGCTCATGATGAAAATCTAGGGATACACTGGGCATGAACTAACATAGCTGGAAATAACACATTATCACCTACATGACTGTTTCTTAACCATGGTTCCCCAGATGTTGCTGGACTACAACTCAACAATTTATCATGGGGTAAAGCATGCTGGTAGTTGCACATCATAGGTACAAATCAATTTGACACTATACAGTTTAACTTATTTTTGAATGTGCTATCGTTATACCTTTTTGATTTTATAGAGACTATGAAGTGCAGCTCATGTCCTCCACCTGGGGTTCCATTAAAGATGCCAGCATTCTTTAACTCACAACAAGCCATACATGTCAGCTGTTATTGTTAAACAGCGGGTTGCTGCTTTAACACATCCTTTTTTTTTAGCACAGTGGAGATGACAAGGGTGATAAAAAGTATCTAATTGTAAATACGTTAATTTCATTTGAGTTATGTTGATGTGTAAGCAGCATTTGTGTGTGTTGCAAGCCAAGTGTGCACAGTCCAGTTGGCATCTGGTTGGCAATTTGCATCCCCAGTGAATGTAAATGCTACGTTTATTTCCTTGGGAAAATGCTCCTTTTAGGGGGGGGGGAAACTACCAGGGCAAAAAACGAGCGCAGTGCTGCACCACCATATTACTTACTTTTCCCAGGTGTCTGTCATCAGACTTAGGGACAGATTTATCAATGTTACCTGTCCATGTTCGAACAGATTGCTGAATAATCAATAGATTTTTCTGCAGAATACTGCTCTGGCTTGCTGCCGAACAGGATTAAATAAAAACCACAAGCAAGTTTTTTACTAAAATAAAAACTCACTTGTTTGTTAAGCAATTGGTTTCCTGAATATGGACAGGCAAACATTGGCAAATCTGTCCCTTTGAATCATGTGCAGCAATTTTGGATATTAGATTACTGCAGATGCACGAGTTTACGTCTGTTCTAAGGAAGCCTGAGCAACATAAGTAAAATAGTGGCGCTGCATTTGGGTTTTTTCCCCCTGAAAGGAGCACAGTCCTGGAGGAAAATATGATTGCATTCACTACCTAACATATTGACACTATCCAATGAATGGGGCTTTTCTTGTCCTTTAAAACCACAGTTAAAGAAGAGCTCTATGCGCTGTTTCGATGGGAGGGCAGGGCATTAAATTCTCTGGATAACTAAATTTGGCCAAAGGGCTTCCAGAGGGACAACATTGAAAAACTCAGGCGAACTAAGCATGTTGTGGCATGGGCAGTATTTGCTCCATCTGGTAACCATTAGTAACCAGTCTGCATTTGCCTGCTTTGAATTCAATGAAAGCACATTGGTTCCTATTAGCGGACTGTAACTACGGGATAGTATCTATTACACACAGGGTAGATTTTTCCCTTTCTGCCCACCCTGTTTCTCGCCAACTAAAAATGTAGTATCACAACATTAGAAATTGCCCCCTGCTGTGGCCATTATTTACAGAGGAACTCTGGAAGCATGATACTTTTCATTTCATTCAAACTGACAGCAGCGAGAGTGGCAGGAAACGGTATGCAAAGCTGTATGCGAACCCATTGATGGTGACTCAAGCCTTTTAGATGGTATCCTAGATTGGGACAATGTAACTTTAGCAGAATGGAAGACCAGGCTAATCCGAGAAATTCAAATATGGCAATGCAAGGACACTTCTACTCCATATTAAAGGATAAGAAAACCTTTAAAATAAGTGAATGTAAAATTGATGATAATGCTATTTTAAGAACTTTAAAACTTTAAAAAATTTACATTCATTATTTTCTGACCACCAAGAAGTCAAGGAAGTTGCGAGAAGAAAGAAAGAGGTCTGGTCTAGACAAATAGCAGTAAAGTGGATCACCGTACCAGAGGCCACCCCTTTAGACTAGAAGAAAAGAACTTTAATTTGAAGCAACGTAGGGGGTTCTTCACAGTCAGGACAGTGAGGTTGTGGAATGCACTGCCGGGTGATGTTGTGATTGCTGATTCAGTTAATGCCTTTTAAGAATGGCTTGGATGATTTTTTGGACAGGCATAATATCAAAGGCTATTGTGATACTAAGCTCTATAGTTAGTATAGGTATGGGTATATAGAATTTAATTAAAAGTAGAGAGGGGTGTGTGTGTGGATGCTGGGTTTTCATTTGGAGGGGTTGAACTTGGTTGAACCCAATTTAACTATGTAACTATGGTCTGATGTTCTTCTGGTTAGAAAAAAAAATAGAAACCATTCTCAAATCTTTCGTAACCAGAACATCATCAGACCATCACTCTTTCTTTCTCCTAACGACTTCCTTGACTACTTGGTGGTCAGAAACTTACCAACAGGTGGTATTAACAATATATTTATTCTTTAATATCTTGGAATGAAAAAAAAAAATAATGCATGGAAATTACAAAGTGACAGTCACTTATTTTAAAGGTTTATCCTTTTATCCTTTAAAGGGCCTGTGATAAAGCATTTCATACTCCATTGTCATACTGGTCTGCATCACATAAATATCATAAGCCATAAATATCCACATCTGTACAACTGTCTTCCTCATCAGTTTTTAGGGTTAGTGTGATGGGATAGTTTTACTAACCTTCTTGCTAGGTTTACTTTCTCCTAATGCCGTTAAACTTTTTTCCTTTTAATACTTTGATGTTTTTGCTTTGTATCAATAAACTATGTGGCGGTAATAAAAATATTAATATTATTAAAATTAATAATACTGCAATTAGTAGATTAGAGATTGAAGCAGGTTAGAGGCGAGACACCATTTGGTGAGCTCTTTATTCTTATCAACAAAGAAGCTGTCAGGATGGGCATTAGTCCTGCTGTCAAGCTACCAGAAAAGAGATTTCTTTCTAATTATAGGACTTGGTACAAAACAAATTAAATGCAATTGGAATGTTTTAGATGATTTTTTGGAATTTATTGAGGCAAAACTATAGGTATGCATTCTCTTCAGTTAAACCCTTAAAGGAGAAGGAAAGGCTTTGCGCACTTTGGGGTGCCAAATGTTAGGCATACCCAAGTGATTGTATTGACTTGTATTGTATTGTACCTGAAACCCCAGGCCAGTGCTCCTATCAGCAGAAAACTGCACCAGCCCAGGGTTATACGAGTGAGCACCACGGAGCGATCCTCTTTCGTCCTACTCCTTCTTTGCGCGGCTGTGCATGTGCAGTAGAACAAAAAGCCGAACTTTCATTAAAAAGTCTGCTATTTCATTCAACTGCGCATGTGTCCGCCCTGGGAAAATTGAAGAAAGAAGCCTTTCCTTCTACTTTAGTAACCTTAAAACAAAATAATGATCCTGCAGTTCTTAAAAGAATTGGTCTGTGAAGCTACCTGCCTTTAAGATGTTGTGAACTGCAGTGCCCAATAGCCAAGTCCCTCTGTCAAATTTATCCTGTTAATGTGACATTTGTGTATATGACGAATAGAAGACTCATGTCATATGAGTGTCTCTTTGCCTCCATGCTTCCATCCGTACATGATTTTTTATATCGTTTAGACTCCTACTACTTATCCCTAAAAACCCAAAGTGAAATAATTGGCCCTTTATAAAGTGCCTGATGTGTGGATTGCGCTCATATGTAAGTAGATTAAAATCTTGAACACCATATGATCATTGTGTTAGTTCTCTTTGCATCACCATTAAATTTGGCACACCTGTTATCTTAAGCCATAAACATTATATGAAATATAAAGGTCTATTGGAAATGGCTATCCTTAGGAATTTAGTCCCTCATTACTATATCTGTAATACTTTGCTTATAGCAATTGTATTATTATTGTATATCTCAGCCATAGTCCCATATTCCCTTTAACCCCGTTCCGTACCATTGGCAGTGAAGGGTTTCTAATAAAACTTTTAAGTTCTAATGATGAATTGTTTATATTTTTGTTTTTTTTACCCTCACTCCGTTCTAAATGACAAACTGGCCTAATTATTTTCTAGGACAAATGCTTCTTATTTTGGAGTAGTAATAAAAATGTTGATGAAAGTCAGGAATCTAATGCCCAAAAAGAAAAGCTGAATGCTCCAAACGGAATTGTACTACTGGAGGCCAGATTATAGGTGCGTACAAGGTAAAAAGTCTCTATATAAAGCTTTCTTTCCTTTCCCCTTGACCCCATGAAGGGAATATTTAATTTAACTGAAAATAATTCCAAGAAAATATATATTTTTTAAATTTAATGTTGGCAAAGGCACGCAGTACTAAAATGGTCATTTAACCAATGCATTAGTAGACTACATTTCTGGCTAAAAGTACTTTTTGTGGTAGTGTATTGTAATTGACCAACCATTTCATGTCCTCATACTTTCTCATCATTTATATTGCAGTGTCAGGAGATATACCTACAGTGCTCCGTACAGAAATCACTCTGCAGATATACTGTATATACAGAGTACAGTTTTTATATATTATAGATGACCTAGACAGCAGATCATTGAGCTGCAGAGAATATTTGTCATCCCTGTGTATGACTAGTCAGTCCTCGTGTAAAGAACCACTTAGTATATTTATATCCCTCTTAAGCCTTCATTGAAAAGCCATGCAAGCTGACTGGCAAGTGTTGCATTACTATACAATGTGCTGACACCCTTTTAACATAGAAAGTGTTGATGAGGTATCAGGATATGAAAAATGGCCCCTTTAATAAGGGGTTTTGCATTCTCACCATTCTCATTTATATTAAATCTACTAATGTATTAATACACTTACCATTAAATGTCTTTTGTTGAATGATAAGCATCTGTTATACCATGTTCATGTACATTGTATGTGTTTTATGTTGTGTTCACTGCATGTAGAGACATCTGCATCTTTTCACATTAAGACCATTCAGTAGTTCTGTACCCTTTTCATTAACCCCACCACATAAAAAAAAATACAAATGTAATGGGGGACTCCCCAACAGAACAGCTTTTGAGGAGCTTAGTTGAAGTCTGTCTGTTCTGACATGATGGAAGCCGTGTCTCCACATAAGTAGTTGCAAACCCACAGCTGGATGTAGACATTACCTGTATTTGTGCTGTTCTGTTTGGGCTTCATCAACAAATACTAGCCTAACAAAATAGGTTTTTAGGTTAAATAAGAACCATATACAGTAAATACCTGAAAGTTTTTATTTGATTGGCTTCATATGTAGCATGTGAGCAAATCAAATCTTTGTGCTTAAATATGAATAAATATAGATTTAAGTATGAAAGCTGATAACTGGAATTCAGTTTCCTTCAGACTACTAGGAGAGGGTCAAATATGGGTTAAAGATAAATGTTATAAATAAATTAAATAATATTTTCCACTACAATTTTGCTCACAAAAGCTGAAATTTTGAACTTTTAGGGCAATTTTCACATCTTAAATGAGAGTTCAGTATATAAATAATAGGTTCCATAGCTTTTTATAGGTATGCAATGTATAGAGTGATTTTCCATACTGAATTTAACTGTTGAGAGTGCACATTGTGTATGATCTGTGTTGTTGTGCCTACGGCAGACTGAGTGTCTTATTATGCAAAACAAAGGTCAGTTCAACACTGTATAAAAAACCTTGGTAATATCCAAGTAGATCACATCTTCTGCAACTCCACTGCTCCACATCATGATCCTGCTACATCATAAAAAGCAAGTACATCTGAAAACTAGAAGTTTTAGTATCCATTAGATAATCCATATGCTTCATGGCAATGCCAGCAGTAAAAGATTCACTGACACATACTGTAAGGGTTATTAAACTTAAAGGGACACTTCAGTGTAAAAATAAAAACTGGGTAAATAGCCTATGCAAAATAAAAAAAATGTTTCTAATATAGTTAGTTAGCTAAAAATGTAATGTATAAAGGCTGGAGTGACTGGATGTAGAACAGAACCCTACTTCCTGCTTTTCAGCTCTATAACTGTGAGTTAGTCAGCGACTTGAAGGAGGGCCACATGGGACAAACTTTTCATTGAGTTTGCAATTGATCCTCCGCATGCAGCTCAGATTCAAAAGAAAACATATTTGACTCGTGCCCCCACCCCCTCAAGTCTATGGTTGTTACTGCCTGGTAACCAATCAGTGGAAACCAAGAGAGCTTCAAAGCAGGAAGTAGTGTTTTGGCTATTATGTGAGACATCCAGTCAATCCAGTCTTTATACATTACATTTTTTGGCTAACTAACTATATTAGAAACATTTTTTTTTATTTTGCACAGTCTATCTATTTACACCATTTTTATACTGAACAATTCCTTTAAAGATTTTAACAAAGTTGGTCTGTTGAGCTTAGTTTTATTTAAATCTGCTCATAGGCTATTTGTGCATATAATAGCATCAAAGGCACTAACATTACATGGTGTGATAAAATAGTCCACATGATATGGCCTTCAATGTGTCAAGCCTGTTTAAAAACATAGGGCCCGTGTGAAAGTCACCCTTTGCCAGCTGAGCCCACAGACTCCCAGAAAGACTCCCCTCTTTTTACCTGCACCCTGAGTTACTCAGAGGAGATGTCGGCGTTATAACCTGTCAGAGCTTCTACTGATGTGATCACTGACCAGAGAAGTATGCAAATCAAAGTCAGGGCCAAAATGACTGTGTGCTTGTTGCACCCTGATCACTGAAGTGAAATTTTTGATAAGATGTGACCCATACATGGCTCCCACCAACCACACTGTGCAGCTCTGCATTTCAGGTAAAGGTACCAGGGCCTGTATCAGGAGTGCGGTGGAGCAGTTGGGGGAGAGTGGTGTTAACAGGCAGGCTATGGTTTAAAACATGCTTTACTTATTCTTTAATTTACTGTTTCATGAACCTTGTTTTCTTTTGTTTTTAAAGTGTCGAAAGCAAGAGCAAGTGCTTAATGACACAAGTGGAACTGATGACGCAACTGAATATTCTGAGGATTCAAAGCTTCTACAGGATCAGGATTACGCACCACCTCAAACTTGACATTTGACTGTTTTCTAAACTTTCCCGGAGGATTGATAACACCCTACAGGGATTGTTTAGGAGTTTATCTAATCACTACAAAGCTATCTTGCAAGTTACGGATCACTGGGATAGCATTCATGGAAATGTCAGTCCCTTCATCTTGGAAAAAACAGCTTGAGCTTTGTCAGCTAACCTCCATCTTTGTGCCTTGTGTGCTAAGTGGGCTAAGGGAAGCATGAAGAAAGTCATGGCAAATACTATAATATGGTGATGGTGGCATTTAAGCAACCCACTTAATTATGAATCATCTAATCACTAAAGAAATCATAAATCAAAGCCGTTTTCTATCAGGATTCAGTTGATTGTTACATTTGTGTCATTATTGTATTAGCTGCCAGTCTAATTCTAAGCAGCAATAATTGACTCTTGGATATAATAGCACTTCAAACCTAGTTTTACCACAAAGCAAATTATTTAATTACACAAATGAGTTAAAGTCCTATTGCATCAAGTAGCTTAAGTCTCTCGACTCCAGAGAAGGTGCAGGATAGGATGTGGATGGGTAAGACAATTGGGCTGCCATCTGCTTTGCTTGTATCTTCCCATTATCATAAATGTATAGCTGCCTTATTATGTTGCAAAAAAAAAAGCCTTTAACTAGGCTATTTGTGTCAGTTTAAATGTATGTATGATGGGTTGCAATTCAGTGAGATGTTTCAGTGACAGTGTTATGGTATGTCCTTGCTTGTTCTATGTAGAATGGAAAGTGCCTGCAGCACTAATTCTGTTGCCTCCTCTTTCTGAGCTGTGTGGGTTAAACAACCAATGTCTGTCTGTCTAAAGCCAAAGCAGTTGTCTTATCACTGTATTACCCAGTGACGGTTCTGATCCGGTTATTAGTTCGAGGGTGACCGTAACCAAAGTGAATTTGTAGTTGTATCAACTGCAGCTGCACATAACATATTACAAGTGTTGTAGTTAAGACTTATCACATTCTGCTGGTAGCCTAAACGACTAATAGACTGAACATATATTTATGAATCCTATAATGTGTCAATACCTTGTAAATGTAACCCTAAATACAATACCAAAGTCATCAAACCCAGAGATGGCAATTTTTGGCACTATACTAATGTAAATCTTATGTGTGGAGATACAGTATAAACGAGAGCTCAGCAAGTTCAGGGCACACAAAAAAGCGCCTTATTTAATGATTGCAAATTAATCAGAAAAACATTACACAGGGGACAGTTTCATTGAATTTTAAATATCACAGTTCCATAATCATTTGTTGTATACCTTCAAATCATCCTACGAATCTAAGCCTGTACCTGGTATATCATGCAGATGAATGGCAGGCAGTGCTACAGAAGTAAGGCAGTGTTTAGGGGAATTATTGGGGGCACAGTTTAAAATGCACATTTGGTCGACTCACTGCTTGCTTGTTGGATTGCAGATTTAGGTCCTGTCTGGTACTCTGATGCATGTTATTCATGTTCTATTGTGAGTGTAAAGTTATTGTTCAATATTTTGTGTTTATTGGCTAGGCTTTAGTTAAGCGGTAATACTTAGTTAGACATACACAGAAATGTACTTATGTTGTAGCTATATAGGTGCTGTATAGTTTGCCTTTTTTTCTGTGGCAAAGTCAACCATAAAGTTAACATTATATACTCAGGTATAGGAAACCTTGGATGATTTGATGGTATATAACAACTGGAAATATATAAATTATAAACGGTAGTTAATACAGTCTAATATGGCACACCTCTGCAAGTAAAGGGCAGGCTTTATTCTATGGAATTGATTTAATCAGTTGTGGCACCATGGGTAGGTAGTGCTGTGTATAACTGGCCACTCACATTCACTCACCAAGAAAATACTAGTACTGTACTGCGGATAGCTCCTATTCACTATCTGATTTTGTTTCAGTGAGCCTGAGTGAACAGTAAAAAGGCAGCCATACTATAGGCGTCTGTATAGCCTGCGCTGCCAATGAGTATCAGCCAGGTTGTGGCCACTTTAAGGCATAATTCAGCAAAATAATTACCCCCTATGGCTTGTTCTGAACTGTTAAATTCTCCATTTTGGTGGTGATTATGTACCATTCAAGCTGGATTGCTACTGTGACTTCAGCCTATATACAGGAATTCTTTCCTTGTGTATAAACCCTCTACTGTAAATATGGTTTAAAATTCAGAAATGTTGTTTTTGTCAGTGTACTACCCAGTGGCTTCAGTAGTGAAATGCCAGGCCATCTGGCAGCAATATTTATTGCATTTTCACTAGAGATTGTCATGTTTCTTTGTACTGGCAGTTTATTGGTGAACTTCCAGCCAGAGAACATCTCTCCCATGTCAGTTAGGGTAGGACTACACGGATTTTTTCGGCGCGATCCGATGCGCTGCGACAAAACGCATGCAATAGATCTCATGCAACAAAATAAGGTAAGAGATAGAAATGTCGGATGAATTCACAGCGTTGATCCGGCACGACTGTCAGATGCAAATGCTGCACGCTGCGTCTGCATCCGACAGTCGTGTCGTGACAGATCAATGCTGCGACTTCATTTGACAATGCATTCACTTACCTTATTTCCGTCGCAGTGTGATTTGTTGCAGTGCGTCGGATTGCGCCAAAATTGTCCGTGTAGTTTAATCTATTTGGTTGCTGTGTCACAGAAATTCATATTGATGTCAGTATTTCCCCATGCTGCAATCTACTTTAATAATCCAATGTCTTTTTCAATTCTGTAAAAGGTGCTATATATATATATATATATATTTTGTAACAGCTGTAAAAATTTTTGTAATTCTATTTTTGAAAACATCTTGAATACATCAAAAATGTTTTTATAAAGTAGCACAATTCAACCAAATGTTCAAAATATTCAAGTAAAGACTTTGGAATAATTCTCCTTGTCTTGTTTTATTCTAAAGGGATCCTCACTATGGATTTGTGTTTTCCATGTTCTAAACCAGGGATCCCCAACCTTTTTCACCCGTGAGCCACATTCAAATGTAAGAAGGGTTGGGGAGCAACACAACATGAAAATAGTTCCTGAGGATGCCAATGAAGGGCTATGATTGACTATTTGGTAGACCCTATGTGGACTAGCAGCCTACAGAAAGCTCTATTTGGCAATACAACTGTTTTTATGTAACCAAAAGGTTCCTACAAGTCTGGAATTCAAAAATAAACACCTGCTTTGAAGCCACTGGGAGCAACATCCAAGGGGTTGGGGAGCAACATGTTGCTCACGAGCTACTGGTTGGGGATCACTGTTCTAAACCATATTATTGTATACAGGTATGGGATTTGTTATCCATAATCCTCAGGGCCTGGGATTTTAGTGTTTTAGTTACCACTCCTCTGTGGGCTTTTTTAAGATTGGTGGAAAGATTTTGACAGGACAGAGTCAGTTCACAGCATTTTTCTAGCCAGTCATAAGCAGAATTAAAATCAGCCCATACTGGCAAGTTTTTAATGAATGGCTGTATTATTGAGTCCCATAACTGAATTTACATGTAATTACATTATATCATTTGCAACAGTGGCATTGTTTTGTTGCACCCCCTAGCCTAGAGGCTCCCAGATCGCATCCTCATTATGTATAACACTGGTCTTTTTTTAATCTTTTAAATATGTCCCTTACCCCAATAAAGCACTCAGAAGGTAGCAACATCATCAATTAAATATCTAATAACCCTAAATGGAAACACAAATGATATATTCTTCCTTGTTTCCACCCAAAATAAATAACTGGAAGGTTAGGAAAAAAGATACACTTACTGGTTGATTTGTTGAAACCGTGTAAGAAAATGTAAAGAGCATCACATCTGTACATAATACACAGTTTTGGGGTACAAATAATTGCATATGTTGGTGATTTCAGGGATAAGTAAACTTGATGGAATAAAATGCTCAGTTGATGGAGCCTCTTTCCATAAGGAAGAAGGGTGCTGGGCTAAAGAGGCGTCTTTTCCAGCTTTCAAATAGGGGTCACTGACTCGGCTAACAACAAATGCTCTGTAAGGCAACAAATGTATGGTTATTACTCCTCTTTCTATCCAGACCTTCTCCTATTTATATTCCAGTCTCTTATTCAAATTAGTGCATGGTTGCTAGGGTCATTTGGATTCTAGCAACCAGATTGCTGAAATTGCAAACTGGAGTAAAAAAGGGTAAATGACTCAGAAACCACAAATAATAAAAAAAATAACACCTAGGGGCACATTTACTTAGGGTCGAACATCAAGGGTTAATTAACCCAGGCTCTTTAAATGTTTGGGTTTGGGCCCCTTCTGGCCTGAGTACAGGATGCTATGCCTGGATCAAATGCTGACATGAGCAGTAACTGTGGTTTTCTGGAGAAAAAAAAATGAAAAAACAGTACATTATATTATAATTACTTATAAACACCTTTTGGCATTACTGTTCCTTAAAAAACACACACAAAGCAGCAGGACGTTTTCTGACGTCCATACTCTAACACTTGTTTCCTGCTCTATAAACGCTGAGAGAGTCTGTGATCATATTGTTCTACATTCTCTAGTAAGTGAGTTGAATGGGACTGACCGATGTGCAGCTGTGATGTTATAGGGGTTTCAATCCTGGAGCGCCACACTGCCCTGCACAGTTGTTTTCTGAAAACATGTTAACACAAATGAATATAATGTAGATATTCAAGATACAACACCGCATAAAATGGGTTCGTCTTTATGAGACATACTGTTCCCCCTCTGTATCGGAACATGCCATTATATAACATACATGTTATTATATAACATACAAATGCTGTTCTGTGCAGAAAGATTTTCAGCCAAAACTGGAGCAGCAGGACTTTTCTATTGTGAATTATACAACAACGACTGAAAAGGTTTTAATGTCATTGATTAAAAATCAGGATAAAAGGTACCACAGCTGTGGAGACATGTACACTTTAATAACATTAATCATCATCAGACCAGTACCTTACCACACACACAACCAATGCTGTGCAGTATTTAAAATAACTTTACTCTGTTCTCAAAAACAAATCTTCCAACATTTGAAAAATGAAGAGGAAAAAAAAACTGTGTCCCGCTGCTGCTGAATTTTTTTTGGCCACGCTCATTTTATGACCACACACCTTAATTAACACTCTCCCAAGAGCCCTGCTTATCTTAAAATTGTATCTTTACTTATCTTAAATTGTTACAAAAGTATCTAAGTGCAGCTGCAAACTGTTCTGGGCTCTCTACCAAAAAGTCTCATTTTTTAATTAAGTTTCAGAAACTTAATTTTTCTCGAGTCAGTGTAGGCGATCAAAGAGAAAGTCAGGACATTTCAGTAGGAAACACGGGACTGCTGCCTGAGCTGTCAAAATCGGAACTGTCCCGCAGAAAACAGGACAGAATGAAAATATTGTTTTGGGTACTGCCCCTCTCTTAGGTAATGTAGTGCCTGGTGATACCTTTAAATCCCTGGAATATTTTTGAAGGAGGCACAGGAAAGTTTTTAAATTTTTTCATTTATTTAATGGGCTGAAAATCACCCTTTGTTTTATCAGTTCTTAAAGTAGAGCAGAGCCAGATTTACATAGCATGTGCCCCTAGGCCCTCTGCTGTTCGTCGCCCCCTTCTTCTCCCCTTTATTCATGCAAATTTTCATCATCGGGACCGGAGTAATGGGGATTGGCACACGGGAAGTTTAAAAAAAACGTATATTTCCTGCACATCCCCAGTGTTTCTAAATCAAACTGAAGTAAAAAAAAATCTAACTGCACTGCTCTTTGATCCCTTCGGATTTGGTTTGCTATTCAGCTGAATCTTTCTCACAGGATTCAGGATTTGATCGAATAGGCTGCACATGTCGCTCACACGGTAAACACCGGAAATGATGCCAGCAAATACTAGAAACTACGCTGCACACACTTTTTAAAATATTTAATGCAACTGTGCCTAATTTTCTTGGAAATACACCTGCAGTTTCATTTATATTGGTTAACAAGACACAATTGCAGTAGACGCAGCACAATTGCAACAAGAGAATTGCCCCTTTGTGACACTGGAATTCTGGGATTGCAGGGAAAAACATGGTGATTGAGCTCAAAATTGCTGTTTGCTCACTACACTTGCAGACGTACACTTGCCTTCATGTGTGCTTAGCTCTTTATTTGATATGCAGAATTTAAGTGGAATTTACTTCTACAACTGTGGTCCTTAAATAGACAGGGTTGGGAGTGAAGGGAGAAACCTCCCCACTTCAGTTAAATAAGATAACAAGACCGTTGTTCATTCCTGGAAACAGTGCGCAGTACTACTATTTGCTTTCATAGAGCTAGGATTAACCCATTGACACAGCAGCCCTTGCATGTTTGTCCACATAAAGAATATTTCAATATACTATTTTAAACTTCAGACATTTCTCCCCATCCAATCATAGACGTGTGGGTGGGACAAAGAATCCCTATCTTCATCCTTCATCCAGCATGTTTGTGGCTTCCTAATCACCTAAAGCTCTCTGTATCACCACACGCACCATTGATCCTAATAAAATACATCTCATGTCTTAATGGAAAAAACTGGTGTAATGAATGAGTGAAACATAGCCAGCACCAAGGTAAATGTTGTAAACCCAACATGAGAAAGATATCTATTTTCCTTGCCTTTTAACAATGTAACTGGCAGCCTGGGCCACTATCTAGAGCTGTCCTGTAGGCCGCAGGTAGCCCTCCTGTCACATTCAGCACCCTATATCCTAAGCTCCCTGGTCTCGGCTCTCACTTCTGCCTCTAATGCCGCCTTTCACCTCGGGAGGAGCCCTCGGCTGATCGGATGCCGCCAGGTCTTGTTTGAGAGAGGAGCAAAGCTAACGGTTCTGGACGAGCAAGGGGCACGATCGTCTCACCAGGATACTGGAAGAACACCACCAGGAACAGGCAGGCCGGACCAGCACAAGAGAATAGTCAGACAGGCCAGAATCAGGATAGGAGAACGTAGAATAGTCAGTGGACAGGCAAAGGTCGGATTGGAGAGGTCAGAGTAGTCACAAGCAGGCTAGGATCAGGATCGGAGAGGTGGGAGTAATCAGGCAGGCAAAGGTCAGGATTGGAGAGGATCCGAATAGTCACAGGCAAAGCAAAGGTCAAACCAGTAATAGATAGAATACACAAAGGCAAGGCACCTAGGAACTTTACAAATAGAACCTAACAACGGGCAGCTTGCAGAACACTGAATTGCCATTTTATACTATTTGAATCTCGCGCCAATACGTGATGACGTAATCACACCGGCTCATAAACCTGGAAGTGCGCCGGCATGTGCCGTATGGGAACCGGACAGAGAAGAGAAAGGAGCAGCAGGCGTCCACGCCAAAGGAGCGGAAGTGGACCCCGCTGCCCACTATACCACCAAGTGAGTCCTTACACCTCCAAGGGATTTTAATGGCCCTCAGACCACCCATGGGATCCAAAGATTTCTTTGTGTGACATTTATTTTTGAATCTATCTATCAATGTATTTCAATGAGAACAAAAAAGTCTTCCAGACACCATCAGATTTTCTCTTATCAGGTTTAGTCATGTCATGTCGAACGGTAACACTTCAGTGTAGTTTCCACATCAGATATTTTCTATCAGTTCCCAATATATTTTGGCTCATGAAGCTACATCCGACTCATTGGATCTGTCAATCCAAAACATCCTACAAAATCACACTGTTTTAAGAATGTTGTCAATAATAACAGTAAATGTTATTCTTACTATTGGCCTGAGTGGTTCCTTGTAGGTGCCTTATCTTTATCTTGTAGGTGCTTTATCTTTTATTTTCCATTTTTGTTGGAGATTTAGCCTCTAAGGTTCTACATTATTACAGGGAATTTTATCTTGCAATTTCTACTTTTTCCATTTCTGTGATTTCCTTTTGAAAAAAATGTAAAGATACTGTTTTCAAATCTGTACCAAAGGGGGAACTACTTAATACTGACTTACTAGGGGTGACCAAATGTTTCATGTTCCAGAGTTTCTTTGTGTATATACACACACGAGCCATGAATATCTTGTAAATTATATACACAGGAAAATCCACTGGAGAGCAAAGTAATGAATTAGTGTTTCAGTTTATTAGAGATGCATAGCACTACATGTTTCGGACCACATGGGTCTTTCCTCTGGTGAAATATGTAAATTATATCCTTATAAACGTCACTTAGTGATGTCATCGGAGTTAGTGATATCATTTCTGTAACATGACTCACTCAAACTGTATTATATGTATTATAATAAATAAAGTACCCCCTGTTGCAAAATATGATATGAGGATTATATTGGAAGACATCAGGTATCACACATCATTACTGTTTACACTTAATAAAGAAGAACTTGTCATTTATGTTAGTATTTTTCTAAATCAATAGAAAGTAGTGAATGCACTCAAAATACATTTGAATAATCACAATGTATACTAAATAAAAGTTTCCTAAGGTTAGCACTGGGGCCTGTAGTGTTGTATTGATGCTAAGATAAGATTGCAGGCACAAGGTCACCCATTCCGATTAGAAGAAAAGAGGTTCCGCCTAAATATTCGGAAGGGGTTTTTTACAGTGAGAGCTGTGAAGATGTGGAATTCTCTCCCTGAATCAGTTGTACTGGCTGATACATTAGATAGCTTTAAGAAGGGGTTGGATGGCTTTTTAGCAAGTGCGGGAATACAGGGTTATGGGAAATAGCTCATAGTCCAAGTTGATCCAGGGACTAGTCCGATTGCCATTTTGGAGTCAGGAAGGAATTTTTCCCCCTCTAAAGCAAATTGGAGAGGCTTCAGATGGGTTTTTTGCCTTCCTCTGGATCAACTGGCAGATAGGTAGTTAATAAAAAAAAAAAAAAAAAAAGGTTGAACTCGATGGACATGTGTCTTTTTTCAACCTTACTTACTATGTTACTATGTTACTATGTTACTATGTTACAAGAGACAACCTAAGGGATTGGCTTCTCCAGATAAAAAAATGGCAACGTCATGCTAATTTTCCACAGCACATTGGCACAGATATCTCTTTACTGATAAGACCATATCTCTCTTTCACAATAGTTTAATTGGCCTATGAAAAAAAAGGAGCTAGGCAGATTAAAGCAGGGTTGATATAAACAGGGTCATATGATGATCTTTATTATGATGGAAACCTTTGATGAAATGCATAGAAATCAGAGTTATTTACAGCACACATGTACATGAAATTCTAATTAGCTATGAAAAATGTGACTTTCATATGTTTCTGGCATTAAAAGGACAAAAGTTATGGATGTTATTTTATTTCAAGCTCCCCTTTGTGTATCAAAATTTGGTTGAGCTACCCCTTGCTAAAAACAAGGTTAATTATAATGGGCCATTAAAAGCTGCCGGACAGAACTGATATCTGGCTCAAAATTGGTCACATATCAATTAAGTAGCTTATAAATCAAGCCAAACCTGGACTCCATCAGCACATTGATGCGGTCCTTGTCTAGCAGCCCTAAATGCATGATCCGATCATTGGCACCAGGGCTGGCAATTGGATCACCCTGATTTGACCTTGCACGTGGGTGGGCAAATTAGGCCCAGATACGGATCTGGCAGTGTATGGGCATCTTTAGATGTACATATCATCATAACAGTCCCTCTGCTTGGTATAGTATTCGATGAATATACAGAACATTATCTTAATAAACACCCTGAACCTAATCCCAACCACATTTCAGGAAAGCAGCCTATATTTCACCTGTTATGGAAAATCCACTGATTGAGAGGTAACTTGATAGTCAGGTAATTTTTATAGTGATTATTCATTATCTGGCTAGAAATACCTGGTGGAACAAAAGCATTCCTGAAAATATGCAAAGGGTTCTGTCAGATAAGGATCCATTAGATCCTCTGCATTGGGAAATACTGGGACTTTCCTCTTGACAGTGTGACTGTAGCTGAGGCTAAATCACGTGCATTCTTATACCCAGGCGCAAGTGAAGCCTACCTGTTATTTTCAATGAAGTGCACCAAGAGCTTGCAGATTTTCTGTGGGATCAAACCATTGCTTGTTCCACAACAATTGAAGATATGCTCTACATGTCACTGTAGCAATCTTCAGACTTGCCACAACCTGTATTGTCCTATTCATTATCCCATACTGGGGGGCAGCCTCACTCATTTAAGGCAGTAACTATGCCTTAAATCAGTGCTGTCCAACTTCTGTGTTACCTAGTGATCCGGTAATGGAAAGCACTCCATATACTGTATGAACTTTCTCTTTGTGTAGTGTATCAGATAGAAAAGCATTGCCATTTGGTGGCAGAAAATGGTATTGCAGTAGATGTGCATCCATATATAGACATATGATTTTCATAACTGTGTTCTTCACTTACCTGTTCCAGGCAGTAGCACATGGCTTACATACATATACTGTAACTGCTTATCAGTCAGTGCCCCACTAGGCCTCCTATACCTCCCGGTCCCCCAGCAGCCGCCAGATCTGCTTCCTTGGCAATTACACTCTTTGTGGTATCTGTCATGTCTGATTTTGTACAGTTATTATTCATATATTTCTTTATTAGTATTAACATAATATTTATTTTAATATTATATTTAATATTAAAATAATATTTCTTTATTAATTTTTTTATGTATTAGCAATTGGTGGAAGAGCAGTTCTGCTGTTTTGGTGGCAAAGCTGTGGCCACGTCTGATATAATGCTTGCTGACCACTAAAACACTGACAATGCAATGTTCTTTAGACTTGACAGGAAGTAAACATACATAAAGGCTCCAGCATTCCTGAATAAGTAACTAGAGATGCAAAGAATCCACAATTTGGGATTTGGCTGAATCCCCGAATACTTCATGAAAGATTTGGCCATATCCCCAAATGCTTTGTGAACCAAATCCTAATATGCATATTCAAATTAGGGGCAGGAAAGGAAAAAGTGGAAAAAAAAATGTACTTCCTTGTTTTGTGACAAAAAGTAGTTTGATTTCCCTTCCCACCCCTACTTTACATATGCAAATTCAGGTGTGGTTCAGCTAGGCATAAGGATTCTGCCGAATCCCAAACTGAATCCTGAATTCGGTGCATCTCTATAAGGAATTCCTATGCTTTTGCTAAGAAGCAATGTTTTTTATGTAGGATTATACATACATTGGGTCTCATTTATCAAACTGGGCAAATTTGCACCTGGGTGGTAACCCATAGCAACCAATAACTGATTCATTTTTGCAGCCAGCGCCAAGTAGAGCAATGGAAGCAAACATTTGGGTGGTTACCATTGGTTACTGCCCAGGTGCAATGAGCCCCCTTGAGTCTCTTTGAATTCATGTGGCAACAGTCTGCCATTCTCCTAAATAATAATAATAGAGTCGCTTCTCTCAGTTATGATTTCTCCTATTTATGTATTTTCATTGCTATCATTGCCTGTTTACATAGAAACCTTCACTTTATATATATTTACATCTTCTCTACTCATTTCTAACAATTTATCTATAGATATTTCATTATTTACTTTCACAAATCTATTTTGAAACCAACCGGTCTTTACCTTCAGTTCAGTAATTGTACTGGAGATGAATACTTCACTTACTGTATATTATGACCCATAAAAGTGGGATCTTTTTGTCTTATCTTGAAGACCTCATATGATTCTACACCCTGATAATGTGTGGATTGAGGTTTCTGCATCTGGACTAAATCCCTGTAACAAAGTCTAATTGGGAAGCCTTCCTACCCAGAATAGGCATGATGTATCTGTAGAAGGGATTTTCCCAGTCAGTTGAGCTGGGTGGTCCATGGTCAAGTTGAACTAGTTCACTGGTGTGCAACAAAAATTACGGAAATAATGCCTATTTGAGCTAGATGACTTCCCTGGTTCAGCTGCATACTAAGCATGGACCATAACTGTATAGTAATCAGCTATTCCTTTCCACTTCCCTATGTATAATAAAGGTAAACTGGTGTCCAAAGATGTCCTTTTTATTATGGTTCAGTGGCTTCATGAACCTGAGTATCAGATAAGCAAGTTGCTGTGTAGCTCACAGTCCTGGCAAACTCACAAAGTATCTCACTAGTGTCAGTGTAATACAGAGGGTGGTCAAGCTGACATTGGGGAGAGGCTGTCGATTTTCAGTGAGCTATAGATAGAAGGACCTTTACACCACTTTTATTTTTATTTTTTAAAGGAAAACCCAGACCCCTCAGTGTAAAAATAAAAACTGGCTAAGTTAATGGGCAACTCCTTGCAACTCCCAGCGTGGTGCAATATCACCTTAGATAAATCTCGCTCAGGCAAATCCCTGATTGTTTTCTAGCGCACATATCAACCAGCTTGGAAATAAAAGCAGACCAGATGTTACTTCAACATCCAATATTTTGGATAATTTACCTCTTAAGGGTTAGTACAACCAGTATTGCTGATGCTATCTCCAGCCCAAGTGACCTCATAGTGGTTTCTTGTTCCTCAGCACTTTCCCTGCTTCTGATCTTAACCACTGATAAGTGTCCCGGGCCCGGGCATGAAGGGGGGCCCGGAAGTGCTGCAGTTTAGAAAGAGCCGGGCCCCCCTTCCCAGAGCCGAAGATTTGAGGCCACCCCGAACAGCCGAAGAGCCTAAAATGTGGAGGTGCCAAAAAGCCGAACAGCCGAACTCCCAAAGCAGCGAAAAGACCCAATGCCACGAAAATAGCCAAAGCCGAAGTCCCAAAGCGGCAAAAAGACCCGAAGTCACAAAAACAGCTGAAATTGAAGTCCTGAAGCTGCGAAAAGACCCAAAGTCATGAAAGGAGGCGAAGTTGAAGTTCTGAAGCCATGAGTTCAAGTCTACTGAACACCAATTTGTGGTGTTGTTTTTTTTTTTTTAAATCCCCTGGCCACCAATGTATTATTTTAATATTCTTTTTAACTTGTAATGGGGGCCCTGGCACCAATGTTTTTTTAAAAACAATTTTTGGGGCCCTAATTTTTTTTAACTTGTAAGGGGGGCCCTGTCGCCAATGTTTTTTTTTTTTAAAATATTTTTTTTGGGGCCCCAATTTTTTTTTTTTTTTAACTCTTTATTTAACATAAAGTTTACAGTCACGACGTAACAAAATCTGCACAATGTTATCACAAACCTCAGATCAGCACATATTACGCATTGTACAAAAAAATGAAAGAAGGGGAAGAGCATGGCATCTACAATAGAAAAGAGAAGTCATACGCTTCCCAGGTTTACCTATACCCAATGAAGGGAAAGCCCTTCCGATTTATTGCTTACAATATCAGCGTTCCATAAATGTAAACAGAAAGAAAAAAGGGAACAAAAAGAGCAGACAGAAGAAGGGGAAGGGTAGGGAGGGAAAAAGAAAAGAAAGGGAGAAAAAGAAAAAAAAAAAAAAAAAAAAAGGAAACAACACTAAAGCATCAAAACTGTCCGAGCTCGGGGGAAATCAAGGAAATATGAGGATCCCAGTCTGGGAGTAAGTTAGCATGGTGTCGGGGGGTGTAAAGCGACCCAAGGAGACCAAACTTTCTCGTATCTCGGTAAACGAGAAGTGTGTAAGGCAGCCATGTATTCCATTCGTCGTATGTCCTGAATAGCTGTGTTTAGCTCAGTCACTGAGGGGGGCTGTGGCTTCTTCCAGTTGCGAGCTATGACCCGTCTAGAAGCCGTCAAAATCAAAGTGGCTAGCCCAGGCATGTCCAAAGTGTGGCCCGGGGGCCAATTGCGGCCCTTTTTCAAATTTACACCGGCCCTCAGCCTCCATCTTGAAATTAATAATAATGAAGCCCCCCAGCACAGTGTGATCAGAAATCCCATAGCAGTAATATTAAGGCACATTAGTGAAACGATATGCCACTGCTACCTATGTGCTGAAGGTGTTAGCAATAGACACGTACTGGCACATAGTGATAACCCACTCTCACATACTTCTTTAGGGCTGAAGGTGTCAATAGACGTACTGACGTACCAGTACAGTAAACTAAAGAAGTATGGCATCACTATGTTCCAGTACGTGTCTATTGCTAACACCTACAGCACACAGACAGCAGTATAGACCAAGTGGCAGATTATTTCACTAATATGCCCAAATATTACTGCTACGATTACTCGATTCCTGTAATTTAATGGTTCAAGGAATGTCAGGCTGAATGGTCGGCCCCCACACATTTTCACCTCACCAAATCTGGCCCTTGTTGCAAAAAGTTTGGGCACCCCTGGGCTAGCCTTTGGTTATGCTTCTTAAGCCCTGGGAGTGGAGACCCGAGCAGAAAAGTGAGTGGGTGTCGCTGTACAGCAGTCCCAAACAGTGAGGCCAACATGTCCCGCACCTCCTGCCAATAATGTGCCAGGAGAGGACACGTCCAAAAAACATGGTAGAGAGTCCCCACATCACCACATTGCCTCCAGCACTCTGAGGACACTGACGGGTACAATGAGTGGAGCTTGGCCGGCGTCAAATACCATTGCATTAAAATCTTATAATTTGTTTCTTTGTGGGTCACACATATCGAAGCCCTTTTGAGGTTCTCCCAAATCCGAGACCATTGCGGGAGGGGTATCTCTTCCCCTAGCGCCTGTTCCCAGGCCAACATATATCTATGTTTCACGAAAGAGGGCTCAGTGTAGGTGTTAAGTACCCCATAGATGTCAGATATAAGCCCCCTTCTGGATCCCCTAGTTGCCATAATCGTTTCCATAGGGCTGAGTACTGAAGGGGCCTGAGAGCCCACCACTGCCAGGGCAAAATGCTTGATTTGAATGAACTGATAGAACAACGAGTTATTGAGCTCGTACTTGGCTTGAAGCTCCTGAAATGAATACAGTTTACGAGTAAGTGGATGATAAAGATCTTTAAGCTGCAGTAGGCCGGCTTGTCTCCAGGGCTGTGCGAAAGAGTCCTTGAGGCCAGGAGGAAAGTAAGGGTTGCCCCAGAGGGGGCTTAGCCTGTATGGTTCTGGGGATATACTGAACTGTACCTTAGCATAGTTCCACAGTGACACAGTCAATTTCACTGAGTTCAGTACACAGTCCTTGAGTTTCAGCAATTTTTTCGGATCCCATAAAAAGGAGGAGATGGCAAAAGGAGAAACAGTATCATTTTCCAAAGACACCCATTTCCCACAGTGTGTCCTGGCCGACCATGCCACTGCCTGTCTCAGGTGTGCAGCCAGATAGTACCTAGTAATATCTGGAGCCCCCAGGCCCCCCCACTCCCTCGGGGATGTAAGTACCCTCTTAGAGATTCTGTGGGATTTAGCCGCCCATATGAATTTAACTAGTGTAGCCTGGATCTGTCTCATAATTGTAAATGGGACTCGGACAGGTAGGGTCTCGAAATGATAAAGCAGTCTGGGAAGGGTCACCATTTTTACTGTGGCAATCCTGCCCAGCCAGGATAGCGAGTGGGAGGTCCATTTTTCAAGATCTTCGCAGATCTTAGCAAAAAGTGGGGTGTAATTTTCCTTGTATAGGGCAGCATAGCTAGGGGTCAAGCGGATCCCCAGATATTTGATATAATCAGTTTTCCAATTGTAGTTGAAATTTAATTTCAGGACCTTGAGTTGCGGGTGGGGGATATTTATGGGGAGGGCCTCCGACTTGTCCTGGTTGACTTTATGGTTGGAAAGTCTACTGTACGTGTCTAAGATAGCGTGGAAATTAGGGAGAGATGTCAGTGGTCGAGTAAGAGTTAGGAGTACATCATCGGCAAACAGCGAAATTTTGTGGGTTGTACCCCTACGAGTGAGACCCATAACATTAGGGGAGTTCCGAATAGCGACAGCTAGGGGCTCTATCGACAATGCATACATCAGGGGTGAGAGGGGGCACCCCTGTCTGGTCCCATTGGTGATCGTAATGGAAGAAGACAGGTAGCCCTCTATCCTAACCGCAGCCGAAGGGCAAGAATACAAGGCAGACACAGCGTTTCGGAAAGGACCCCCAAATCCCATCTTGTCTAGAACTGTGTTCATAAATGCCCAGTTGAGGCGGTCGAAGGCCTTCTCATCGTCTAGCCCCAGGACCAGAAGAGGGGTCTTGGTCGAATTAGCTAAGTCTATGAGGTCAATAGTCTTTCTAGTATTATCTCCAGCCTGCCGGCCCATAATGAACCCTACCTGGTCCTGGTTGATGAGCGAGGGCATTAGTAACGTTAAACGGTTCGCAAGAATTTTGCTAAAAATTTTTATATCCGCATTCAGCAATGCTATAGGACGATAACTTTTACAGGACTGGGGGTCCTTACCTTCCTTAAGGATAAGGGAGATGTGGGAATAGAGCATAGATGGTGGTGGTTTGGAGCCTGTCAGGATTCTATTAAGAACCTGTAGCAAGTGGGGACCCAGAGATTCCTGAAAAGTTTTGTAATAGAGGTAGGTCAAACCGTCCGGTCCAGGGGACTTTTTCGTTGGGGCCAATTTAAGTGTCTCCGCTAACTCTTCCATGGTAATGGGTTCATTTAAGTGATCATTTTCTTCCGTGGTGAGGGTGGGTAATGTGGAGGGAGACAGCAAGTCCTGAATATGCTTCCCCAAGTCCCGAGCTGTTCTCAATGGCAAGGGCGGCAGATTGTACAGGGAAGTGTAGTAGCTATGAAATGTCTTAAGAATTTGATCCCTAGTATGAACTAGGGTACCTTGCTTAGTGCGGATCGCTAGTATGGCCTTTTGGGCCCTCTGGTCCCGAAGCTTACGGGCCAACAGAGTGTGGGCTTTGTTGCCATACTCATAAAAGCGCTGTCGTGTGTAGGAGATGGCTTTTTCCGCCTGTGTGACATCTATGTCTTTGAGTTGAGCTCTGAGTGATGTTATGCGCGCTAGCGTAGAGATAGAAGGTGAGTGGCCATATCTGCTCTCCTCAAGTTTAAGCTGCTGCACTATTTGTAACCTACGGAAAGTCGCGGATTTTTTGAGGTTAGATGCTATAGCAATCAATTCCCCCCTTACCCATGCCTTATGGGCTTCCCACACTGTGAACGGGGATGGGACCGAGTCCTTATTCCTCTGAAAATATTCCACAAGGCCTGTGGACAATTGAGTTTTAACCGATGAGTGGGCTTGCAGTGTTTCATTAAGACGCCATTGAAATGGTTTCCGTGGGAGTGGTAAAATATCTAGGGTCATTTCGACAGGGGCATGGTCAGACCAGGTAATTGGATGAATGGTAGAACTTTGCAAAGAAATCAGGGCTTCATGGTTAAGCAAAAAGTAGTCCAAGCGCTGTTGGGAACCGTGGGGGTGTGAGGCAAAGGTGAAGGTCTTTTCGGTGGGATGGCAAATACGCCATGCATCGTATAGGCAATGGGAACGAATAAATTGCCTAAATTGCTTGGAACACCTCTCCCTCTCATCCCCCACAGGTCTCCCCGAACGATCAGCTCTCGGAGAGAAAACCAGGTTATAGTCACCCCCAGCAATCAACAATGTATTAGGTAACAAAGATAGTTTCTTAAAAGTAGCATTCAGAAAAGATATCTGCTTCCTATTGGGGGCATAAACGCAGGACAAGACAACGGATCGGTTGTTAAGCGAACCCTCCAATATTACATATCTCCCCTTCGGATCCACATGAGCTTTCGTAACTTGCAGTGGGAAATTTTTGTGAATGAGGATAGCCACCCCCGCCTTTCGAACCGGGGCTGAGGCTAAATAAGCCGTTGGGTAGTGGACAGAATGTAACCTTGGGGAGTCCGAGAAGCGGAAATGGGTCTCCTGGATCATTAACACATCAGCTTTAAGTTTGCGAACCTCCCGAAAAAGCAGATATCTTTTCAGAGTACTATTTAACCCCTTCACATTTAAAGTAACAATCTTAGCCATTGCCCTGGAGAGGAAAGCGCTTGTAGAAGGTACATCCCCTCTTTGACAACACACATAAGGCCCCCGAGCTCGGATCAAAAACAATGCATAGAACTTGACTTGAGAAAAATAAAAAATCAAACCAGAAAAAAGTCAACAGAAGTAGAACCCCAATAGGGGAAAGGAATGGTGGAGCTATATCAACCATGTTGCGTTGCTCCAAGTGAAGGGAACACTGGCCCTTCTGTGGGGGGGTCATGGGCCAACAAACCGGCCTGGGTGAGAGCCGCAACACTCTCTCACTGAACTACCCGAACACCGGGCTGGTAGCAAAACTGGAAGTGAATAAAGGCATAGTTACGACTCTGTTGGTTCTTTCAGCAGGGGCTCCACCTGGTGCGATGGAGAGGACGGGTCTGGGGACCCAGGGAGTAGCCCAGGAGAAGCAGGACGTCTTGGGGAACGGTGCTGTCGGTCCGGGGTAGGCGAGCGGGGACTTGCGGCCTGCTGTTGCGATGCGTTGCTCCTTTTCAACCCCAACCTCCGCAGCAGGCCTGGGCCCTCTGCAGGATCACGGATGACGAATTGAGAGCCATTATGCATCGCCACTAGCCGAAACGGGAACCCCCATCTGTATGGTATATGATTATCCCGCAGTACCGTAGTTATCGGTTTGAGGGCCCGACGTTTGGCTAGAGTGGTTGGCGAAAGATCGCTGTAAATTTGCAGCGTATCGGTTTTGAATAAAAGGTCTCGGCTGTTTCGGGTTGCCATAATAACTTTTTCCTTGGAGGTATAGTAGTGTAGCCGTAGAATGACATCTCGAGACTGCTGGGGCTGCTGGGGCCTGCTAGTGAGGGCCCGGTGTGCCCGATCTAGACGCCAATCCTCTAACGGGAGGTCGGGGACCAGGAATTGAAAGAGGGCCAGTAGGTACTCACTCAGTTTCGACGGCCCAACATCTTCCGGGATCCCTCGGATCCTGAGGTTTTGTCTCCGGTCGCGATTCTCAGCATCCTCCTGCTGGTATTGGAGGTGTTGAATTTCTTGCCGCAGAGACTTATTGTCGTCCTCCAAATAGGAGATGTGTTGCGTAACGTCCTCCATGGCATACTCTAAATGCTCTGTTCGGTCATCTATATTCCGAATCCGGTCCCAAAGCTCCTTCGTGGCGTCTGCTATAGAGTCTCGGATCGTGACTTTGAGTCTCTCATGCAGTTGTGCCAACTGGGCGCCCAGCACCTCCGCTGTGACCGGTGTTTGCTGAGACACGCTGTCCCGCTGTGAAAGAGTCCTCTGCGAGACATGCGTCATAGCGGCCTCAGGCTCGTCGGCCATGCGGGTAGAGGCGGCCTTCACCGTATACCGGTCTATGGAGTCCTTTTGCGGCGGATTTCGACGCCTGCTCATGTCCAGCTAGGTGTTAGCTGCTCACAGAAGTCCCCGGGGCAGTTCTGGAAAAGCTCAGGTAGGCGAATAACGGGGAAAGCTGACAGAGTGGTGCGGAGCTAACTCCTTAAGCGGCCATCTTGGATGCGTGCGCGCATGCGCCCCCCCAATTTTTTTTAACTTGTAGGGGGGGCTCTAGCGCCAATGTTTTTTAAAAAATAAATTTTTGTAGCCCCAATTTTTTTTAACTTGTAATGGGGCCCTGGCGCCAATGTTTTTTTTAAAAAAATATTTTTTTGGGCCCCAATTTTTTTTAACTTGTAAGGGGGGCCCTGGCGCCAATTTTTTTTGTGGACCTAATTTTTTTTACTTGTAAGAGGGGCCCTCGCACCAGTGCTTTTTTAAAAATGAAAACTTTTATGGGCGGCCCTGGTGCCAATGTTTTTTTTTCAACTTATAAGGGGGCCCTGACCATCAATATCTTTTTATAACTTGTGTGTTATAACTTATGCACTTAGCACTGATGTCTGTGTGGTCTTTTAACAGTGATGTGGAATGGGCGGGGTCTGGGGCAGGGTTTGGTCGCCAGGGTGGGTAGGTTGGTCGGGGCCCACGGGACCCCGAAAATGTTGTTGTGTGGGTGGGGCCCACGGGGCCCCGAAAATGTTGTTGTACAGGGCCCCATGATTTCTAATGGCGGCCCTGCCTGTACCTACCTCCCTGATAGCTGGGATCCAGGAAAGAGCCCTGAGCAGTGAGCACGTGTGCACTGCACTCCCTTTTATATTCTTAAATGCTGCCACCTACAGGGCAAACACTGAACTGCTAAACATCAAACATTACCTTGGAAAAGGAAATAAGCACCCAGGGCTCACTGAGGACCACCTTAGGTGTCCAAACTAAAAGGGAAACTGTCTGAGAAAAATGTATCTAACCCTCAGGGTTTCTACATATGCATAGATAGAGACATTAGATTCTTCAGAAAAAATAAAGAAGAGTCTTTAAACATTAACCCATTACAGTTGTCAATGTAGTCCCTTAAAAAAGAAATGCAGATGCATTAAGGGCCACCCTTTACAAATAGAAATTAAAAGGAGGGAATAGGAAAGCATTTCAAATCAGAGTGGAGAGATATATCTTTAGGAATTATACGTACTTCAACAAGACCTGTAAAGTTGGTGAAAATAGAAAATGAGCGAGTAATTGCTTTACTTGCAAAGACTAATCCCCATCTCAAATAAGTATAAAATGATACTGGGTTAAAAAATGGCTCCTTAAAAAATGGAAATGGCTATGGTGGTCTCTGGAAAAGGAAATGTGCTTAATTATGTATTTTCTTCAGTATATACAATAGAGAGCCAGAGTTGCAGGACCCACTCCGTAGTAGTACACCATGGCAATTAAGTAGTAATCACTTGGATTGCAGTATATCTACTTGGAGTCTGAAAAAGCTTTCAATTCAGTTTGCTTTGTATAGTTTGTTTTATATACTAAGGTCATTGGTCTTGGTTATGATGTTTATCCATAGATTGGAAACTGGCTAAAGGATTATATACAGAGGGTGGTGATCTATACAAGTAGTTAGATTTCTCAATAAAAGTAGGTACAAATATGTAAGCTGAAGTTCCTTGATGTGGCACGTGAGCTTATATATATTTTGACCAAAATGTGGTACTAACATCTCAATTTTTGTAAAATGTCAGGCTCACATAAAACCCATAAAAGAGCCATTGCCAATACCTATGTAACCTATAGAAACAGCAATGTAGCATTGTAGTGAAACATTTGCCTCACCTCTGGATGTTGAACTATACATCCCATCACCTTCTGTTAGCTAAAGCCCTTTTAGCCATGAGTCTTGCCCATTATATATGGCAACATAAAACATGATTCCTGATGGGCTGAACTAAAATGATTAAACACACATTTTCATTTTGAGTGCACATGTAGGATATGGCCACAAGATGGCAATATTTCTTTATTACAAATACATACAGACATTGAAAAAAAGTTTTGGAGAGATTTAATTGAAAGTGCACATGTATTAATTATATTCACCTTGATTAATGAAGTAGTCCTGTTTCCCTGGTATAATTGTTGTCACATTTAAGTTGATTTTTTCAGCAGGAATTTTTGTGAGGCCTCTTCGAATACTGATCAGTAAATATAGAAAATGCAACAAAAGGATGGGAAATGCATACTAAATCCATTGTAGCCAGAAATACGAATGATTTTGATACAAAATACTCTGGTATACGTATAAGTACAGTACAAGTGTAATATCTGTTTGAATTGCTTATTAAAATCACTTGACGGATCTTTGGGATGGTTAATACAGCTATTTACTGCAAAGAATGTCAGGTGTTCTAAACTTACTCTTCATAAATTAAGAAAAAACACAATTATTGGCATAAATGCTATGTCAATTTGTGTAATATGTTATAAAGGATTCTCTGGTGGCTAATGTTTTATGCCACTGGCATTTACAGCTCACTTATTTAGGGTTCCTAGCATGCCATAGACAATAGTACAGGTGTGGAATCCATTATCCAGAAACCTATTATCCCGAAAGCTCCAAATTACAGAAAAGCAGTCTCCCGTAGGCTCCATTTTTTCCAAATAATCCACATTTTTAAAAATGATTTTCTTTTTCTCTGTAATAATAAAACAGCACCTTGCACTTGATCCAAACTAAGATATAATTAATCCCCATTGGAAGCAAAACCAGCCTATTGTGTTTATTTAATGTTTACATAATTTTCTAGTAGACAGGGTTGGACTGGGCTGGCTGCAGATAGGACTTTGTGGCTGGGGGGCCCGGGCATGGTGTGTGGGGGGCGCCTGAGGCTGTCCAGTCTGACTCTGCTAGTAGATTTAAGGTATGAATAAATATGAATAAATTACAGAAAGACCCATTATCCAGAAAACCCCAAGCATTTTGAATAACAGGTCCAATACCTCTATCTAACCCTTAACTTTTTCAGTTGGAAAATGACTTTTTTTGCCACCGCAAACTGGTTATGCGCAGAGAAACTGAAGCATACTCCAAACCAGGTAGGTAACTGTATGGACACTGCCTTTTAATTAACGCTTGCCCAGCAGTGCTCATAATAGTTGGTTCAGAGCCGACCTAAACTGCCATACAGTGTGCCATACAGTTATGTTTTCTGGAAATAAAGTTGAGGCCTACTAATATCCTGGCTAAAGGAAACACACAGTTCCTGTTCTCCCTTCTCTAATATACAATTACTCAGAGTGCTACTACTACTACTAAGCACTTTTGCATCTTAACTAATTATATTTTTTGCCTAATCTGCATGATATTAGGAACTTTTTATATTACTACTATAATGAAATTGAAACAACACCACCACTTACTGGTGAGGTCTTCCAATCTTGAAACAGAAAATTTATCTGAGGTTTATCATTTCATTCCTAAGAAGATCAACACAAAAATCACAAAATTCCATATTCTTCTTCTACACTTTATTCCCAATTGTATCACTGTCGGACGGATTGACCAGCAGGCACTACTGTTGTCTCAATTTTTATTATAGTAACAGTGTAAAATGTAGCTACAGTAAAGAACTAAATAGTTGATTGAAATGATATTTCATTGTACCATATATATTATGTATGTAGTCTCAAACTAGATCCCATGTGAAACAGTTCAGCTCTGCTGTAATAGTTTCTGTGCTGAGTGACATTGAGGTGAGCTGTCACACTCTAAAGAACCAGCAGGGTGCACTACAGGCACATTTATAATTAATTCAAAACTGACTGTAAAATGTTATTTTTGCCTTCTTTTCGCGTGACATAACCAATGACATAATTTCATCAATGACATTAACAAATGACAACCGCAGCCCCTTTCAAAGGCTCTGTAATGAAAGGAAAGGCATTGTTAATGCATTTAGGATACTGTACAGAAAGCAAGGACAGAGCTTTCTATCTGTAAACTGATAAATGTATTTTGTTAGTGATAGAATGAAAGCTTTTTTTTATTGCTATCTTTTTTTGTATAAAGCTGAATTACTCACTGGGCCATGTGTCACTAAACACTGATAATAATGTCTTTAATTATTTTGTTAACTCATCTATGAAGAAAGACACTTTTCAGTACTTAAGGAGATAGAATGCTGTGGAAATGGCAATTGTCTGCAGTTACATAAATGAGTTGGACATGTTTCCAGCACTGGGTGCAAAAGAGGCTTCCCTGGGTATCCTCTTACCAGACTATTATAATTGCATATATGCAGCAATGTCAACAGATGCCATCCACCTAGAAACAATAATCTAGAAACATTATGTAATAGCCTATAAACAAGATGGGTAACTGATCCTAGAGGCTTCAATTTCAATGAGCAAACAATACACAGAATATTAGGCATATAATCTCAGAACTCCGCTAAGCACGCAAAATCCCCCCTACCCCTTCTCACAAAGTCATGTGTCTACCTTCATATCACTGCTTTGCATGGGCAATTAAATCCCAGGCTTTCTAAGCTAATAGATGTCCTACTGTGCAATATATTGGGTTTCATCATCCAGGCAATGTCAGTGTGACTTATGCATTCTGTTCTTGTACTTATAGTGCTGTAACATGTAACAGTAAGTACTGGAGAGATAATGTAACAAAGAGAAATAGGTTAAGGCCTCATTCACAGTTGTGGTTCAAGCAGGAAGGGTGGGGTAGGACAGGGAGGTCCATTGCCTTACACCCCCCCCCCCCGGGTGGACCCTTGGTAGGATGAAGATGAGATAATATATTTTAAAATTGTTAGATGTTTTTTTAAAAATCAGAATGAGTACAATGACAAGTAAGTTATACAGTATCCATAAAGCATAAAGTCATATTAAAGTAACATGAATATGAGTATGGCATGAATTCTCTTTTTTTCTTTGCCTTGTAGTTGTACCAGAAATATTTTCCACTTTTCCCAAAATTGTTTTTGCACTTAGCTATTACCAAACCTGAAGTTCCTTGCTTCATGAGATCACTAATCAAATAATTCTCTTACGGTAAGTTTTAAAGTTGGAGGGTTTCCGTCTAACCATTTGTTTAAAATAGATCTTTGCAAATGCTACTAGAAAAAGATCAGTGGCGTAAGTATAGAGGGTAGGGGTCAGCTTCCTCTGTGGTTATAGAAATCCCCCGTCCCCAGCCACTCTCCTGCCTAAAAGCTGATTGGAGGAGCGGAGGGAGCTGATGGGGAGCAGGGGACGTGAGTGCGGAGGACCTCTACAAAGATTTTTTTGGCAGGGTGGCCCAGTGTGTGGGTTAATTATGCCGCTCTAAGAGATGCAAAGGTATTGATATAATTATAGGATTATGTGTTGATGTCTGTATGAATCAATTTACAGGTATGGGACTTGTTATCCAGAATGCACAGGACCTGGGGGTTTTCCAGATAATGGAGCTTTCAGTAATTAAGTCTACTAAAAAATCATATAAACATAAACCCAATAAGCTGGTTTTGCATCCAATAAGGATTAAGTATATCTTAGTTGGGGTCAAGTACAAGCTACTATTTTAGTAATACAGAGAAAAGGGAAATTATTTTTAGAAAATGTGATTATTTGGATACAATGGAGTCCATAATTAAGAGCTTCCTGGATAACAGGTTTCCAGATAACAGATCCAATACCTGTTTTATGTGAATTGATTATTGATGTGGAGGATTAAAACATCTCCCTTTGAATAATGATTATTTTATTTAATTTGAAATTATCCAATGATTGAATCCTTTGTCAGTTGAGGGCATTTTTTTGACATTGTTTAAAACCAGCGAGGAAGGTGGGGAAAATGTCACTTCTCTTTTATTGATATTTGGAAGTTATCTAAAATTCTTTCCATTTTAATGTCGTCCTATTTTGGTCTTTTATTAACCTTATTCTTTCCAGGTTGTCTTGAACGGAGCTTGTTTGGTAAAATCCTTTATTCCTAAAAACTGGTAAGGATGTTGTGACTTGGTTGTTGGTTTTAAATTGCATGTTTAAAATGTTAGGAGAAAATGGCAGAAGGAAAAGAGGGAAGTCTTCTGATGTTGCTCTGCTTAGAAAATACCAGAGAACAGTCACCTGATGTTTATCTGCTTTTTTTTTTAAGCTGAGCAATGTCATCCAAATTGGGGTGTCTGGGACCCACCAGGACTGCCACCATGGTGCCCCCCACCCCAGTCTTGAGCTCCAGCTCCTACAAAGTCATCCCCCTTCTCCGGTGCTTATTGTTTACCTCTTGCAGCTGAGATCTAAACAGATTTGGACAGAAATTACACATATTTGTTGTGGGCCATTGTAGTAGTTATAATGGCTATGGGAGCAGAGATGGGCTTCTGGGGAAAAAAACAATATTGAAATGACTAAATAAGTATTTTGAGACATTTTTAACATTTTCTTTCTTTTTTTTTGACATTTTCCGTTGCTAGCAAACATCCCCCCCCCCCACACACACACAACTGAGCATAGTGTATGCATGCTAGAGCATATTATAGACTCTATAGTACAAAGCTTATTATGTGGCCTGGCTGCATGCGTACATGGATCATTTCCAAAAGAAAAAAAAATGATTGAGATTCATTGGAAAAATACTGAAAAACAAGGCAACCACACGTAGGTATGTTGTTTCCAAGTACTGTTGTCATAGTTACAATGTTGCCTTATTGCATTGTGCACTTGTGTTATTAATACATGCACATTGCTCTCAGCCTCATAACAGCTAGATCCCAGCCTTCACGACTTTTGGGTTCAGCCCACCCCACACCATTGCTATTGAAATCTTTAGGCCCACTTATAATAACATTTCCAATATATAAAAAAGGGATCTGGATTTTTACTATTGAGTGCTGTTCTTAAGCTGGCCATAGACGCAAAGATCCAATCGTACGAATCAACTTTCCCATCTCCCTACCTGCCACTTACCATTCAGATCAAAGTCTTACCATTCCGATCAAATAAAGTAGTAAAAGAACAGATCAGCCGATGTTCTGCCCCTGACAGCAATCGTACGATAGTTATGTCTGACAAAACTAGCGACAGTCTCCCACGGAAAATCGTAAAATCGGAAATACACACAGAGATTTTATCGGCAGGCGACAGAAATTTTCTAACCTGTCCGATCAACCAAACGACGATCTCCGCCGGACGAAAAATGTCGGGACTCTCCACACACGGTCCGAAAATTGTACGAATCCACGATTCGCACGATCGGATCATTGGATCTATGGCCAGCTTTAGATCTACCAGGGAGCTGTTTTCTGGTTACCTTCCCATTGCTCTGCTGATAGGCTGCTAGGGCGGGGGGCAGAGTGGGTGATATCACTTTAATTTGCAGTACAGCAGCAAAGAGTGACTTAAGTTTATCAGAGCACAAATCATATGACTGGAGGCTCCTGGGAAACTGACAATATGTCTATCCCCATGTCAGATTTCAAAATTAAATATAAAAAAATCAGTTTGCTCTTTTAAAAAATGGATTTCAGTGCAGAGGTCTGCTGAAGCAGCACTATTAACTGATGCGGTTTAAAAAGCATGTTTTTGATCCAAAATTAATTGATTATTAATTAATTATACCTTCATAATCACCTTGAGAAAATATATAAACTACTATTTATTAGCACTGCACTTTATATTACTAATGGTCTATTAATTAATAATTTCAATATTGGGAAAACCATGTTGAGAATGTGGTCCGGGTGCTCCAGCCCCAGACCCCCAGCTTTAGGGAGCAGTACGGCAAGGAATATGAAGAAAAAGCAGGGCCAACCGGCACTCAAACAGATCCACAGGACCAGAGAGAATAAGTTGAAAAAATATTTTTATTTATACAAAGTTAAAAAATGTATATCTGCATCTCCATCCGCCCTTTGCATTTCGCACCCATTTAGGGCACTTAGTCATGGCTCTCATTATTGCATGCCACACTAAATAAATTTAAAGCAAGGGTCTCACCCTGCTAGCATTACCTGAGTGCCAGTGAACTTCTTTCTTTGTATTGTTGAGGGTTTGGCCGATCCCCTGTTTTGCTGGGCACCAGGGATTCAAGTTCCAGGAGGGCCAGGGTGTGCGTTTGTAAGTTGGATAATCAATCTCATTATTAATTAATCACACATACTTAATTATTGTTTAAAGTTTTCCCTTGTGTTGTAATTGATCAATTGATTAGTAATTACTGATTGGAGAAACCCTGCTGCACTTTAAAGCTCCCCATAGACACGACGATTCTTCTTGCCAAACGACCAATTATAGGGAAGTCCGACCAATCCTTCGAAATTATCGTGCGGTTAGTGGGATTCCAACGATCGTACATCTTACGATTTTTCGGCCGATATCTGTCAGGAAATTGATCGGCCAGGTCAAAAAAATCTTTGTCGGTCCCAGTACAATCTATCTATGTTTGCAGGGCCAAGCAGGCAGCTCCCCTTTGTTTTCCTGGCAAATTGGTCTTTTTAGTTGATGGTAAATTCGTACGATCGTATGATCGTTCTGAGAAAACCGTGGTCTCACCATTAGGATCGGATCTTTGAAAAATCTCAACATCTATGGCCAGCTTAACTGAAGAGATAGAACTTACTGAGGGGACCTTTTAATTCAGGGTTAATAATTGCAGGACTTTCAATCCATTTTTTAAATTAATTTATTTAGAACAATTGATTCTAAACTTACTGCACTGTACTTTATAATAGAATAATTAATTTATTACGTGATTGGTACAACCAGATTTATAACTATTGGTGGTTTTAGGGAATTATACACATCTAATTATTTAATCTTAAACCTGTTGATAAAGGTGTACTTATAATCTATTTTAGTGACCTGTTTGAATTAATTGGATTGAGCGGGGAACTTTTTTCTCTTTTGATATTGTAAACCTCAAAGGCAGTTAGCTGTAAGCTGGCCATAGACTCAAAGATTTGATCATACAAATCTCCGTTTCATATGATTTTCGGGCCATGTGTGGAATGTCTTGTCATTTTTTGTGCTATGGTGATCGGTCGTACAGACGATTGAACAGGTTAGAAAATTTCTGTCGACTACCGATAATATCTCTGCATGTATTGCCGATCTGACGATATTAGTGGAAGACTGTCACCAGCTTTTGTCAGACATAACTTTCGTACGATTGCTGTCAGGGTCAGAACATCGGCTGATCTGTTCTTTTACTACTTTATTTGATCTGAATGGTTAGTGGCAGGTCGGGAGATGGCACCGAACGATCATTTGTCCGATATGAAGTTAAATCTACACGTCTATGGCCAGCTTAAGTTACAGCTGGGGAAACAGATGGGTGTATATAATATTGTACATTCTTAAACTCTCCGAAAAAGCAAAGATAAAAATACTTTGAACTTGCACATTTATAGACATGAAGTTGCACTTTACTTTTCAGTATAACTGGTGTTATGTACATGGCATTTGAGGCCCTTTAAACTTCATTCCTTAATAGGGTCTGAAATACAAAGCCACTAATATGTACGTTTCTATGTAATGTAATGATTGTACATGATTGTTTTGTATTTTTGCTACAAGTGTTTCAGACTAGTGAGGGGCAGGTTGGCAAAAAGTTGAGCTTCCAACCCACACCCAGGTCCGGACTAAGAATTAAAATAGGCCCTGGCATTTCAGGTACACAGAGGCCCAATCAGCCCACATAGAGGCCCAAACAGCCTCCACCAGCCCACTAAATACTGACTTTCTATGGGACCTTATAGCAGCTCCTCTGGCATTTGCCAGAACCCACAGATTGCCAGTCCAGGCCTGCCCACACCCAACCCAATCCCTACAGGCACTTCTATGAATGGACCTGCACATGACCCACCCATCTCTGATGTTAAAAAAGGGCACGGGGCAGGTGCGTGCCTGTGAGAATTTACGCATGCGTCCTGTCCGGCGCAGGCGCAAGGACGCGGGCGGAAACGCCTAAGACGGACGTGCTGGCGTCAGTTCCGCAACGCCAGCGCAAAGACGCCAGTTTGGCGCCAAAGTAACAATATTTAAACCAGATCCAGACTAAGATGCATTGCCTGGTTATTAGGTTGTTTGATTGAAACCCTAGCGTCTTATACTCTTGAATTCTTGTTACCGACCCTTGCCTGTACCTGGACTACGATTTCTTCTGCCTGTCTCGACCCTTCGGCCTGTCTCATCGTTTACGAATCTCACTGCCTGCCTTCTGACCTCGGACCTCCTGACCACGACTTTGCCTAATCCTTTTGTACTTCGCTTGATCGTCTCATTGGCTACTCTCCACAACCCTGCTCCCTGTTCCACTCCAGGTGGGTAGCGGTTGTGTGAGGCGCTTGTGGGTTCAATATCTACAGCTCCAGCTCCTTCTACGACTGGATTATACTGGTAAGCTTGACACGTGCCTATAAATATTAGCTGCAGAAGCTGGCACAGTAAGATCGCGGGAGGCAGTATACTGAAGTTGGCCTGAACCTGCCCAACCTGCAGGTTTTGGGCTAACCCACTATTTCTATCTTTGACCAGATGTTAAAAAAAGTTGCCTTTAAAGAAGGAAGAAAGTGTAGATCACTGGGCTGTGCTGTTACGCATATGTTAGTGATTGTTATCACTTACCTGATACCCCTGGCCGGTGCTCCTGTCAGTAGAAAACTGCCCCAATCCACAGTTTTTCTCAGCGAGCACCATAGAGTGATCATCTTTCCTCTTCTTCGCGCAGGTTTGCATGCTTAGTAGAGTGAAAAACTAAACTATAATAAAAAAGCCAGCTTTTTCACTTTACTGTTTATGCGTTTGCCGTGGGCATTAAAGAAGAAGCAGCAGAAGAGGATCACTCTGTGTTGTTTACCAAGAAGAACCCAGGGTCAGGCAATATTCTGCTAACAGGAGTACCAGTCTAGGGTATCAGGTAAGTGCCTAACATTTTCCTTCTCCTTTAATAAGTAACACATTTCCATTTTTGATTCCAAATTCTGCTCTTTTAGTGCAGAAAGCACAACAGAGTGTGAAATATTGATGCAGTATCCCACACACCAGTCTTACTGTGACCGAGGTAAATGTGTGTGGGTGGCATGAGCTACAGAATAGGCAATGAAAAAATGAGAACAAGTTATTAAGTGTGTCATAACTAAGTCATGTAAACAGGCAGCACTGGCCTCTGAGATCTGTGCAATAAAATACCTTGATTGCTTCTCAGGGAGAGATAAGAATTCAACTTGGAACTGCCTTGTAAACACGCACCAGTAGGATTAAATGCAGGGGATGCCAGTTTGCCTATGGCTTTGATCCTGTCCGTAAAGTAATGTACAAGACATTGCCATTACAAAGCATGCCATCCTTTGTCTGTCGTACTATGTGCCTGGAATTGACAGCAGCCTTTGAATGGCTCCTTTTAACATTTGTTCAGTGGTCTATTGTGTCTGCACAGCTGTGTTGGCTACAACATAAGTGTCTTGTGATGGAACCTGTTTCAGTCCAGTTTTCTGACATTACTTAGGAACACAGCGATAGCTCTAAAATTTGTCATGGAAATCAATTGAATGGCTTTCTTTTTGAAAATTCCAGCCACACAACTGGCAATGGAAAATATACACACTATATATTGTTTCCCATCACCATTCCAAGGTTACTAACCATATTTACTAGAATGAAAAGCTACAATATTATTCGCATGGCACAGTTGGAAAACCGTCGCTGCCCAATCAGCCCTCCTGCTCTTGTAAGGTAAGGGTTAAGTGTTGTTTTTTATTAAATGTTGCTCTTCTTCAACAAATCCTCAAACTCTGATGCTATAATCCAATCATTTCTTCCCAGCTGACACACAAAAAAGAGAAGAAAGATCAGCACAGGGCAGTATAGTAAATCTTCAGCCAAGCAATGGAACAAATTTGCTGCTCCCAAAACATTGCACTGACAGGTCTGAATTTCCAAGCATTGAACAGAAGGGAATTCAGAAAATCACTGAAGTGGAAAACAGCTACTAGCAGTTAGCGCTGCCCTAAATCACTTTCTAGCGGATATATCAGGAAGAGGTGACTGGAATTCACACGCATAAATATTTCATTCTACTGTCAGTTCGGCTCTTTTTTGCCATCTCTGCTGAGAAGCCTTGAGATTACCCAAATGATTGGCGAGGATATTGGCTTTTCTGCAACCTCTGGATTTTACCTTAAATGGCTTTGTTTGTGAAGTATTCAAATTGAATTCCTCTACAGATTGTAGACTATAATGTGTAATACTGCACAGTAGGTTAGTGGTTGTTGGACTGTTTTGAGTTAAGTCTCCTTTTGGAGAGCCAACCTTCATTTGCGGGTTCCTTTATCCAATAACAAGGTTACAGATATAGGAAACATTGCTGCATCAACCATTCTTTAATAATTCCAAGAATAGATAGGAGAACAGGCAACTCTAAATTGTATCTGAACTAACTTTCAAGCTGGGCATTCAGGCAACCCAGAAGATCAAATAGGTGTTATACAAATGTATGCAATTCGATCAGGTGTACGTAGGGTTGCTAATTTTGAACCAGACAGGCTGGGCTGTCCTGTCCATGTTTTCAAAATATGGGACATTATATGAGGCATTTAGAAGTTACCATACACATTCTCCAGTTTTGCCAATTGTATCACTTTGCATCTTATAACCAGTCATTGCATTGGATTTAGGGGAAACAACAGATCAGCAGGTATACATCCAACTCAAACTAAGTTAATTTGGCAATTTAGAATTTTTAATAAATATTGTGTAATTCTGATTGCAACTGCCCTTCTGTCAGACTTACCGAACCGGGAGGAACCACGGATGGGAGGAAGACAACCCTTACAACTCCTCTACCGAAATACCCTCCAATGGGAACAGAGGGAGATCAGTGAAGGTGTAGTAGGGGAGACTGGGATTCCTGGCAGGGAGCGCTGGTCAGTGAAGGAGCAGGTCTGGTGTCTGTGAAGATATGGGAAGGTGCAGGTTTAGTTGCTGAGCAGTTAGGAGTAGGGAGGACGTCACAGGTACTGGAGCAGCAATCACCTTCGCATCAACTGCAGGTTTCAATGGACGAGTAGTCGGCAGAATGACGATCAGCACAGTTGACACAATAACTGCTTCACTAAACTCGTAGGTTGAGCAAATATCGCACGTGGATGAAATATCACAGGCAAAGGTTTCCCCGGATGAAGACTGAGCGTAGTTGAGCAGGATAAACTGGGTCGGCAGGGATGATACTTGTTCAGATGACAGACAAGGGTCAAGGCAAATGCATAAACGGTAACAGGCAAAAGTTCGGCAACAGATAAACAGGTACTGGCAAGGTTCCAAGGGTTAATGCAGCAGCGAAGTCAGAAGGCAAGCAGGTGTTGGCAACAAGAGTTCCAGATATCAAGCAGGGTTCAAGGGGTTAACACAGAAGCGTAGTCAAGACAAGCAGGTTTGGCAACAGGAGTTCAAATATAGCAGGCAGGGTTCTAAGGGTTAAGCAGGAGTGTAGTCAAACAGGCAAAATCAGGGTCAAAACCAAAGTTCAATAATAATCAGAGAAACTTACTCACAAACAGCTAGGAAAAACGATGTCCGAGCACCGGGAGAAACTCTGCGCCAAGATAAATACCGTCGCCTGCGTCAATACGCTGCGCCCAGCAATTCTCCTGCGCCGACGTCACGGCGCCCACGTTGTGACGTCACTGGAACTCAGTGCTGGAACGCATCGCGTCAAAGAGCCGAATCTTCGCAGACGCTGGTAAGTACCTGACACCTTCACTGGCCGACTCTAGTAAACCCCCCCAATACAAAACAAATGACTGTAGGAAATAGCACAGCGGAAATTATGATAATATATAGTGAATAAAGTACACCCTCTTGCAAATTATAAGGATATTATAAGTTACCGAGGAGTTTCATGACCATATAAAAACACGAGCCCGAAGGCCGAGTGTTTTTATACAGGTCATGGAATTCCGAGGTAACTTCTAATATCCTTATATTTTGTAACAGGGGGTACTTTATTTATTATAATACACAAAGTTCAGTGAATCATTTGACAGAAATGACATCAGAATTCACCGTTTATAACTGGTGACATCAGAACTCACCGTTTATAAGGATATAATTGACAAGATATTCATAGCTTTTGTGTATTATAACCTTATTAAATTATAAAGTGCCTAATGGAACAGACTGTGCCATGACAATTGCATAAAAAGTTTTTTAGAAAAATGCCATATACTGAAGACACAACAGGTGTGTTAAAGCAAGTATGATAGGTCAACTACCCAATGGTGAAAATGCCTACTTCGCAAACTCTAAAAATAAACTTCAACGTTTATGTTATGTCCATGATGTCTTCAAGTATTCACACACTATTCAGGATCATGATATTGAAAAAGTATATAATAGTGCAGACTATCTGCCCTCGCAAACCAGCCTTGTACGATTAAAAAAACAGCATTGTCACTGGTCCTTTTATGCCCTTCTGTCTTTGTAATAGGCAAAGTCATTTATCAAAGGAGTTAAAAGATTAGTAATATTCTGACTCCATTATCAAATTACCCACTTTTCACCAAAAAAAGTTCACCTACTTTGACCAGGTAAAAACTATTCTAATCTATGAGATAATATGACCAATGGAGAGCAAGTACAAAAGAACTAAAGGGCACAGACACTTGTCTGCTCACATCCAGAATCCTTGTTTCAGTTGCAGTGGTTTCGGCAAAGAAATGCAAGACTTTCGAGCATTTTGAGCCAAGTCTGTTTGCACCAGAGCCAACATAAGGCTTCCAGATGTGACAAGAAGATAAGGCTAGCGGTCAGGGACTGAAATCAGCCTGCAGATTTCGGCAGGCTGATTTCAGCCACATATGGCCCTAGCCGTAGGGCTCCTGCTGCTTCTACCTTGCTTCTCAGAATGATATGCAAGTAGGGTTGCCACCTGGTCGGTATTTTACCGGCCTGGCCGGTAAAAATGATGGTTGATCCCAATGTTATTAATACGGAAAAAAAGATAAATATATAGGAAAACCAGTATTTTTTTTCCAGAAAAGATGGCAACCCTATGTGCAAGGTACACCAGAGTGCCTCCCCTGAGTCCCTTTTCAATCTAGCATGGCCTAATGCAGACCTCACTAGATTCAGAGTGCAGTCTCCAGGTCTATGCGCTCTGGCCTGTGGCTATATGTATATTGCCCTACATAGTGGGCAAAGTGCAATAAATACCTGATTGTGCTCTTTTTTGCCCTTAGCACACTGTGTGGGGAATTGTGTTTGTGAATCAGTCCTTATGTCTTGCAAGTCTGCTTCAAAGTCAACCAAAGTGAAAAGTTGTGAAAACTTTTTGGAGCTGGTGTACAAACTTAATGGTATTCTACATGTACAGTATGATATCGTTTTAATAGTCCCTCTCCTATTGTAATAAGAGCATCTAAAATATTACATAAACATTCACCATGAAATTTTAACCTATTTGGCTATCAGGCTGCCACCCCTCCTCAACACAAGGTGGACATCCCTGCAGTTTGGGAAAAACTGCTCTAGAGATTCCTATCTACTATCTGGAATATGTCGCACCAGCCTGTATCGTGAATTCTTTGTTTATGGGAAGGACCAAACAAGTCTGCTGACCTTCAGTTCTTGTAGACAAAAGTATGGCTGGGCTCCAAAAACAGACAGTAATGTGAATAAATAAATGCTATGTAATGCTGACTCACCATCTTGATTTCACTTTATTTTATGTCTTTGAAACCTTTGAGTATCTCCATACAGAAGAACTGCTTGATGAGCCTGAAGTCAGCTCTTTTCTACCTGTGTAAACTTGCGAACTCTGCTCGATCCCTTGCCCTTGGTTTGGATTCAGTCTATATGCGCATCAGTGCATGACATTTTGCAGAAGCACGGGCACACCAAACAGATGGGTAACAGTAAAATACAGCATTTCTTTTCCCTAGTGTTTTCTAGCAATGTTTGTCCTTTTGCATAAAGACTCCCAAAAGTAAGTGCCCCTGATTCAGCTTTGCCAATAACAATTCTTAGTAAATAACAAGAGTGAAATTTACAAGCATATTTACTTACATTTTACCCTCATTTCACCACTATCATTTCTCAGCAGTACTAGAAGAACTAGAAGCTAAATAGGAATTAAAGGATGCTATTGTCATAAAAATTAAATGTTTTTTTCAGTTAAAACCGATGAATTCAGTTTGTTGAATTGTCACTGGTGAGGCATCATCTGGAGTATGCAGTGCAGTTTTGGACTCCAGTCCTCAAGAGGGATATAAATGAGCTGGAGAGAGTGCAGAGACATGCAAATAAACTGGTTAGAGGGACGGAAGACTTAAATTATGAGGGTAGACTGTCAAGATTGGGGGTTGTTTTCTCTAGAAAAAAGACTCTTGCAAGGGGACATGATTACACTTTACATTAGTACATTATAGACAAATAGTGGGGCAGCTTTTTCACTTAAAGAAGGTCACCGCACCAAAGGACGCCCCTTCAGACTAGAGGAAAATAACTTTCATTTGAAGCAACGTAGTTGGTTTTTCACAGTGAGGGCAGTGAGGTTGTGGAATGCCCTGCAAGATCATGTTGTGATGGCTGATTCTATTAACACCTTTAAAGGTGGCCATACACGGGTCGATAAAAGATGCCGACAGACCAAGTTGGCAGCTTATTGTCCTGTGTATGGGGCCCTACGACGGGCTTCCCTGATCGATACCTGTCCAAAAATTAGTCAGGACTAAAAATCACGTTGGTGCAGTCCCACGATCCGACTGCCCATACTGCTTCCCTAGGGCCCACGATTGGATCAGTCCGATATCGCCCACCTCAAGGTGGGCTTATCGGGGAAAGCTCCGCTCATTTTGACGAGCGGATCTCTCTGTGTATGGCCATCTTGAGAGTGGCTTGCATAATTTTTTGGACAAGCATAATATCATAGGCTATGATATTCAGGTCAGCCTCACTCAAGGGAATATACTGTAGCTTGTGCAGCATTATTATTGCTGCAGTTGGCACCATTGCTTAGCAGAGGCTGACTCTTGGCACCACAATTAAACACTGAAAGTGTAAATAAATGAGCACTAAAAATGCAACTACCTGCCTATGGTTGCATCCCATTCACGTCCTATACACAATCTAAAGCTAAAGAAAAATGAAAGCCTCAGATAAACAGTAGTATGTCTTGAGAGCCCTTCCACCGAACTGCACCAATCAACAAGTGGAGTAGCACAGTGAGGTTGATGAATACCATCTCCCCATCACCAAATTTTCTCCTGTAACAGATTGCGGAGAGCGCTGAAAATTCACAGTTGAAGCCATTCTGGACTTGGACCTATCTCTGGAGACATTTGAATCCTCATGTCTACGAGAAATAACACCATTTATAAATAAGAAGTCACTATTAAAAAATTGGGCATAATTTACCAGAAAAAAGCATGACTTAGCAGCCAATATTTCAGTATAATATATATATATATATATATATATAACAACCAAGGGGTCGGTGCACACAGAACACAAAATGGATGCCTAGGTGCTGGAGCAATTAAACATAGTATGGAGGTAACAAGAAGAGCCCGCACACCCAGGACTTGAGTGAAGAAAAAAAATTTCGTTTATTCAACGTTTCGGCCCAGTCACACTTCCTGAAGACGGCTCATGTGACTGGGCCGAAACGTTGAATAAACGAAATTTTTTTTCTTCACTCAAGTCCTGTGTGTGCGGGCTCTTCTTGTTACCTCTATATATATATATATATATAGATATATATATATATATATATATATACATATATATATATATATATATATATATATATATATATATACACATCAGTGTATTTCTCCAGGGGCACTTGCAGGAACGCTTCAGAGGGATCTTGAACCTGGTCACATTAGGGGTATTCCCATCTATCCCTGTATTCCTCACTGTTATGTATTTGCATAAGCTGTGTTAAGTTTTATAAAGTTAATTGCTTTTAAAGAATGTCAGAATGTTGCAGCCTTGGGAATAGTGGAAGGAGAATGGGAAGCTAGTCTGTGTGTGTGTGTGTGTGTGTGAAAAAAAGACGGTGAACTAATAACAGCCTGCCTGCAGAGTGACAATTTTGAATGAAAAATACTTGATGTAAGACACTGAGATGTATATGATGTGTTTCAGCTATTCAGTAAGTCTAATACAGAGAAAGAATGTGGGTATGAATGGTTAGAATAAAAGGCAGAGGTATGCCACATCATTACTGTCAGCAAAATCCAATATGAGAAAAAGTACTGCACTTATATTTACAATCAATTCAAGATATTAAGATTGATCTTCAAGGAGGTGCTACCGAGAAATAATTCAATTACAGGGAGGAATGTCGCAGGATTTCTTGATGGATTTAAAGGGGACCCGTCACCCAAAATTTTTTTTCAAAATCCTATTTTATCACATTAGACTAGCAAAATGAACGTTAATTACACTATATAAATTATTTGAATCTTGTTTTCCTTTAGTCTGGGAGCTCATAATTACATCAAGCAGGCAGGCGCCATTTTTTGGACACTGTTATTAAAACAATCCTTGCATCAGCTCAGAATCTTGTTTGTGCACCAGAATGGGGGACCTGATGTCCCTCCCCATGCACTGGCTACACAATAAAAACAGTGATGAGAACAGGGGATTGTGTGGAGAGCAGTGACATCTAGGAAGTAGTGATGTGCGGGTTGGGCTTTTTTTTTAATTTGAAAAGGAAAAGGACTTTTATTATACAGATTTTTGTGTCTGGGGGACAGGCCCACTTTAATCACCTCTTTGAAACAACTCATTTGAAACAAATATATTTTGGATATTTCCCCTGTATTCTTTCAGAATGGGGATTACTGCCTCATTTATTTTATTTAATATAATTTCACACTGAGCATTTGACTTCTTGAAATGAGTAGGACATTTTCAATATTAATGTGTATATCTCTTTGTAAAACTATTCACTGATTCGGATTATCAATATTAAAGGGGTGTTTCGCCTTTAAGTTAACTTTTAGTACGCAATAGAATGGCAACTTTTCAATTGGCCTTCATTCTTTCTTTTTTACAGTTGTTGAATAGTGATGGGTGAATTTGTCCCGAAAAATTTGCTATACGCATTGAAGTCAATGGGAGTCAAAATTATTTCTACGAGTGGCAATTTCGGCGCCCGCGACAATTTTTATAGACGTGCCTATCTTGACGCAGCGGCAAAATGTGGAAATTCACTGCGAATTTGCGCCTGTCGAAATTATTATAGTTTTTTTATTATAAAATCCACATTTTTAGTGAACATTTTTTTCAATTTTTTGGGATTTATTATACCCTGAGGATGGAAAAAGTCAGAGTCTGAAAATCCGGCATCTCAGACCTGCCAAGGTTGTATATAAATCAATGGGAGAAGTCCTGAAGATATCCTGATCTGTGTTTCGTGCAATAATAACCCATGCAGATTTGGTTGGAGTATATATCAGAAATAAATTAGATATTTTCAGCTTTTGATAAATAACCCTCTTAATGATATTGTTACTTTTTATTACTCATCTTTCTATGCAGGCCTCTCCTATTCCAGTGCCTTATTCAAATCAGTGTATGGTTGCTAAGGTAATTTGGACCCTAGCAACCAGCTTACTGAAATTGCTACCTGGAATGCTGCTGAATGAAAATCTAAATAACTGAAAAACCACAAATAATAAAATATGAAATCCAACTGCAGATTGACTCAGAATATCACTCCCTACATCACAGAATACTTAAAGTTAATTTAAAGGTGGTTTACCCTTTTTTTGTTTTTGGTTTACACAAACCAGATGTTAACTGCCCGTTCCCTGTATAGATATGGGATCTCTTATGCAGAAACCTTATATCCAAGCAGCTCCAAATCACAGAAAAAGAAAAGGTATCGGGTAACTGGTATGTCACCCAGATCTGCTGTATGTGTATTGTTTATTCCAATTAAAATGATTATGTGAGTATCACAAGGAGTAATGCAGATTTAATGTGGAAAATCAAAATCAAAATCCTTCTCTGAGGAAAACTATTGAATCTTTTTGAGCAATGTAAAGAGAAGTCATCTGTTGGTACATCTGTTGTGTGCACATACCTATTTATAGCTACAAAATGGAACAGGGGCCTCTTGGTCATTAATATGCAATGTTCTGTATAAATAATACATTATACTCTCTTCTCAGAACTTACATATAATCTTTAAATTGCATTGTGGTGTAAAGGAGAAAAGAGATTTTGCTATTAAGGGATGTTTTGTGAAAGGTTAATGTAAACTGCAAGTTAGTGTAGCGCTCTCAGCATAATGCACTTATGAATTACATTATCTGTGTCATTTAAATAGCTAGTCCCGCACCCAGGGTTGATAGAAGCATAAGGAATCATACACAGAAATAAATACAGTCATTTGAAAAAGTTTGGGAACCCCATTCAGTCTGCATAATAATTTATTCCACTTTCAACAAAAAAGATAACAGTGGTAAGTCTTTCATTTCCCAGGAACATCTGAGTTCTGGGGTGTTCAATGAACAAAGATTTTTAGTGAAGCAGTATTCACTTGTATGGAATTAAATCAAATGTGGAGAAACTGGCTGTGCAAAAATGTGGGTAATTTTGCAAATTTGAATGCATGTAACAGCTCAATACTGATTATTGGCAACACCAAATTGGTTGGATTAACATGTTCAGCCTTGAACTTCATAGGCAGAGAAAAGGTACAATATTTACAGTAAGGGGGCCAATTGCAAGATGTGCTTCTGTTTGACTCTCCTCTGAAGAGTGACAGCATGGGATCCTCAAAGCAACTTTCTAAAGATTTGAAAACAAAGATTGTCCAGTATCATGGTTTAGGGCAGTGATCCCCAACCAGTAGCTAGTGAGCAACATGTTGCTCTCCAACTCCTTGGGTGTTGCTCCCAGTGGCCTCAAAGCAGGAGCTTATTTTTGAATTCCAGGATTGGAGGCAAGTTTTGGTTGTATAAAAACCAGGTGCACTGCTAAACAGAGCCTCAATGTAGGTTGACAATGCACATAGGGGCTACTAAATGGCCAATCACAGCCCTTATTTGGCACCTTAGGAACATTTTTCATGCTAGTGTTGCTCCCCAACACCTTTTACTTCTGAATGTTGCTCACGGGTTCAAAAGGTTGGGGATCCCTGGTTTAGGGGAAGGCTATAAAAAGCTATCTCAGAGGCTTAAACTGTCAGTTTTAACTGTAAGGAATGTAATCAGGAAATGGAAGGCCACCGAGGATTGTTAAAATGGTTACAGACAACCCAAAGATCACCTCCAAAGACCTGCAAGAGCATCTTGCTTCAGATGGTGTATCTGTACATCGTTCTACAATTCAGCGCAATTTGCACAAAGAACATATGTATGGCAGGGTGATGAGAATGAAGCTCTTTCTGCACTAACGCCACAAACAGAGTTGCTTGTTGTATGCAAAAGCTCATTTAGACAACCACAGTTATTTTGTATCTAACTGCTTTGGACTGATGAGACAAAAATTTAGTTATTTGGTCATAACAAAAAGTGCTTTGCATGGCGGAAGAAGAACACCGCATTCCAAGAAAAACACCTGCTACCTACTGTCAAATTTGGTGGAGGTTCCATCATGTTTTGTGGCTGTATGGCTGTGTGGTTCTGGGGCCCTTGTTAAAGTCGAGGGTAGGATGAATTCAACCCAATAACAACAAGTTCTTCAGGATAGTGTTCAAGCATCAGTCACAAAGTTGAAGTTACGCAGGTGTTGGATATTTCAACAAGACAATGACCCTAAACACACTTTGATATCTACAAAGGCATTTATGCAGATGGAGAAGTACAATATTCTGGAATGGCCGCCACAGTCCCCCAACTTGAATATCATCGAAAATCTATGGGATGATTTGAAGCAGGCTGTCCATGCTCGGCAGCCATCAAATTTAACTGATCAAAGAGATGAGAGATTTTGTATGGACAAATGGTCAAAAATACCGCCACCCAAAATCCAGACACTCATCAAAGGCTATAGGAGGAGTCTAGAGGCTGTTACATTTGCAAAAGGGGCTCAACTAAGTATTGATGTAATATCTCTGTTGGGGTGCCCAAATTTATGTACAAATTTTGTTATGATGCATATTGCCTATTTTCTGTTAATCCAATAAACTTTATGTCACTGCTGAAATACTGCTGTTTCCATAAGGCTTGTTATATATTAAAAGGAAGTTGCCATTTTGAAAGCTCAGCCAATGATAAACAAAACTCCAAAGACTTAAGAGGGGTTCCCAAACTTTTTCATATGACTGTACACACACTCACGTATAACAACTGTATTAAAGCAACAGTGCATGAATGATTTGTAATAATCATATGATGATTTTTTTGGCCAAAACAAAAATGAATAAAAATAATAAATTATCCAAGTTATTATATAAATTGGTTCTTGGCAATTATAAAGCTCCAATGCCATATTTCGAGAAGTAAACAGCCTCCAGTAGCAGAGGTGCACTTACAGCTGCATTACAGTCTAATTCCCAGATGGGATGCTGCAAAAGACCCAATTTATACAATTACAAACATGCATGATATTTATTTAAAACTGGACAACCTTGCCCACCTGGTAGTAGCCAATATTTCCCAAGGAGCCATTGCTGCATAATACAGGGAAAGAGAGTGGACATAAACATAAGGAAACAGTGGGGGTCATTTATCAACACTGGGCAAATTTGCCCATGGGCAGTAACCCATGGCAACCAATCAAATGACTGCATTCATTGTTCTGCTTGCAGCTGGCTTTAAACAGCTAATCACTGATTGGTTGCTATAGGTAACTGCCCATGGGCAAATTTGCCCAGTGTTGATAAATGAGCCCTATTGTCTTTTCCCCCTAATGGTTGAGGGAGGAATCTCTGTGAATGAGGGGTATGTATCTATGGTGACCAGCACCAGTGGCTCCCATTGAAGTGCAGGTTAACAGGCAAGTTAAATTTAGATCTAACAGGTTGCCTCATTTCCATGAAGAGGAATAAAGACCACCAGTTTTAGATTGTAAGCTCTTTTGAACGGGTCATTCTTTACCTGCTTGTTTAGTGTATACATTCATTTATTGTACAACACTCCAGAATGTATGCTAACAATAAGTTAGTCAAGAACATTGATTAGACTTGATGATCTGAACACTTCATGTCAGATGGCAAAAGCTACAACCAGAAAAGGGGATCTTTTGGTTCTTGATCTAAAACAACATAAAACTGCAAATAACCGTAATAGAGTGCCATATTTATTTTTACAGGTATGGGACCTGTTATCCAGAATGCTTGGGCCTGAGGTTACTGGATAATGGATCTTTCCATAATTTAGATCTTCATACATTAAGTCTACTACAAAATCACATAAACATTAAATAAACCCAATAGGCTGGTTTTGCTTCCAGTAAGGATTAATTATATCTTAGTTTATATCAAGTACAAGCTACTGTTTTATTATTAGGCAGAAAAAGGAAATTGTTTTTAAAAATTTGGATTATTTGGATAAAATTGAGTCTATGGGAGATGGCTTTTCTGTAATTCAGAGCTTTCTGAATAATTGATCCAATGCTTTAATTAGATTTAAAGGAACAGTTACACCAAAAAATGAAAGTGTTTTAAAATGTACTGTTTCCCTGCACTGGTAAAACTGATGTGTTTGCTTCAGAAACACTACTAGTTCATATAAACAAGCTGCTGAGTAGCAATGGCGGAAATTGAAAAACGGCTATATGGCACAGGATAAATAGGGGATAACAGATAACATTATGTTCTACAGAGCTTATTTGCTATCTGCAGATAACTGAGCCTTTTCTTATAGCTGCCCCCATGGCTATACAGCACCTCATTTAAATAATCAATAGTAGTGTTTCTGAAGCAAACACAGCAGTTTTACTAGTGCAGGGCAACACTGCGTTATATATGTATTACTTTAAAACAATTTCATTTTTTGATGTTACTGGTCCTTTAAGAAAATCACTGAATACATAGACTGGCAGAATCCTTTCTCGGTTAAGAGCTTGGCCGGGCCTACAAAATACAGTGATGCACTCTAACTTTCATGTTGTTGAGATGGGCAAGTTACAGAAACATGGGGTAAACAAAGGGCTGGACTCAGCCTGCTGACCCCGCGCTCTTCATCTTGTGCCGGGATGTAAATATCACAGCCAGACCCCAGATTAGACAACTTCAACAATAGCATTCCTATTTTATCTCTCCTCTTGGTCAATTGTTTCCTAGAAAAAAATGCCAGTAACTCACTCTTATTTTATGGGATTAATACACTTCTTTTAGTAAAACAGCAGAATGCAAGATTACTCCAATAAATGGAATCTGAAGCTCGTCCCTCCATAATGTTGGTGCCTGGATTGTTGGCTCTAATTCTGTAGAATGGTACAGATTAAGTTTTATTAGTGAGCTCTCAAAATTCCAACATTTACTCATGCTGTAAATCCTAGACTGATAGCAGGTTGAATCAGTTAAAAAATTGGTATGTGGGGGAATTGTTGGGGTTATTGGGTGAACATGTGCATGTGTGGGCACTTGTGGTTCCACCTCCACTCAGTTTTGGTGTTCAATTTTTTAAGCTCTCCCTTGGGCACCCTGCTTGTCCAAGCTTACCTCTTTGTATAATACCTGCAGGTTAAGTTGCTGTACCGTGTTAGCCAGTAAAAATGTTACAGGGCAACCCTTTTGAAATAAAAAATAACAAAAGTGGTATAAAGGCGATACCTTTATTGGCTAACTAATATAATCATAGCAAGCTTTCAGAGCATTTTAGTTCCTTTTTCAAGCTGATGTTCTCTGGTATATACAACATTCAGCTCATAGGTCAAATGACCATGACATGGTGGAATTCTTTAGCAAACTTCGCCTTAAGGAATTTTTTCATTACAGACCATACAGTGATTCTGACACCTCCATAGAACAGGAACAATATAAAAAAAAAAAAAGTCAAGTGGACACCTCCTGCAGGCATGAATCCCAAACTTGATCAATACATAGTGTTGGACTCCACTTTGTCGGGGATCGCAGTAAAAGAAATTTTGCACAAGCGATGCGGGCTTGCGCACTAGCGCAGCGCCATGTGCACACGCAGGAGCGCGGCACATCACGCATACGCGATGCAGCACGCCGGAGCGGCAACGGGGGCCGGAGGGGGGCCTTTGGTCAGTAGCCCCGGTGGGCTCCAAGCCCCCCCAGTCCGACCCTGCATAGACTCATTTAGGGACAGGGTTAAATCAACCATCCTGGCCAACCAGAATAAACAAAACCACAATTTGAGTGCCCAAAGAAAGGAATGCAATTAAAGAACAACAAAGACATCATCATCAAAACAGCCGATAAAGGGGGTGCCGTGGTCATTATGAACACTTTGGACTACATCACAGAGGCCCACAGACAGCTAACAAACTCCAATCACTATACTAAATTTGATACTGACCCCACAACTGCCAATAGGAAAGAACTAAACTTAATCAAGACACTGCCAGCCACAAAATCACATCTGATAGATTTGGTACCAGAGAATCCCAAAACAGGCACCTTTTATATGCTTCCTAAAATCCACAAAGAAGGTAACCCTGGACGATAGTATCTGGGATTGGCACTCAGACAGAGGGCATATCAGGATGGGTTGAGCAGATCTTAAAACCTGTTGTAAGGGGCACAACAAGCTATTTACAAGATATAACTGATCTGCTAAACAAACTTGCAGACATAGGACCACTTCCAGAGGGAACCATTTTGGCAACAATGGATGTGGAATCATTAGATACAAACATTCCCTATAAGGATGGTATAGATGCCTGCAAAACATTTCTGGAAAAACATGATCTACCATCCCAAGCAGTTGTACAACTGCTTGAGTTTACATTAACACACAATTGCTACTTTTTTGGCTTTTTCTGCCTCTTCATGGCAAAACTAGAAGAGGACTTCCTCTCCACCTGCAACACCAAGCCTTTGACACACCTCCGCTATATAGATGACATATTCATAATCTGGACAGATACTGAACAAGAATTTATTCAGTTTCACAAACAGTTTCAAGACTTTCATCCAACTATCAATTTGAAAATGAGCTACTCTCCCACTTACATCCACTTTCTGGACACAACAATTCACATCAGAGAAAATACTATTCAAACTACCATATATCGAAAGCCAACGGACAAACCATCATATCATGTATGACAGCTTTCACCCTGACCACACTAAACACTCAATAATCTACAGCCAGGCTTTACGATACAATTGTATGTTCGGACACCACTGAGAGGAACCACCTCAAAACACTCAAAGCAGACTTCATCAACAGGGGATACAACCCCCATGTAGATCAATACATTCATTCAGCCACCAGGATTCCCAGAAGTCACCTTCTACAATATAAAACAAAAACCTGAAATAAATCGGGTTCCCCTAGTGGTCACATACAATCCACAACTAAGGACCCTAAGAAAAATAGCCAGAGATCTACAAGGTACACTTCATAAGGACGAGAGGCTCAAAAGCATATTCCCAGACCCACCAATCCTAGCAGACAGCCTCCCAACCTAAAGTCACTAATAACAAGAAGTGCCTTATTGCACCCCACCAAAAATGGAACATATCCATGAGGCAAAAAACAATGCAAAACCTGCCCACACATCCTGACATCATCCAGATACATTAGAGGAATTCAGCATCCATGGTCACTACAACTGTTCTATTTCCAATGTGGTATATTTAATACAATGCACTAAATGCATAACAGGGGGACTATATATAGGAGAGACTGGGCAAAGCCTGAGAAAGAGAAATACACACCACAGATTCACTATAACCAATAAAAAACTGGACACACCAATAGGAAATCATTTCAATGGCCCTCATCACTCCATAAAGGATTTTAGAAATTTGTCTCTTAAGGGCAATTTTAAAACAGATAATGAAAGAAAAGTGTGGGATACAAATTAATGGAAACTTTCAATTCTCTGAAGAATGGACTAAACCTGGACCTTGGATTTATGGCTAATGCATATATAGTACCAGCGAGGGTTGTTGGTCAGGTTAGTCTCTCTTTAAACTAAAAAATAAGTTGGGCACAAAAGAATCCATAATTATGATATTTGGTGGGAAGTCAATAAACTATATTAAAAGACTGGCCATTTGGGAAGTTCAAAGGAAAGGAAATCTGTCATCAGGTTTAATGAGAGAAAACCAAAAAACATACAAATGACACAGACCTTCTGTTCAAAAATCCTTCCTTCAAGTTGCCAGGTGCACCAAGGTAATCTCTAACTTCTCGAGTGATTTGCATGTCTCCACCCATGCATGGGGGAATTAAAACTCTCATTTTTGTTATCTTGGCAGTGCTGTGTGAATGGCTTGAGACAAGTAAATGGCTTCTGATTTCAGAAGGCTTCACTTTGCATGTAATTGCTTGTGAAGGGCTTTTTGGCTCCTTTTAGCCCATCTCACCCTAACCAGGTTCTGTTTTCTATTATTCTACTTTACTGAAAATCCTAAGTCTATTTGTGAAATGAAATGTTTCTGTGCATTAACTCAGTTGAATAAGCACAGTAGCACCCCTCGCCATATGCATCTAAAGGTGGCCATAGATGCACAGATAATATCGTGCAGAGCAAAATTTCATACGATATTCGGTGTGTGTATGGTGGGGAAAGAGCCGACCGTTATCGGCAGAAGTCTTGAATATTGGTTGGCTCTTCAATCGGGCTGGACGGAAAATTTTGATCGGGGGCAATTTTGATCGGGTTGTGAACAATTCAGTTCTACACGTGTGTATTGAAACGAACGATCTTTCTTGGAAAGATCTTTTCCAAGAAAGATCGTAATTGTTACGTCTATGGCCACCTTTATGTAGGGACTTTAGCTGATGTTCCATTGGCCCAATTTGTGCTTCTGTGTTCATTTAATCATGGCTTCTAGCCTATTCAGGGGTATTTACTGTATATATGTCATGTATGACATAATTTCAATATAATCCTACAAACCTGTAGTATATTAGGTACCTGGCTCGCTACATCTTTAATATAAACAGTACTGTCTTTGAAATACACATATAGTAGCAATGCCTGACAGCCCTCGCCATTTATTTGGCATTCAAAGTAAAACATAATACAGAAAGTTAAAGGGGCAGTTCATCAATTTCTGTTATATATTTTCAATTAGTCTTTAGTTTTAATATTTGCAGTTCTAGGAGGATGTTGTTGTCTGCAGCTCCTGATGCAGGCACTTGGTTTCCTAGCTTGTGTAACAGATAATATCCATCTTATAGTGTCCAGCCTTTGTAGGGTAGATGAGAGGCATATACTACTGAGAGCAAGTACAATTTTCAATTTATTTATCACTTTTTGTATCACTTTGGAAGAGCTACATTTTCCATCCTTCAAACTAGAAGAGAACAGAAGGGTTTCATTACCCTATGCCAGGGAAGTCAGGGTATTATATAATCTTGTAGATGTTATTTTTCCTTTTAAAAGTACAACCCTTGCCTACAAACCTCAACTCTCATGAAGGGATTGGGTTCCTTTCCATCGCTTTTTACTTTAGCATTCTAAGAGAAAAGCTAATTTATTTGACTGGCCCACATTTGTAACCTCTGCAGAAATAGAACACTTGCATGTGCCTACTATCAGAGCACACAAATTGGGAATTTTTCTGGAGCAGCTGGAGCGCCACTTACTGCCTTCCGTTGCTCTGGGTGATTGTTGTTTATTATGAACTTGTTACCAGAGGACTGAATAGGATTTCTGGCAAAGAAATCCCATTGGAGAAAAATCTCTTTATAATCTTTGTCCTTTGATGTTAGAGAAAGATAAATCATCTTGTTGCTGGAGCACCTGATAGGGGAAGCTTTAATTACAAATGTAGCTGGATAACTTTGCTGAGCCGTCAGACTTAATAAGTGCAGCCTCGGTTCGAGGATAATACGACATAATATGATATGGCTCGTTATGATTTTGCAAAAAGAACAAAGATTTATGTCTACAGTGGTTAAAGGAACAGGGACTATCTATGTATGTGCCAATTTTAGGTTTAAAATAAAACAAAAAAGTTTGGAATGTTGGTATTTAAATGGGGTTATGTAATATAAGACGGTAAGCTTGCCCAGGGCATTGACCAATAGCAACCAATCAGCTGGAAGCCTTTACTGGCCACCTGTTTAAATTGGTTGCTATGGGTTACTGCTTCTGGGCAAACTTAGCCTTTTCTTAAATATGGAGGAAACCGAGTCATAGAGTATTGTGTAGTTGCTGATAATGTGTTGCCTGTTTCTGGAGCATTAGCATCATATGCAAAACACTGAAAGGCTGAACGGCAAACACAACATAAAGCATGTACTGCTTTTCCCTCAGCTGGTGAACAGGTTATATATATATCAAGATTTTTTTTCTTTACAGCCTTGGCCTGCAGCAGTAGAATCCAGAATCAATAAACTGGCATTTTTTTTGTCCACACCAGGTTGCAGGAGAGGCATGACCATGATGCATTTACATGAACAGAGCAATGCCTGCCCACTCTGGCCAATCTCTATAACTAGTAAGTGCCTCTCTGTGATTCAACATATTAGTCAATTTACATGTATTACAACATTTTACAACATTTCAGACATGTTTCTACATTACCAGTTTGCAGATCAGAAACACAACTAATTGGGGACTAATTGGGGACATTGCAAAGTGCAACCCTTCTAGTTGTTTCCCTATTTTTTCCTATAATCTGGTAACATCATCTTAAACAAAACATATAGTATGCTATAAACAATGGTAAGGTGATTTGCAGTCTTCGCAGTTATTCTTTATATGTGTGTTTTTTAATAATATAACTTTTTAACTCATGAAATGTATCTAGTTGCTAGGGTGCTAGATACCAGATGTTACTCACTGCAGTCTAACCTAACCCTAACAAACAAAAATTGCCATAACTACAGCCAATAGTTGTAGTTAGTGCTCCTGCAGGTTCCTCTGCTTGATTGCTTATTGGTGGTAGACTAGCAGCCATTTAATTTTTCACCCCAGTAGCTTATTGTTGAGATGTCTATCATCATATTGCTCTGCAGGCAATATGATTACGAGCTCCACAGTGCTGTGGTCAATCTAGGACTTGGTTGGGGTGTGTCTTAGCTTGACCACTCACCACAATGCAACTGGGTGATGGGGCAGGTTCTGAAGATGTGAAATGAGAGAGAGAAAAGTTCAAAATTGATGGCTCATAAATAATTAGTCAGTACTGAGGAGAAGTGAGCATCATGTGACTAATACTTATATTGGTTGAGGCCTTGAGAAAGCTCAGAGTGAAATGTGTGTTGGCACCGGTTATAAACCCCCAAACAGAAGAGGTGGTGGACGTGTGACTCTGCAGCCTGGAGAACAGAACAAGCCTGGAGAACAGTACAGTGAAGATTCAGGTTTAAGATATAGCGGAGGTGTCAGTAATGGCGATTGCCCCTTGATGCACTAATCGGAACTGATTGTTGAGAAATAATACATGTATAGACTTTCTTACACAGATTCACACAACGGGGACGTGAGCACTATAAGCTGGGAACCTTTTCTTACACTACATATATCCACAAAGCTAAGTTATCATATCATACACTGTGCTAGAAACTGGACAATGAACATATTTAACTGGAAACTTTCACTGACATCATATATGCCCAGAACTGAGCTGTTATTGGCTTAAGCAGTGACTTGAGCAGTGTACACCCAGATTGACTGGTTAACATGATCCTCGGCATGCAATATCTGACCCAATGGGGCTTAATGGTGATCACCTATTCTTTTAAATAGGAGGGGGTAATTTGATTTAGGGAAATTGGTTTTAGAGTTTGTATAATAAACGGGGCCCCCATGTGAATATGCGAACTCCAGCCGATCAGAGGAGTGGCCCGGTCTGACCCTGGACCCAACTACGAATTCAGTGGATGGGGACAAGAATCACTGTGGTATTGGAGGTGCGGACCCCAACCTTAACAGTAATATGAAGGATTATTTATATCTTAGTTTGGATCAAGGTACTGCCTTATTATTACAAATTTTTTAAAAACATTTTTAATTATTTTATTAAAATAGAGTCTATATGGGAGATGGCCTTCCCATAATTCGTGCTTTCTGGATAACAGTTTCCGGATAATGGATCCTATCATCGTACTGATATCTTTATCATTAATTGTTATCATTAAGTTATATAAATAAGCCCAGGGGGCTCTCAAAATGATCCAAATTCTGCCCCAAGTACTGATAACATCTTATCTCTTGTCTAAAGCACAATTCAGTATTCATAAGGAAACAGAATGAGAGAGCAATCCCAAATACTCACAAGGTCAAATTAATGAAAATAACTGTAATATTATTTCACAATGCCGCAAAACCCACAGAAGAGAGTGTTTGATATTTCTCCTTTGTGCTCACCTTCTCTGTGTTTCCTGGTCTTAAGCATCCGAGTCTAATAACATTTTTATATTTGATATGATGATGGCAGAGTAGCGCTATTAGGTACAAATTAATTACAGTGAGTGCTTTCTGCGGGAAGTGCAATGAGTCACCCGTGCCCTGCCTTTGCATTAGAAGAACGCGCCTAATTACAACTTCTTTCAAACAGATGCTGGATTCTCGGACACTGGATGAATCACTATGAAAAAAATAGCCATAAAAAACACACAGCCTGACAAATTGGTTTTCCAGCTTATTTAACCAGCTGCAGATCGCGCCACTGATATCATTCTCTGAATGCAAGGAATCTTACTGGTGTCATTCTTAAAATGCTGCGGAAATTAAAAGAATTTGGTCACAAAACCCACAAAATGTCAGTTATTTTATCAAATGATTTTAGCTCTTGATCACGGTTATGTGCAGTTAACCCTTAGTCACTCTAATTTAGCAATAATGTTTAGTATACAGGGACAGGGCTTTATTTAGGGGTTGCAAAACACCTTTTAAGATACTACATATAAACAAGGAACACCAGTTATACTATATTAGTAAACCATGGGGAAGCAGTAGGGACAGTTTAGGGACACAGCAATGGTGCCATAACACCCTAGTGTTGCCTAACAGCATATTTAATTTGGATTCTCCTATGGTGAGCAATGGCTGATTTACCTGGTGCAATCTCCCAATTATAGGAGTAATAATGGGTTTCATAATGTTATTCTACCACGTTAAATTATTTTAGGCATTAGAAAAATTTAAGGTGGTCATACACGGGCAGATAAAGCTGCCAATATCAGTCCTGTAGACCAATTCTGCATTTTATCTGCCTGTGTATGGGGGCTTCCGACCGTTCTTCCCAATCGATATCTGGCAACGATATTAATCAGGAAGGTTTAATTTTTCAAACTGCCGACCTGTCGGAGACCATTGCTCCTTGTTGTAATCTGATTGCTCGGCCCTAGGGCCGAATGTTCGTATTACCCCGATATAGCCCAGTCGGTGGTGGTCATATCGGGGAAAGATCCACTCGTTTGGCAATGTCGCCAGATGAGCGGATCTCTTCGTGTTTGCCCAGCTTTACTGGTGGTGTACTTCAATATTTTCAAATCCTCTGAAAAAGTGTCTGGAAATATAAATCAGATGCTCATGCAGATTTTGGATTCCTATTTGCCAACCTGTGATGCATGTTGCATTTTAATTGATCTGTTAATGTCATTATGTTATGTTGATCCAGTCTCTGTAGCAGGAACAGGTACCAGGTGAAGTAACAATGATTTTCAATAAATAATGAGATATGACTGGCATTGGCGTCGCTCATCTGAAGATCTCACAGTATAATATATAGTGCACAGGGAGATTAAGTGATTAAGCACAAGTCTGAACACAGCAATTGGAGAATTAAATAACTTGAAGGAGAAGGAAACCTAGTCGGCGCAAAAACCCTTCCCCCCTCCCGTGTGTTGCCCGTGAGGTGGGCAATATCGGGCTGATCCGATCGTGGGCCCTAGGGCCCAACGATCGGATCCTAATGAATAGTAATGGGCAGTCGGATCAACGAATAGCTGCAGCCGCTATCCGACGCGATTTTTCGTCCCATCCGATCGAGATCTGCCCGACTTTCGGCCAGATCTCGATCGGGGAAGCCCGTCGGGGGGGCCCATACACGGGCCAATAAGCTGCCGACACGGTCTGTCTGCAGCTTTTATCGTGTATGGCCACCTTTAGCAAACATGGGGCCAGATTCAATTCATTGAGAAAAAGGTTTATCCCATAAAAACCCATGGACCAGATTCAATTTGAGACACAATTCGATTCAGAAAAACTTATCTCACTGTTTATCACGTGAAAAACCAAACAAATAGAAAAAGTATTGTAGAAGTGATATTGGCTAACAATAAAAATACATTACAAGCTTTCGGAGCACCCTTCATCAGGCAAAATACCTGAAAACTTTACTGAAGTCTATGGGAAAAAACTGGAACTGAATTAGGAGAAAAGTTTTTTTACTTCAAATTGAATCTTGTCCATGACTTTTCTCGTGATAAACTGTGAGATAACTTCTTCTTACTGAATTGAATCTGGCCCATGATCAGAAATCAGAACCAAATCGTTTAAGCTGATTTCACTGCATGTAACATATAGGCCAGGCAAATAGCTCCCCTGCCATGCAATGATATTATAACATCTGTTTTGTTAATGCAACTCTGAGCATAGTTGTTATCAAGATTCCTTGTGTTTGCTCTGGTCTATTTTTAGGCACTTTGGTGACAAAAATGCCAAATATCCAGCAGATTACATGGTGAGTACCTCCAGGTCCATGTTTCTATCTGACTCCTAAGAAAGATGGACATATGAGTATTAAAGCACTATGCCACTGGGTGACTTTCCATCTTGGTAGCTGTGAAATGAAAATGTAAGTACACGTGTTATCGGGAAGGAGATAACTACAAGCAATTAAACAAGTCTCATCATCTGTGACTCAATCTGCTGTTTATTAAAAGCTTTGTTTAATTACTGGATAAAACACTGTCCAAATGGTGATTATTATGCAACTTGCATTATAAATAACTGTTGAAGCAAACATTTAATCGCAATGCTATAGGGAAGACTTGGATTATACATTGCATAAGAGGTCTCAATTCCACATAAGTGGGTTTATTTACTCTGTGCAGAGAAGTGAGTAAACGTAGCACTTGCTCCTCTGACCTTAGCTAGTTATGGGCCGGATTTGTGGAAAGGCCACCTAGGCCCCGGCCTAGGACGGCAGGATTTTAGGGGGGGGGGGCGGCATGCTGCCCAACCATACCCACATTGGTTCAAAAACACTGGGGATGTGCTGGGGATACAATCATTTTTTAGATTTCCCGTGCACCAATCCCCATTGCTCCAGTCCAGATGATGAAAGGGGAGGGGACAGGGGCGACGAACAACAAAGGGCCTAGGGGCACCTACTATGTAAATCCAGCCCTGGCTAGTTAGTTGTACACTAGACCTTGCATCAGATTGAAAAAGCTGTGTACTTCTGCCCTAAAGGAAGTGTAAACCCTCTCAGCAAATTACTGCCAAATTGCTCAGAGTATTCTCAGAGATCATCTGCTGTTCATTTTGGCCAACAAGACACAGCTGACAGAAAATTAATTTAGTGAGAAGTCTTGCTCAGAAGATTAAGGCAGTTAGAAGAGTCATCTGACATCTGACCTTTGCTCTAAGTAGGGTAACGTCACAAGACTTTCCTCACTCTCCCAGGCTTAATTTTCTGCCGACTGGGTCTGGTTGGCAAAATAAAAAGCAGATGGTACTGTTGTTAAAATTTAAATAACAATACTAATATCTTGATAAGTAGAAAAAATGTACATTGTGAAAGTGCTATTGTTTTGTAAAAAGAGCAATTTTACATTCATTTGTTTTGAGGGCTTACATTTTCTTTGGCACTTGCATCCTGGCTTATACTTACTGAATGACACACAAGGTAGTTTCTGCCGGGGGACACCCATAACCCATCTATGTGTTCCTCCTGCAGTATCCAGTGCTACCAGGCACAGGCAGTTCTACATATAAAGAGAAACTTCCAAATGTTACAGAATGATCTCAGAATGCAAATATTGAAAAAAAGCTTCCAAGCGCAACATTAGGAGAGAGGGAAAACCTTTTCTCGTTGTATTGAATCTGCTCCTTTATGCTTATTGGTTACATGGTTCTCAAAAGTGTTAAAGTGGGAAAAGAAAAAATGCCCATAATCCAAGGTGCAGTGTAAAGTTTCCAAAGAGAAAAAGGTCCATTTGTTTACACCATATAAAAATGTCCTCCGCACTCACCCCTCATATGTTCACCACAATACAGCTCCCTCAACAATTCCGGGTGCTCTGCCAGCAGCGTTCCCACTGTAATAAGTCATCCTAGAGCAAAGGAAAGGCTGTACTCCAGATAAAAATGATTTAGGTTCATTGCAATAGGTCACGGACGAACATTGCCTGACGCGTTTCGGGAGCACCTCCCTTTGTCAAAAAATGAAAAATGATAAACAACATTTTCCTATATCTTTAGCCTTGTTATAAGCCCTCCTTGGACCTTTAAGGAGGGCTCCAACTAAAAAAGTCCAACTTGCACAGGTGTATGCTGACATGTTTTTCAGGCATATTAATAAACTTTTGTAGATGCTGTTTTTCTAGTCCCTTAGACCTAGATATTTATTTTGTGTTTATAACCTAGGCAGGAAGCCTTGCTGATTTTTTATAGTGGAACATAACAGGCCTGTTGCAGACAGAAAAAGGTTATTGTTAGGAGACAAAGAACACTTTTTCTAAACTATATTGATTTTTCAGTTAACATTTAAATCCATCTCTTGGCTTTTCATATACTAAACATGAGTCCCATCCTGCTGCGGGAAATAATTATTTTGAAAGGTTATAAGTTAATTACCGGCTCGGGGAGCACCGAAGGATCTCTGTGTACTAATTATAATTGTTTGCTTTGGGTTAAATGTGAACAAAGGAAATGTATTAGATACTTCCAGTCTTAACACCTACTTGCTACAAGAAGAAGTATTTTCCTTCCACTTAAGATCTGGTTACTGTATTGCCATTTCTGTGACTCTATATAGGATTAAAGATACAGTATATTGCTGGACTTTTTGTGAAAAAAAACCTTCAGTGCAATTATGTTGAAGTCTACTGCTCTTGTCTACAGTCTTTTCTATTTAATCTTAAAACCCATTTGGCTAAACCCATTACTAATGCATGATACATGGATGTATTATAAGGCACCAAAGTGGTTATAGGCAGTCACTGATACTGCATTAAACATTGGGTAATATTAGCATCGGTATCCTTGGTAATTATATGGGTACATTGCCTTGGTTTACTATTTTAGGGCTCATACTGCTGAATAGTGATGTTATTGGTTGGCATAAGAGTACAGAATAAAGCAAATTGAATGTCAGTTGTTCTGAAAGAAATGCTTCAAGGATAGAAATTGAAGCAGTTTTGGCATGACAAGGTGATCATTTTGATGCTAGACTTGTGAAACAGGTTGTGTAGCGTGGATGAGATTTTTGGAGTTATTTCTTAGCACAAATCATCACAGTCTGTTTGGGTTGCAAACAGTGCCCTCTGTTTCTTTCCTACACTGTGTTACCCATGGTACATGTGAGTGGCATTATATCAGTGGTGTAACTAGATATTTTTGGGCCCCACAGCAAATTATTTTCTGGCCCCAAAAATGTCTAGAGTTTGACTTATTTTACCAGTATTTATTTAAACAATACATATGAATTAGGTGCTCATACGACCCCTATACCACCTTGGCCCCCTGCAGCCGCAGGGTCTGCTTCCTCTATAGTTACGCCCCTGCGTGCACTGCTGATTGAATGGATAAAGTAGTCAAATTAAAGTGGGAGTACCCATCTTTGCTCAATGTTCTGCCAGACCAGTGTTTTATGATTTGAGAAATGCACATTGACTTGTGTTTGAGCTTCCCTTCACCATCAATAGAGCTTGTTGCTGCGATCACATTTTTGATATTTTTCTTTGGTGTTGTCTGATTATGAAGACACAATTTTTTCAGCACCGTCAATAGAGCTTATTGCAAATATCACTCTTCTTAAATGATGTCCCGTCAAGGTACTGTTTTCTATCATTTATATAAGCATGTTGTAAAAAAAAAAGGGTTCCTTTCCAGTTATTCACTCCCTTGGCTAGAGAGATTTGTATGAAACTGGAAAAAGGACAAAAAAAAAAGAAGGCAGCTATTTTTTTCACAGCACTGTCACAACCCATGGTTGGTGGACTCCCATCACTGGGAAAATGGTTAAGGAGGCCTTTACTGCATAAAGTAGGTATTTGACAAAGAAATGTGATAAACCAGGGCACATACTTTATTTAGCAGCTTTTATGGGAATAACAAGGAACAGACACAAATAAACACTTCTAAGGATCCTCACTCACTCCATACTCGTGTTCCCTCTCCCAAAGACTCCAGTGCCATTGGCATGTGCAAATTGACCATCATAGTGCCATTAGCCATTAGCCCCCTGCTTTTCTGTCATGTGCAGCATACAGTGTATAAGCTTCTCCTCAATGCAGCACCCATAGGCTTTCCACTAACCTACACCATGATTCAATCCCTAACTGGCCCCAAACCACTTTTTCTTTGTCAGGGCCACAGACTGCCCTTGTAGGCCCTTGCCCAGCTACCTCTCATCTCTGAAATGAGCAAGTCCCTTCTATTTACACCTAGTCATAAGGGCACATTCTCCCACCTGATCTGATTCAGAAGCAAGTCTTGCCTTTAGACATTATCAGGCTGAAAGAGGAAACTCTTGGCTCCTGTACTTATAGGCTTCTTTCAGAGATTCCACTATAAATGCCAGCCTTAAGAGTTGGTGTACCTGCTGCTAGTCTTAACTATTAACATACAATAAATCCCTATTTCACCTTCTTACACTTTTAAAGCTCCTTGCCATATAAATGAGACACCTACCAGTTGCTTATAACTGTGTTCCAGGGGATGTATAGGTTATGTAAATTTGGAGTTGCATCCAAGCCAGTGTGCTAAATGTCAGGAAATGTAATACTGTATATATAAAATGTATCAAATGTGTTTGTAAAAACTCAGATTTTAAGCAATAACGGAATTCAAAAACACTGTGGGACAATGCTGCCACATCAAGAATTAAATAGACTTACTAATTGCTCTACAGTTCAGGCAAACACATTATGGTAATGCTAATAACCTTCCCTTTGTCATCCTACCACAAACATCATTTTATAACAAATTCACTTTACTAAATGACCTTACAGAATTAGGCAAACTAGGATGCCCTCCGCAGTGCCCCCAATTCCAGTTTATATAAATAGCATGCAGAAATGGATTAGCTGCTAATTTGCGACCCTGTTTTGCTGATGACTCTGACAAGGAAGGGTTAGTAAGCAAATTATCAGCGTGTTCGAGTATCTTAAGAGTATCCATCTCAGTTTGACCTTGTGGGGAATTTTCCAGCATAAACATCAAGCTCATCCTGCTCTCCACAGGCTCACAATGTGATTATGCCAGTGAAATTGATATGCTGGGCTGCAACCAGCTCTTGTCCTTGCGGGACTCTTGCAGAGAAGGCAATTACAGGGGTGTGTGCACACAAATGAAAGGCATTATCCCTGTGGGGGTAACATGTCTGTGAGCAATAAATTCTGTAGCTTGCCTTTGTTTTTCTATGACTCCTTTAGGCATTCGTCATTTTTTTTTTTTTTTAAATCAGTGTCTTAGACTGGCAGATAGGTCAGTATTTTACATATATAGGAGAAAAATGATTTCTGGTTAATTTATAGGTGAATGTAATTACTAAATAAAATGTTAAAAAAACATATTCATGAAATGCTTACAAAATTGGGCACATGGACACTTAGCTCTTTTTTCAGGGTGTTGAACATCTCAGTGCAAAAAGCAAGAAGGGGGTGTGGCTTGGCAGTCTAAGGGTCTTGACATGTCATCATAGAGGTGTGGCCAGATAAACATGGGCTGTAAATGGCACCTCTCATAGCTTGTAATCACCCTTTGAATGCCATGGAACATAATACAGATCAAAAAGCAGCAAAACATCAGAAAACAAAGAAGAATTACGGTAACATTAGCATAATTTGGCCCCTTTTCAGAAACCCATTGTAACCAATCAGATGTTTTCTATCGTGAATTCAATGCCACAACCCCAGTAAAAACTTACTGTTTATTGGTTGCCATAGGTTATTGGACCATTTAGTTTTAACTGGTCTTCAGTTTTTTGACTGAAGACATAAGAAACAGATAAGATCAAGGGTTGCCTGTGTGTGCATGAGAGGGACACTCATAAATGTTTTTTTCTGTCATTAGGGGCACCCGTATTCCCAACAGCATTTTAGTTATAACCTATATAATATAAGGGTCGATTGGCACTAAAAGGTGTAGTCATTAGTAATAAGTGACACACACAAGAGTCCATTTAAATCCAGCTATGAGAAGGTATAGCTTTGTTCATAGAAAGCTGCTTTTCTACATAGCTGAATGGATTGTCAGAATTTCATTTTTTCAATCTGTTTTGTCTTTGTACAGTCTTGTATTATATCAAATTACAAGGTCCACATATATGAGCCACAACAGAGAAATTGCTCTTTAACTAACACAATGCAATCATCTGTGCATCTCACAGCCATCTAAGCAATGACATATGCATTAATGGGACAACTGCCGGGGTGACAAGTCTATTTATAAAAGCTGCTATGAGTTGACAAGCTGATTGGGGTTATTTTGTAATGTCATATAATAATGCCCAGCCAAGAAGACACAAATAAAGCAGTATACAGTAATTGTCTTATTACAATCAGCAATAGCCTTTAATCAATTAACTCTAAGCAAAAATCCATAAAGAGAATCGATTAGATTGCTGTTTCAGTGTTGAAATGTAATATTGGCTGCCTAGTAAGACTGGGGTCTTGAGTTCAGAGTACTGTCTGTATGGAGTTTATTTGGCCAATGTGTAATTTATGACCATTAGGTAAGAATTTCAGATATAAAGTGTTTGCCAATGAGATGAGCAGAGATAGATAACTTTCTTTTTGTTGCATATAAAAGAAAAATATAATTCTGAGAAGCTTTGCAGGATGCATTAATTAAACTTTTTTAAGGGTTTTAAGATTATGTGTCAATACATGTATGGGACCTATTATACAGAATGATTGGGATCTGGGGTTTTCTGGATAAAGGATCTTTCTGTATTTGGATCTTCATACCTACTTCATTGGGTACTAGAAATAATGGGCTGGGTTTGCTTCCAATATTAATTAATTATATCTTAGTTTGGATAAAGTACAAGCTACTGTTTTATTATTACAGAGAAAAAGGAAATCATTTTTAAAAATTTAAATTATTTGGATAAAATGGAGTCTATGGGATATGGCCTTTCTTTAATTCGGAGCTTTGTGGATAGCGGGTTTCAGGATAATGGAGTTAACAACAAATAAACCCATTGGGCTGGTTTTGCTTCCAATAAGGATTAATTACTTCTTAGTTTGGCTCAAGTATAAGGTACTGTTATATTATTAGAGAGAAAAGGGACATCATTTTTAAAAATTTGGATTATATGGATAAAATGGAGTCTACGGGAGATGGCCTTCCTGTAATTCAGAGCTTTCTGGATAATGGGTTTCTGGATAACAGATCCCATACCTGTACAATTTTTTATCCCTTTCTTTTGTCAGAGTCTTAAAACAATAAGTCCTGGACTGTTAATAAGCTGACTTCTGCTACATTGTTACTAGAGTCAGAGCCAGAGAGAGTAAATAGACAAATACTTATGTTATGAACTGTTACACTTTGAAATGATTTGAAAACAATTCAAAATGTTTAATATATGTATATTGGAAAGTTGCTGAGAAATAATAAATAATTTTGTTTCACTGTACAATAAATAGTTTTCGGGGCAGTCTTTAAAGGACAAGGAAAGGCAAAAAAATAAAATCCCATGTTTACTTTCTTTAATGAAAAAGAAATCTATTTCCAATATACTTTAATTAAAAAAACGTGTACCATTTTTATACGAAACCTGACTGTATGCAGTGAAATTTTCCCTTCATTTACTGCTGTGGAAAGGAATTGTCAGACGGTCCCTAACTGCTGGTCAGGGAAACAATCATACGTATGAACAGCAGGGAGAGCCTCCACTTACTTCCCAGCCATGCAGAACTTAAGCAGCTTTGTTTTTTTCCCTGTAGAGCAGTCGGTGACTGTGTAGGGATTTGTATTGGATTTTATTTTTGCCTTTACATCCCCTTTACTGTTTCCAACTCCAGCTGCAGGGACAAAGATCATGGAGCCAGATTTAAACAGATAAACTGGGATTCAATTTGGAGGATACTTTGCTGCAGCCACTGGTTATGGAGAGTTGGAGAAAGTTTGTATTAAAGGACATGTAAACCCTATAAACCCTTACCATGTTTTTAGGTTGGGCACATATTCCCCACACAAAATGCATCATTGTCTCTGTATTGGGTCAAGTAGTATCTGTAGCCCCTCCGTTAGCCTGCACTGTAGTGTTTTCCTGAATGCAAGATGTGCTTCGACCAGGTGACCATTTTCTGTCGGCTACATCATCATTTATATTTGTGTAGGGATGTGAAAATTTAGACACCCTTACACATTATTGACAGGCACATCCCTAGTAATATGGACGCCTTAGTGGGTCCTTATGGGGACCTTGTGTTTATGTTACCCCTGTACTTCTCACAGTGGATGCTAGATGGCACTGTGGGATAGTATAAAAGGCTTTAAGACCATGTGGTCAGCGGCCATTGCTGCTGAACCTTTTCTCTGTTAAGCAGCAGAGGTTAAGGGTGGTGGAACTCAGTTTGAGTATAGTAACATAGTAACATAGTAACATAGTAAGTAAGGTTGAAAAAAGACACATGTCCATCAAGTTCAACCTTTTTTTTTTTTTAACTACTGTACCTATCTGCCAGTTGATCCAGAGGAAGGCAAAAAACCCATCTGAAACCTCTCCAATTTGCCTCAGAGGGGGAAAAATTCCTTCCTGACTCCAAAATGGCAATCGGACTAGTCCCTGGATCAATTTGGACTATGAGCTATTTCCCATAACCCTGTATTCCCTTACTTGCTAAAAAGCCATCCAACCCCTTCTTAAAGCTATCTAATGTATCAGTCTGTACAACTGATTCAGAGAGAGAATTCCACATCTTCACAGCTCTCACTGTAAAATACCCCTTCCGAATATTTATGTGGAACCTCTTTTCTTCTAATCGGAATGGGTGACCTCGTGTCAGCTGGAAAGACCTACTGGTAAATAAAGCATTAGAGAGATTATTATATGATCCCCTTATATATTTATACATAGTCATCATATCACACCTTAAGCGCCTCTTCTCCAGCGTGAACATCCCCAATTTGGCCAGTCTTTCCTCATAGCTAAGATTTTCAATACATTTTACCAGCTTAGTTGCCCTTCTCTGTACCCTCTCTAATTCAATAGTGTCCTGTTTGAGTGATGGAGACCAAAACTGTACGGCATATTCTAGATGGGGCCTTACAAGTGCTCTATACAGTGGAAGAATGACCCCCTCCTCCCTTGACTCTATGCCCCTTTTAATACAGCTCAAGACCTTATTTGTCCTTGATGCTGCCGACTGGCATTGCTTGCTACAGCCAAGTTTATCATCTACAAGGACTCCAAGGTCCTTTTCCATAATGGATTTGCCTAGTGCAGTCCCATTAAGGGTATAAGTGGCTTGGATATTTTTACATCCCAGGTGCATGACTTTACATTTATCAACATTGAATCTCATTTGCCACTTAGCTGCCCAGATTGGCAGTTTGTCAAGATCATGTTGCAAGGATGCCACATCCTGGATGGAATTAATTGGGCTGGATAGTTTTGTGTCATCTGCAAACACTGATACATTACTTACAATACCCTCCCCTAAGTCATTAATGAACAAGTTAAATAAAAGTGGACCCAATACTGAGCCCTGGGGGACCCCACTAAGAACCTTACTCCAAGTAGAGAATGTCCCATTAACAACCACCCTCTGTACCCGATCCTGTAGCCAGTTTCCTATCCACGTGCAAACGACTTCATTAAGCCCAATAGACCTTAGTTTATAAAGCAGTCGTTTGTGGGGCACAGTATCAAACGCTTTGGCAAAATACAAATAGATCACATGCTGATTGTTGCTCATAATGCCATTCAATAGGACAAAATTTTGAATGTGATCCCTTAACAAGCCTTCAAATAATTTGCCCACCACAGATGTCAAGCTTACTGGCCTATAATTGCCAGGCTGAGATCGTAATCCCTTTTTAAATATTGGAATAACATCAGCTTTTCTCCAATCCATAGGCACCATACCAGATGACAGTGAATCTGAGAAAATCAGAAATAAGGGCTGATCTAAAACTGAACTAAGCTCTCTTAGAACCCGGGTAAAGTGATAGTTATACACTTTAATAGATCACTCAAGGAGTGATAGATAGGATATGTAGTTGAGCAGCTCAAAGCTCCGACGAGGATATTAGAGGGATTAAGATCCCGGGTATTACTGACCCCATAGTAGGGACTAAGTGTTAGACTCAGGGAAGTACGTAGTCTTCTGAGTTCCACTTAAGGTGATCCTGAAGATTGGGAAATACCTTCTCACAAGCTGCATAACTTTCTGCCGTGTATTCTCTGCTTTGCAGGGAGTCATTCTATATATTTGGTACTGTGAGTATACATTGTTATATTGGTTGATCTATGTTTTATCCTATGTTCCATACTCCACTTTGAACTTTGGTTTTGGTTAATAAACTCAGTTTTTGTTAAAGCAAAATAAAACCACTGGCGCCCAATCTCTTGTGCATTGCACATGGTTACAGTTTCACTACACCCCGCCTCCACCCCGTTGCAAGGGCTTACCCCTGTAAAAAAAAGAGTCTCATGGGTGGTATTACCCCACACTGAAAGTAGCCAAAACGGACTACAGTAAAGTTAGTTTACTATAGCGCTACATTTGCATATCCAGCCATGCTTGATGACCTTGCTCAGCAGTTTTTTTTGGTAATGTAACTTTATTAGCACGTATGTGTAATCCTACTCACTCCTACATGTAATCCCACTCACTCATATGCATAATCCCACTCATGTGTACATGTAATCCCACTCACTCATATGCATAATCCCACTCATACTCATAAGTATGCATACTCATATGCATAATCCCGCTCACTCATATGCATAATTCCACTCATACTCATAATCCAACTCACTCATATATGTAATACCACTCATCCACACATGTATGAGTGGGATTATGCATATGAGTGGGATTATGTATAAAAGTGGGATTATGTGTGAGTGGGATTATGCATGAGTGAGCGTTTTTATGATGGATTATACATGAGTGAGTGGGATTATGCATGAGTGAGCATTATTATGATGGATTATACATGAGTGAGTGGGAATATACATGAGTGAGTGGGATTATGCATGAGTGAGTGGGAGTGAGTGGGATTATGAATGAGTGAGTGTGAGTGGTATTATGCACAAGTGAGCGGGATTATGCATAAGTAAGCAGGGAGCAGGATTATGCATACGTGAGCAGGATTATGAATGAGTGAGTGGGATTATGCACAAGTGAGCGGGATTATGCATGAGTGAGTGGGATCATACATCCTTACTGTTAACCTTTTAACAACCAGAGTGGCAGTTATCTAAAGATTTCAAAGAGTCCGTTCACTGATTAAATTTTTATGGGGGGGGGGTTTACATGGCCTTTAAACAATACAAAAACTATAAAATCCACATTAGATTACATGACACACGGGACCCAGTGCAGTCTGTATATTCTGATCAGTCTTGCTGTATCGGCTTCTGGCAGATATTATTTGACTTTTGCTGTTTTGATAATTTATGACGATCCCTAAGCAGCCCAGACTACACTGAGCATTGCACAGTCTTGATCTTGCACTTTGTGGTGCAGTAAGTTCATGTTTATGTTTAGTATACAAAATACAGCATTTCTAGCCTTATTCTATTTTAGACTTTCCTTGTCCTTTAAAGCATCCTGTAAATGCAGAATAACTGTATAAAGCCATCCCCACAGTCTTTATGCTTTAACTCATTACAAAATATTTTGCATCTGAGCTATAATATTATTAGAGCATGTGCTGGCTGGATGCAAATCAAGCATGGTAACATGGAGATATAATGGCAACATTTATGCTTGTTAGAAAGACGTGTTGGAGAATATGATGTACTGCTATCTGTGTGCCCTGTTTTTATTGAAGGCATTTCAAAGCATCTCTCTTGTGATATTCTGGTAATTCAGCGCATAGCAGCTTGCTTTGAACCTCACTGGCCTTTTATCAGCTCCTCATTCAGAAGCATTCTTCCATTGCACTTAGTCCATAATAGGTTTTGATTGGGTGCCAGGAAAGTAGAGAGCATTGATGTGACAGACTTATTCCTTTTAACGGTTTCTCATTTAAGTGGATTCCACTGCAGTTTATAGGCTGAAAATTACCAGCGATAATTACACACAGGTGGCAGTTTCTGCTGACAGCAGTGCAGAATCACCTGATAGGAGTATTAAAGTCTTCATTGTCCGCTTCCTTTTAACCCTTTAACTGGCAACGAACGCAGGGCAGGCTGATATTTTCAAGGGTTGTTTTTTTCAGTACACGGAAATACTGTTCTCAATGAGACTAAACATTATCCAAAAAAAAGGGGGTGAGAGAGTTTGGACCTATGTTAATATAGCGCTAAATACATCTATATAAATTAGCAGCAATTTTATCCTGCCAATAACTTAATCCATAATGGGGTTACTGGTACCCTCAACAAAGCATGGCAGAATCATCACTATAGATATAGTATAATAGCCATAACCTGGCAAAAAGGAACCCATACCACAGATATGTATGTGTAATGACTGAACATATTTAGAAACTGAAAAGCCTCCATCGCTAAGTGCAGATAATTAAAAGCAAGGAGTTTTCTTTAAGAAAGCTTATATTGAGATAAGTGCCTTATGGGTTTGAAAGGAGGTCCTCAACCTTTTTTACCCATAAGCCACATTGAAATGTAAAAAGAGTCAGGCAAAAATACAAGCATGAAAAAAGTCCCTGGGGATGTCAAATAAGGGCTGTGATTGGCTATTTGGTAGCCCCTTTGTGGACTGGCAGCCAACAGGGTGCACTATTTGGAAGTAAACCTGGTTTTTGATACAACCAAAACTTGCCTCCAAGCTAGGAATTCAAAAATAAGCACCTACTTTGAGGCCACTGGGAGCAACATCCAAGGGGTTGGTAAGCAACATGTTGCTTGTAAGCTACTGGTTGGGGACCAATGTTTTATGGACTTCTATGGGGGGTTATGAGATGGTTTTGTTTGTGTGCAAACAAAAGACTGAAGATCTGATGTGTGAAGGAGACAGTTCACAATCTTGTATGCAAAGGCTATGAGTGAGCAGATGGAAAGTCTTAAAGGAGAACTAAACCCTAAAAATGAATATGGCTAAAAATGCCACATTTTATATACTGAAAGTATTGCACCAGCCTAAAGTTTCAGCTTCTCAATAGTAACAATGGTCCAGGACTTCAAACTTGTCACAGGGGGTCACCATCTTGGAAAGTGCCTGTGACACTCACATGCTCAATGGGCTCTCTGCTAAGTGTAGGGGTTATCGCAAATTATCAATCAGAAAATGAAGTTGGCCTGTAATATAAGATGATGTTACAAGGCAGATTATTAAATTCTGATGATAATTGCACTGGTTTCTGTGCTGCCATTTAGTAATGATCTGTATTAATTACTAATCAGCCATATATTGTGACATTTAAATTCTGTATATACTGTATATTTTGAGTGGGTCCCTAAGCTCAGTAAGTGACAGAAGTGCAGAGCATATGCAGCGAATCAACAGAAAAAAGATAGGGAGCTACTGAGCAGGCACGGACTGGCAATCTGTGTGTTCTGGCAAATGCCAAAGGGGCTGCTGTAAGTTGCCATTGACCGTCACTATTTATTGGGCTGGTGGTGGCATTTTGGACCTCTGTGTTTGCTGTATGTACCTCTGTGTACCTGAAACCAGGGCCTATTTTGATTCCCAGTCCAGACCTACTACTGAGGCATCTTTGGAGGCATAAATCTTTAATGTTAAAGGGCCGTGCTTGCCTTGGGATGGAACAGAAGCCAAAAACATAATGTTCAACATTTCTAGCCTACCTTTTTTTAGTTAAGCTTTAGTTCTCCTTTAAGAAACAGGTGGAGACTGAAGGCATGAGTGCTCTGGGGTGACCAGGACTAGTATCTCATCTGGGATTTCCACCAGAGCCAGTGGACCACACTTTTGTGTTTCAAGTGCCTGATTTTGAGATATCTCTTCTTTATATTTCCCAATCAGTTGCAAATTTAACAATCCCATATAATGTTATTAAATACATGAGTATGGCATAGGGCCCTGTACCCAAACACCTTTGGGAATATTAGTAAGTAGTGGGCAGCAGCATGCTATTAGACAATCACATAACCATCTCTTCAATTCTGCACTTTTCTTCAAATATATTTTTACTGAAGTGCCAGATTTACAATTACAATTTAAAATTACATTCATATAAAAAGTTTTGAACTAAATATATACTTAATACAATACATATTTAAATTGCAATGGGAAAGAAAATTTTGTTTTTTAAAGTTCTAATGAGGCAGCAAAATGAACTCCAGGTGTCCGAAGTGGCCTAATATGATCAAGCCCATAAGCTGTAACCAATTGAGCAGGGATCAGGTCATCCCTCTGGTCTTGTGATTTTAACTTCTACACAGTGGGGTCAGCAACTCACATCAAAGCCAAAGAAGTGTCCTGTTCTTAACTTGCTGACCTGCATATCCAAAGTATATTGTATTCTATTATTACAAATTATGAAAATATACCTAAATGTATTTTGAGCAGAAACATCACATGCTTTTGGTTAAATTGCTTTTGCTACACCTGTACAAGGCAAAAATCTAAGGCTGAGGGTTCTGGCATTCAGATGTACTTACAAATGTAGAAGGTTTTCTCCCAGTCAACAAACAATACAAAGCACCGTCATCTTTATATCTGTAAAAGCTGCGCTTGCTCTCATGCTGCAGAGGGGGCTGTCTGACAAATACAGAATGCATTAACCTTTTGCTTCTGCGAACACAAGATAAATCAACACTTCCTTCCAGTGAATCATATGAAAAATCTGCTCCATTATGTAATGTGCTCGTATAAAATTTGTCGGCATTGCAAGAACGTTTGATCTCTCTTATGGCATTTGCTTTCATCCCATAATGTTATCAGGTTCAGCAGGCCAGTGAAGGTGAGATCTAGTGGAAAAGGAATTTTTAGAGCTAATTTCCATTTATAGTCTATAAAAGGTAACGTCCTTAAAATGCAATTATTCTGCAGATTATTCATTTTTCCTTTTTATTTTTTTTATAGATGCTGATTATGCATGTGCATTTCTGTAGATAACAGGACAAAAATCACAGAAATAAAGATAAATACACATACATACATTTGAAATTGTTGAAATTATTAAATAATTGGTGGTTCAATGTCCATATTACTGGTTAATAAACTCAGGCAAACTGAGGCAATTGTATTATCATGATCTTGTTATATATTAGATATTATTGAACAAAATACAGATATGGGACCTGTTATCCAGAATGCTCAGGACTTGGGGTTTTCCAGATAAGGGATATTTCTGTAATTTGGATCTTTATACCTTAAGTCTATTGGAAAACCTTTGAAACATTAAATAAACCCAATAGGCTGGTTTATATAACTGAACTTCTTAGTGCAGGGGTTCCAAAAGGCAACCTGTAAATGAAAACTGGGAGAATGAGTGGGCTTAAACAGATATGCAAACACAAATTTTATAGAGGTATTCTTGCATTCATTCAACAAGGGAAAATATTTGTTATTGCCATTCTTTTCATATGTTCAGCAGCATTCCTCTTATATTCAGTGGTGTAACTACCAGGGGTGCTGAAGGCGCAACTGCACCAGGGTACATGACCCCTGCACCCCTGAAGAGGCCTATATCCCGGGAGGAAAATAAACAGCCAAAAGCTGTTAATTTAATTTATCGTCTGGACTGCCTTCCTGCTAAGGGGTGCGGGTTCGAGCTAGTGTGCGCATTTGCTTACATGCCCTGCATAACCTCAGCTACCCGACATTCAATGGTAGGCAGGGAAATAGGAGCTAGCTTAAGTTGATGCGTCCCGGCTGACAGGCAGGATCGTGGATGGTGATTCCTGTACTATGCACCGCAGATCCCCCCCCGAAGCCTTTCTCCATCCAGTCACCAACACCCTCCTTGTCAGCCCACAGAGGGGATGCTTGTGTACAGCGGAAGTGACGTGGGGTTCGGTTACCACGGTAGGAAAGTTAGGTGGGTAGTTAGTTCACGCTAGCACACCTTTTGGCAGTTTAATTTTAGAGGAAGCCGATCCACTTTGAAGGCCACAGATTTACTTTACATGTCTTTTACATGTTTCCAAAATGCACCGCTTTCCAGCTCTTATTGGCAAAAATGCTGAAACCTCGAATTACTAGCTGGTAATCCAGGAAAGCGTCTCCGAAATGCTTTATCACAGTCGCATTTTGGGGCACATTGGCTGCCTTAGGTGTTTTCTCTTGAATGGTTACAAGAATAATCTGTAAATTCCTAGTTGGTATCTGAGTAGTGTTTACAGTACTATTGTACTCACAGGCAATATTAACAAATTGCGAGGGGGCTTCTCATCTCATTCTTTGCCTGAATCTCCTCACCAAAGAAGAATCTCCTTAGTCTCTTCTAGCATTCACTCCCAAGCACCCCTGTAGCACACATACTCTCAAGTACTCATATAGTTGTAGCACATACTTTCCTAAACCCCCATAGAACCCTATTTCCTGTTTTTGGAAGGCAAAATATGTGTCATGCTTGCATACAAATATATACACTTACACACACAAAATTACTTTATGATACTAAGGGGCACATTTACTAAGGGTCGAAGTGAATTCGAAGTGAATTTCCGAATTCAAAGTTCGAATTTCGAAGTGATTTTTGGATAAAAACTTCGCCTTTGACACTTCACCACCTTAAAGCTGCCGAATTGCTATGTTGGCCTATGGAGATCTCCTAGAACCTATAGCCAATTTTTTAGAAGTCAAAGTTTTTTTTTGGAAAATAGTTTGATCGATTAAATTGCTTGAATCGTTCGTTTCTAACTATTTCTACGTTCGATCAAACGATTTCAATTCGATTGAAAACTGCTAAATTTAATAAAAAGAAAAAACTGTTTTTGGTCCTTTTTATGATTACATAGAGGATTGATTGGTCATTGATTTGCCAGCACTGTGTATGGCCACTGTTACTTGCTCAGTTTTTATTGACACTGTAGGTAATGCGGAGAATTTTTTTTAACGTTGGGTTTATTTATACATTTATGCTGATATGTTGTGATACTATATTGTCAAAAAGGTAAGGAAGAAGAGCTCCTGACTTTGTATAATAGGGGTTTATATAAGGTGATGCAAATGGAATATAAAAGTCCTTCTCGTTCTAATTGGGTTGCACATGCCAAAGATAATATATTTTAATGTAGCCCACGAGGGAATATTTTTTGATGGTGTATTTTTTTCTAACTAATGCCCATTGTTTACAGGCACATAAATGGGATCATAACTTGTCATCCTCATTTTACACCTCTTAATGTAGCCATACCTGAATAGTTCATTTGGAAAACAGTATGTTTTCCCAATGCATTTTAAAATATAATATTTTTATTGTTGCAGAAACAAATCTGCTAATTTTCCTATATGACGTTCAGACTCGATATATTACGTTTATAAGATTTTTGAGGACAAGAAAATGTGAGCTAGAATCCTGATATTTCCTTTGACTTTTCCATGTCATTATCTAGAGATGTGGGATTAAAAACAATAAATATAAACCTTTCATAGAATGTAATGCCTTTCCAATAGGTAATTTGAGTTTTATTGCTGGTAATAGTTCCTGCTCATTGAGAGAGCAATGATTTGTCTCAGCTCCTAACCATGATAACTGGGCAAAGTTTAGAGGTTGAACTCTTTCCCTGGAGTCCTGATATTAAGACCATGTGTGAGTTCTGCAAATATATCTGAAACTCATTTGCTGTTTTCCCTGTTTCTTAATATTTTCTGCAGCTAGTTCAAAAATTTAGTTATGCGGTTTCATGTGAATTTATGGCTGTTTAAAACTCAGCTTTCCTGCTTCACAGTCTGTTTTCATATCACAATAATTTTATGTTTACAATATTATAAGTTTGGTGTTGTTGTACAAGTTATTGAAATCTTCCACAGACAAAACCTGTGTATCTTTGTTTTTAGAGCTTGCTGGGCACCGGGTTCTCCTTTGTGCATAGTTAGTCTACACAGGAATTAGACACAGCAAATAAGTGAAATCACTTTTAAGAAAATTATTATAAAGAAGAAAATCAATCTAGAAAGTTGGCTGTTTGGCCCATCATGAGTCAGTCTCTATACCAGGGATCCCCAACCTTTTTAACCTGTGAGCAACATGCAGATGTAAAAGGAGTTTGGTAGCAACACAAGAATGAATAACGGTCCTGGGGTTGCCAAATAAGTGCTGTAATTGGCCATTTGGTAGCCCCTATATGGACTGGCAGCATTCAGGAGGCTCTGTTTGGCAGTACACCTGGTTTTTATGAAACAAAAACTTGCCTCCAAGCCAGAAATTCAAAAATAAGCTCCTGCATTGAGGCCACTGAGAGCAACATCCAAGGGGTTGGAGAGCAACATGTTGCTCACGAGCTACTGGTTGGGGATCACTGCTCTATACCATAACATTTGTGTAGCATTAAGGTGGCTTTACCTACCCCTAAAAAGAAATAAATTGCAATATAGACATTATAATACACAAAATCTATTAATCTCCCATACAATATATTCTTAGAAATGGTGCTTAGTGACATCATCGGATGACATTGGTTATAATTGGTGCTTAATGATGTCATCTGGGTCACATGACTCACTGAAAATTATGTGTTATAAAAAATAGTGTTCCTTTTTGTAAATTACCTCAGGGTTCCATGACCTGTATTATATGCAACCATGTAACTCCTTAAAGCAATTGAAGAATAAATATGCTTATGGAGAAGTATAAAGAATTAAGGGGGAAAAGAGAAAAAAAAGAGAAAGTAAAAAAATATAGTTAATACTTTTTTCTTTCTCTTTTTTCCCTTTTTTCATCTCTAGCCTTTAAGCTATTCTTCAATTGCATTGATGTGAAGTTTCTGAACTTTTTTGTGGGAGTCTCTTTTTGTTAATATTAAAGGGGTTGCTCATCTTCCAAACACTTTTTCAATTCAGTTGTTTTCAGATTGTTCTCCAGGAATAAAGATTTTTTTCAATTACTTCCCCTTTTTTTATTTTTTGCTGTTTTCCCAAAATCTAATTTTAAAGATTAATGTTCTTGTCTCTGGTGTTTGAGTCTGGCAGCTCAGTAATTAAGGTGCAGATTCTGAACTGTTCCAATTTGCTACATTAGTTGATACATTTCTCAGCAGCATCTGTGGGACATTAGCAATTATTGTATCAATTCTAACAGCTGCCTTTAAAGGGCACCAATCATAACTAAAATCATTTCCTAAGTAAATACACTATGTGAAATTTCAAGAAATCTGATTTTTAAAACAGTTAGAATTGTTTGTATAATGTAAATCATCGGCTCACTATACCTTCTGCAAAATCTCCCCTATCTCCACTGCAGTTCTAGTTGAGACAGGCATCTTGGATTTCACTGCCTCCTCCTACCTATATCTTCACAGCCAAATGCAGCTCTGAAATCTCGCAAATGCTCAGTTGAAATTCCTTGTTTGCTTATCAACCCTTCTAAGCTATTTTCAAATCAGCCAAACCTCTGTGTTAGCTGCTGCTCAGTAGTGCTGCCACCTGTCTGGAACTTAGTTTGTGAACTTCATTTGCATAATAACATCACCAGCAGGGGACAAGATAGGGAAATCTACTGATACTTCTAGTGGAGGAGTTTACTAAAACAAGGCATTCTGGGTAGAATACTCAAAGCAGTGCTACAATCTGAGCAAGCTCCTGAAATTTGCATATTATAGTCTCTGTTATAGTCTCAGTATGGACTCCCTCAGTGAAAGAACCCATCTGACAAAGGGATTTTTTAAAACCTGCAGTTTTTTCAAAAAACTATATATGTAGTTTGATTAAACGTGTTTATGTTGTACTGGTCAGATTGTTAATATGTGTTTGGTTTTGGCTGTGATAGGTGCCCTTTAACGAAATTCAGGGATTCTACTCAGCAGGGACAAAGATAAGAAATGTATCAACTAAATGTATCAATTCAGATCAGTTTCCAGAGTCCGTGACCCCAGTCCCAGAGCTGCTTTAGAAAGACAAAAGAAGGTAAAAAAAATGACACTTTACACTTCAATATTAGAAAAAGCCTATATTTCTAAACTGAAAGTGTTTGAAGGTGAACAACCCCTTTAAGTGGAACATGTTGATGACTTTTCAAAAAGTTATACTTTCCATTAGGGGAAGATTATTCTATGTTATTTTTTCTGGAGGCCCTGCCTTGATAACCTCAAACAACCATGACACGAGTTACCACTAACACTTCTATCCACCTGAAGCCTTCAACCTCTGCATGCAGGATAGTGTGTTGGTCTATTCACATGAATATGTGCTTATTTGCTTTGTTTCTCATTCTTTTTTCCCCATAGGTCAAAATACCAGCAGCCCCAGTAGTGATACCTCTTTATCCAAACAAAGCCACCTATGAAGGTGAAATATGATTTAGGGTCAGGGCACACGCTCTGATTCGGGGAGATTAGCCGTCTGGCGACAAATCGCCTCTTCTTCGGACAACTAATCTCCCCAAACTGCTTCCCGCCGGCTCGAATGTAAATTGCCGGCAATATAAAACTCGGATCGCTTTGTTTTCTGAAGTCGCCCAAAGTTGCCTCATGAGGAAACTTCAGGTGACTTCGGAAGATGAATCGATCCGAGTGCCATCCCGCCGGCGATGAGTGTGTGCCCCGACCTTATAGATCTCAATAATGTTGGCCTCTGATTTGAACTTTCTTCAAGAAGCTAGAATGTTTCCCTTTAAAATAAAGATAAGATTTGCAAGTGGGAGAAACACACGGTTTTGTAAGCAGGAGAAGAAGAGTTAAGTATGCAGCCCAGATGTTTTGCTGGCGAAGATAAAGCCTCCCGTTTTGGTTTCTTTGGGAGAATAAACACATGCAAATGTATGAACTGGGACTTGGCCTGGTACATTTCCTCAGACTCAAAATATTCATCCATTATGAGAAACTTTTAACTGAAATTTCCACAGTCAGACAGTACAGTAATGTACTAGCAATGCATTAAATAAACTGGAATGCAAGAATTATGTCATACCAGCGGTTAATTTGTTTTTTCCCCTCATAGTGTGTAATCCATCTGAAAATATTTTACGAGGTGCCTTTAGCACTACATCGTTTGCTTATTTCACTTATTGAAATGAATTGTGCCAGACTGTTACTGGCATACAAAGAACAGGATGTTTTTGTCTGGAACCAATGTCATAAAGCTGCACAAGGGATGTTCACTGTGACCCACAAGGAATTTCCTTGTCATTTTAAAACAAAGCAGTTCAAGGGTTAATATGCAAGTAAACATTGCTTGTTATTTTAGAATAAACCAAAAAGAAAACATTGTAATCAGAGCAATGGGAAAATAAATAGCACACACTACTTCGCATCCCTACACCCAGCAAGCTGCTGCTGAAATCACACGCTAATGGAATGATATAACCATTAGAGCATATTCCAGAGATTCCAAAGCGGTGACAATTGTTTCTGTGTAATAAAATCATTATTGTACGTGTCTCAGTGTGGATGGATTATGAATAGGTTTCACTCCCTTTCACTTGGCTGTGGTGAGTCAGTCTGAGAGGAATGAGGAATTATAACAAACAAAGGAAAGTTTAGCTCACCACTAATTTTTAAAAACATTAAAAAGGTGGTTCACCTTTAAGTTAATTTTAAATATGTTATAGAAAGGCAACTTTTCAACTGTTCTTCATTTTTTATTTTTATAGTATATCAATTATTTGACTACTCCTGTCAGTGACCCAACCAAAAACAAATCCTCTTTAAAGTTACAAATTTATTGTTATTGCTACTTTTTATTACTCCTCTTTCTATTCAGACCCTCCCCTATTCATATTCCATTCTCTTATTTAAATCAGTGCATGGATGCTAGGGTCATTTGGACCCTAGAAACCATATTGCTGACAATGCAAACTGGAGAGCTGCTGAATAAAAAGCTAAATTACTCAAAAACCACAAATAATAATAAATGAAAACCAATTTGGAAATTGTCTCGGAATATCATTTGCTACATCATGCTAAAAGTTAATGTAAAGGTGAACAAGCCCTTTCAGTGGGGGTGCAATGAGGCTGTGACCACAAAATTCACATAGACAAATACAAGAGATCCATTGCACTCGACCCATTATCAATATATTAAGGACATTGCGACACGTAGTTGGTCAGTTTAAATATTGCAATATAAGGAAAAACAATGCCTATTTTGTTTAAAGGGTAAGGCATTATTTAGTAGCTCAAGGCACAAAATGTCTTAATATATTGATAATGTGTTGAGTACAGAGGACATGAGGATTATTTTGTCCCGCTCTCCCCAATGAATGACGGAAATAATTGGATAATAAGCTGCACACTATGTTACCAAGGCAGGTGATAAATAAGGAGAGGAAGGGTTCATTGGCCACAATTAGGTAGGCCCTAGCTCAAAAAATTGTTTAGTTCCAGTATGATCTTACTGCACTGTGGTCACTATGTTGCTGTGCAACGCAATAATAAAAGTGCCCAAATTACAGAGAAGTCCATAAATAGCAAAGTGCAATGTATCATGACCTTGACCTCTCTGGGCATTAAGCAAGTGAAATATGGAAGTACAAACATGCATTAGGGAAGTACACAAATATGTCCAATGGTAATAATGTGCTATAGATACACTATATTTTCAGAATGACATTAGTAACAAAGGCACACTGGAATAATATATATATATATATATATATATATATATATATTATGTACATACACATATGGGACCTGTTATACAGAATGCTTGGGTTTTCCAGATAAGGGATCTTTCTGTAATTTGTATCTGCATACCTTAAGTATAGGGCCACATGAGAGCTGAAAACATCAAACTTAAATAAGCTGGCCACTATGGACAGTAACCTCCTCTCTTTTCTTCATGGAACCAGCTCAGTGCGAACAGATTTGGCGGGTTACGGTGAAGAACAGCGAGTCTCTGCATTTTAAGCCAAAATCCGATAAAGTCTGTTCGCACGGAGCCGATTCAATATATATATATATATATATATATATATATATATATATATATATGCGTATATGTATGTTTATATGTATATATGTATATAGAGATACGATAGATAGATAGATAGATCAGTGCTTTCTACCCCTTTTTTCACCAATTTTCTAACTATATTTTTTGGTTTTAAAGACAGGGACACTCAGCAATTTCCAGTACAACTCTGTGTTGTATCACATATCAAAGCACATCACAAAACATATCATCAGATCAGCAGTGGCCTCCATTCAAGGCTATTAGCTCTAGAGGCCAATGATTTAAGCTTCAGTTGGCATATTTGATTTAATGAGTTTAAACAGTTGTGTTATTTCTTTTTATGGATGGCTTTTTGTCTGTAATAACAAAACAGTATCTTGTACTTTTTGGTAATTAAGCTGCATGAATCCATATTGGTGGCAAAGCAATCCTATTGGGTTTTATTTAATGTTTAAATGGTTTTAAGCAGACTTAAGGTATTGAGATCAAAATTACAGAAATATCTCTTATCACCCAAAACCCAGGCTCTGAGCATTCAGGATAATAGATCCTATACCTGCAGTGTTGACAATTGATGGTACATTGATGTATTGAAATTAAACATGCTGCTCAGCAGAATCATGGTGCCAAATCCCATGTTTGCCACTTCGGACCTTCTTAACATTGCCCACTAGCTGCTCCAGCTCAATACCAATCAAGTTCCTTCCCACCAGTGATTATATCTACATTAGACTGAAGGAAATGAAGCCACAGTTCTCTTGACTCAGCTCTCTCTCACTTTAGAGTCCCATCAATTATCTATCAATGCTGGATTGTCAAGTAGCTGTCTACTCTTGGCTGCTTGAAGTGTCACCTTCAGACATGTCTCCCCTGGCTTTGCACCTGTATCACATGTACAGAGAAGAGCATCTGTTCTAATTATGTATCACCTTCAGGATGAGAAAATTCATTACATAAGTCCTTCCTGGTATAGAATGATTCTGAATGTGCCTTTCCCTCTAATTCTGTACCTGTGTATTTCATGCATTTATTTTTCCACCTCTGGAAAAAAATATATCTAATTATCTTGGCTCATAATGAATATAATATATAATTAAGGTCAGTAATCATCTGCTATATAACTGTGTTATAGAAACTGCAGCAGCATAGGTGTAAAAAAGCATCTTGTCTCTATGCTTATTCTCTGGGAACTTGCCTTTGTGTCTGGTGTGTGTTCCATTTCAGTAATTCTAGTTATCTGTGCCTGCTGCCTTCTCTACTGTAATTTTGCTTTCTGTTCTTAATGACACCACAACACAATTCAATCTAGTTTTTTTCTGATGGAAAGGATTGTTGGTACAATGCCGCTAGAGCCTGCAGCATGGGATGTTTGTGTCAGCAGATCATTTCAGGGAAAGGAGGGTGGTGATACTTCAGAAAAGGAACTACGTAAATAATGCTCATAAGAGAATCAGGTGCAGTTCTGGGAGGAGGAATAGTTGTGTAACATCTGTTTTTAGATGTTCAGTGGGAAGCTGTGAGTTTTTGCACAATGATATTTAACAGCTGTGAAAGTCATTCCACAGATGTTTAAATGGAGCAGGGGGAGTTCTAGAGATGGCTTTTTGGCATATCTTAGCAATATGGATCATATATCTAGCGATCTTACAACTATTGGCTGCAATGCTGGCCCTTACCTGGGCTCACTTGGTCACCTTAACAGGGAAGCTCATGATATCTTAGAATAATCTCTGTACAAGTTTTCTACTTGCTAGACACACTGACACACTGAAAGATGTGCAATCATTATTAGCAATGAAGAAAATGTCTTCCAGGTTGCCAGGATCACCGACCCTGGAGGGGAGAGCTGCAATTGCAACAAATTAAAAACCAAAGTTGCCTAGAGCTCCTCCTTTTGTAATATACTAAAGCTTAATCAAAAGACAAACTTCCTCTTGAATATCAGTTACACCCATCCATCCCCAAATCATTAACTTGTATCATAAATTCAAAGCCTATCAGCTGTAGCATTGGCAACAAGAATGCATTTCACACATCCAGTTTTGGCCCCAACCATAGGCCCTTCCATGGTCCAACTTTCTTCCAAGGCTTCTCCAGGGACTTCTAACATTCTCTATGAAATTATCCTTCCCTTCTGTCAGTCAGTTCTCCTGGGGGTGACCTACATATGGTCCCCCAAATGGTCATGTGTTCACAGCAATGGGGTGCACTTATCATAATCACAATTACTGAAATACACACCTAGCTGTTCATAAATGGACATTTTATTGCACCTCCCTTTTATTAACTGCAGCCATGGAAATGTGATGTCTACTCAACTCTAACACTGCGGATAGTTTAATTACTGTTTTGACCAGTTACTAAAAGCCATGTTTGCCTGAAACAGCAGTTCTCTGATACAGTTAACTGGTGATTCCCTCCCAGCCCCCCCTTCATGTTCAGTTCTTCTTCCAGATATGTGGTGAGAGGAGATCCGAAGATAAGGCAAAGAGGTTATTGACACATTTCCTCACTCCACACACAACATGAGTTGCTAAACTGTAGTAACAAAAAATATGTCTTCATTTGTTTTTACATGGGTTTCATGTTATATTGCTTGTTTATTACATAGTAACATAGTAAGTTAGGTTGGAAAAAGACACACATCCATCAAGTTCAAACTTGTATGTCTATATATAACCTGCCTAACTGCTAGTTGATCCAGAGGAAGGCACAAAACCCCAGGCCTCTCCAATTTGCCTCAAAGGAGGAAAAAATCCTTCCTGTACTAATGTATGCATCATCAGGGCCAGAACTAAGGTGAGGGAAGATTGGCAGCTGCCTAATGTGCAAGCGGTGAGGGGTACCATTTTGTGTGGGGGGGGTTGGGAGAGGTGTCGGGGAGTGAGAATGAGGGGAGAGGGGCTAGAGAGCAACTGGAAGGGTACTACTAGGTCCAGCTCTGGTATGAATATAGTATGTATAGTATGTATGTATATAGTACACAAAATGTATGTTTCTTCCATAGCAATACTCTTTGCACAGGTGCAGATATGTCTCGACCTGAGAAATAAAGACTATGTAAACCCAAAAATAAAATTTTGTCAATTGCTGCTGACCTTTGAAACAATGTAGAAGGAGACAGTTGGTAAGCAGACATAAAGAAGCATGCAAGGCTGACTTTTCTTCCATTGTTTCAAGAGACAGAACCAGCAGTGCAGACAGAAAAATACTGCTTTCAGCTGCAGTTACATTTACAAACATCAAAACAACTGAAAATCTGTAATGAATGCATATTGGAAAGTTGCTTGGAATTTTTTTTTTCCAATATTGTCCTTCGAAGGGCAAAAAGTAATATAGGGTTTTGATGCTGAGAAGTAGCATTAACGTAAAAAGAAGAGGAGCCTGCACATAGAGTGGCTGTGTGTCAGTGGGAGATTTGTAAGCTGAGACAGACAGCTAGGGATTGGAGGTACTGAGAGGATTTATTTTTGATCTGATATGTGACCAGTGACTAACAAACGCTGTGATGACGAGATTTCTGAGGATGAGATAATGTGATTTCTTATAAGTCAGGGAATTGATTCTTAAGGATTGTAAATAGAAAATGGAACACTTAGGATAACTGTAGGTAGAGGGTTTCAGTTTAAAAAAAAATACCAGTGCACTTGTATTAGTTATATCTCTTATTTGATGAAAGTATCTCACAGGTACATGTAATAGCTGAAATAAAAAACAAGTCTTAATGTGAAAAGGAAAATGACAGTAAAATAAAATTCCAAGTCATCCCAATAAGGCAACATGCTAAGTATTTGGGATCAGTGCTGTTTTCATTAACTGCAAAGTCAAAACTGGGGACCTGAAACTTCAGTGCTAAATAAAGGAGCCTGGATGTGGGTTCATTTATGGAGAGGTGTTAGATACATCTTTGATTCTCCTGTGAAATGGTTTAATGAAAGGAAGATCTAGAAACATTTCCAAGAACAGGGAGGGACTTCAGGGAAAAGAGCAAAGAGAGGAAACACAGACAGACATAGAAAAAAAGAAGAAAAATTGATCAATGCACATTCCCTGGTCCCGTCATATCAGTAATCTATGCAGATGCATGTATTTACAAAGACAGGGGGTTTTTTAGTTACAAAATTATGATCATAAGATTGATAAGCCACCAAACCACGTCAAGGTAAAACCCATATGGCGGTCCCTAACTATTTACCTCTGGTCATAATTTCAAATGCTAAAGCCTCCCGGCATAAGAGCATTACCTGAAAAATAAGGTCTCCCGACCTGGGCATTGGTTTTCATCATAGGGCTTAGTCCTCCCCCGCCATTAGCTTTCAAAGGAGAGAGATAACCTAGACCCCAGCATTGGTTCCATGAGATTAATCCTCCCCCGCTTGCGGCTTTTAGAGAGAGAAACTGCCCAGACCAACACCCATTTCCAAAGGCATTGTTCCACCATTTAAAGAGAAAGGTGTGGGGGTGCTACAACCACATGGAAACCTGGCCTGCAGCATAGCTGCTGAACTTCCGAACAGAATAGATCTGCTACAATACAAAATACAAAAAGGAAAAATTGTGAGAGCACTCCATGGCTAAATAAAAATGTACTAAAATACATTGGACAGACATACTCAGTGTTGATAGGAAAGTACAGCATAAATAAATTGGCACACGGAAGTAGTTCTAAACCACAGCTGCTTGGCATGTCTGGTCTATATTGTTTATATGGGTTCTAGATAAGATATATGAAGCCCCTCTGCCAAACAGTCTTTGTATCACTCCAATGGACATGTGTATATGTTACAAAAGTTATCTAATGGCCATCATACTTTATGAGGGAGGTATAATTTTACTGAGTGGCACCACACATCAGATGTCATTGCAATGTGTAAGTACACAAAACCAGAATACACGGGACCTGGGGTTTTCCAGATAACTGATCTGATAACTGATTATTTTCTGTAATTTGGATCTTCATACCTTAAGTCTACTAGAAAATAATTTAAACATTAAATAAAGTCCATTCCAGAGTTAACAAGAGTACTTTGTGGTTTCCTAAGAACAAAGGTGGCTTGGGATTCCCTAATTTTCATTTTATTACAAAGTTGCCCAACTTTCACAGATCTTAGTGCTTCATACAACAGTAGATAGACCCCTCTTGGTACAACTGGAAACTTTATTTTCATTACCATACCTACCGTCAGCATTACCAGACCTAAACCAGGGAGCGTTTGGTCACAACACACCTTTTGAAATATGGGACTCTGTTTGTGATCGATTCAGCTTAAAATCACCAATGACACTAGCAGCCCCCTTCCTTGGTAACCCCGTATTCCCTCCAGGCCTATACCATATGCCCTTTAAGTGCTGGATCGAAACAGAACATTACGACAACTGGGCAATTATTGTCATTATCAGGTCCATATACTCTCCAGGAACTAATCGACAAATATAATGTCTAAAATGGAACATTTTAGAACATGTCAAATTTGGCACTACGTACAAACTCTATGGGACTTCTTTAAAGGAGCAAATCAAACCCAAACTTTTTTTTAATTTTTGTGTTGTAAAGCTCCCAAAGCTTGAAAAGTAATTTCAATCCTCTATAGTAATTTTTTTAACATAACTGACAACAAATATCAATTATCAACAAAAATGATATGGACTATCAAATGAGCCTTGAGGTTTGGGAAAGTATATGGAATAATCTGTGGAGATCATTCAGGAATGTTTCCCTTCTAGAAGCCAACTATAAGGTTTTGTTTCGGTGTTGCTTGGTACCAGCTCGTTTAGCACAATTTTTACATATGGCAAATCACAGACGCTTTAGAGGGTGTGGCCACAAAGGGACTATGTAACAGATATGGTGGCAATGTCCAATAGCCCAAAGATACTGGACCAGGATATATAATATAATCTTTTCAATCTCATAGTAACATAGTAAGTAAGGTTGAAAAAAGACACACGTCCAAGTTCAACCTTTTAGTTTTTTTTTTAATCTGCCTAACTGCTAGTTGATCCAGAGGAAGGAAAAAGAACCCACCTGAAGCCTCTCCAATTTGCCTCAGAGGGGGAAAAAATTCCTTCCTGACTCCAAAATGGCAATCAGACTAGTCCCTGGATTAACTTGTACTATGAGCTATCTTCCATAACCCTGTATTCCCTCACTTGCTAAAAAGCCATCCAACCCCTTCTAAAAGCTATCTAATGTATCAGCCTGTACAACTGATTCAGGTAGAGAATTCCACATCTTCACAGCTCTCACTGTAAAAAACCCCTTATATTTAGGTGGAACCTCTTTTTTTCTAATCGGAATGGGTGACCTTGTGTCAGCTGGAAAGACCTACTGGTAAATAAAGCATTAGACAGATTATTATATGATCCCCTTATATATTTATACATAGTTATCATATCACCCCTCAAGCGCCTCTTCTCCAACGTGAACATCCCCAAATTGGCCAGTCTTTCCTCATAGCTAAGATTTTCCATACCTTTCACCAGCTTAGTTGCCCTTCTCTAATACAATAATGTCCAGTTTGAGTGATAGAGACCAAAACTCTACAGCATATTCTAGATGGGGCCTTACAAGTGCTCTATACAGTGGAAGAATGACCCCCTCCTCCCATGACTCTATGCCCCTTTTAATACAGCTCAAACCTTATTTGCCCTTGATGCTGCTGACTGGCATTGCTTGCTACAGCCAAGTTTATCATCTACAAGGACTTTTCCATAATGGATTTGCCTAGTGCAGTTCCATTAAGGATATAATTGGCTTGGATATTCTTACAATCCAGGTGCATGACTTTACATTTATCAACATTGAACTCATTTGCCACTTAGCTGCCCAGATTGCCAGTTTGTCAAGATCGTGTTGCAAGGATGCCACATCCTGGATGGAATTAATTGGGTTGGACAGTTTTGTGTCATCTGCAAACACTGATACATTACTTACAACACCCTCCCCTAAGTCATTAATGAACAAGTTAAATAAAAGTGACCCCCATACCGAGCCCTGAGGGACCCCACTAAGAACCTTACTCCAAGAAGAGAAAGTACCATTAACAACCACCCTCTGTACCCGATCCTGTAGCCAGTTTCCTATCCATGTGCAAACGACTTCATTAAGCCCAACAGACCTTAGTTTATAAAGCAGTCGTTTGTGGGGCACAGTATCAAACGCTTTGGCAAAATACAAATAGATCACATCTACTGCCCCCCACTGTCCAGCATCTTACTTACCTCATCATAAAAAGCAATCAGATTTGTCTGACATGACCTATACTTCATAAAGCCATGCTGATTGCTGCTCATAATGCCATTCACTAGGACAACATTTTGAATGTGATCCCTTAACAAGCCTTCAAATAATTTGCCCACCACAGATGTCAAACTTACTGGCCTATAATTGCATCCAACTACAACCCTGTTGTGTAAAAAAACAGACACATTAACTTCCAGTCAATTTCAGTTATTTTTCTCTATAATGACCGCTGCAAAACTGATTATAGCGAGAGCATGGAAAACAAAACCAATCCCCTTTGACACTACTAAAAATAAAATAGATTATGGTTCAAGAGAAGCTGTCCAGTGTGCTGTTGGACTCCCATCAAAAATTCCTACGGGTTTGGAACCCCTGGTTAGAATATTGGTACGGAACAGACAGTCCCATAGCGCTTTTAAGCATTTAGTCAGTTACCTCACAAAATACCCCCCTAGCGTGAGAAATCAATACAGTATAAGTGTAAACAGAAATAAACTGTTGGTTTTGGACTAAGTTTGTTCATTATGATATGTTATTATAACTGAAATAAATATGGAAAACAATGGTAATTGAAACTATAAAACTTTATTGTGAAAGAATAATTTAACAGACAATAAAATAAATGTATTACATTGTGTTTTACAATTGTTTATACAACAATAAAAATATTGGAATATAAATAAAGACTGGTTTTGCTTACACTAATGATCAATTATATCTTAGTTTGGATCAAGTACAAGTGTCAGGTATTGCTGGGAGTCGAGCCGGGGACCTTTGGGTTTCTGGCTCGATACACTAACCATTTGGCCAGGTGAGCAGCCTGTAGGGTTACTCACTGTGTGTAACCTGGCCTCTGCAGTCCCAGCCCAGCTGCCGCCTGATTGGCCTCTCCAGCCCCAGCTCAGCTGCTGCCTATCTTAATCAACCAATCAGGGCTGCCTCTTCCCTATTTAAGGGCAGCTCTCAGACCACTCCTTGCCAGAGCATTGCATGGTTTTCTAGTACTGCGGCATCGCCCCTAACTAGGTTTCTAGCTCTTGCCCCTTCTCCCTTGTTAGTCTGCCTTGTCTTGTCCTGCTTACCTTTCCTATCTTGTACCTTTCTAGCCTCGACCTTGTTCCAACCCTACCTTGTACTCCTCTCTTGCTATCCAGCTTCCAGCTCTCTAGCTATCCTGCTCCAGTCTCCCTCTCTTGCTATCCTGCTCCAGTCTCCCTCTCTTGCTATCCTGCTCCAGTCTCCCTCTCTTGCTATCCTGCTCCAGTCTCCCTCTCTTGCTATCCTGCTCCAGTCTCCCTCTCTTGCTATCCTGCTCCAGTCTCCCTCTCTTGCTATCCCTGCTCCAGTCTCCCTCTCTTGCTATCCTGCTCCAGTCTCCCTCTCTTGCTATCCTGCTCCAGTCTCCCTCTCTTGCTATCCTGCTCCAGTCTCCCTCTCTTGCTATCCTGCTCCAGTCTCCCTCTCTTGCTATCCTGCTCCAGTCTCCCTCTCTTGCTATCCTGCTCCAGTCTCCCTCTCTTGCTATCCTGCTCCAGTCTCCCTCTCTTGCTATCCTGCTCCAGTCTCCCTCTCTTGCTATCCTGCTCCAGTCTCCCTCTCTTGCTATCCTGCTCCAGTCTCCCTCTCTTGCTATCCTGCTCCAGTCTCCCTCTCTTGCTATCCTGCTCCAGTCTCCCTCTCTTGCTCCAGTCTCCCTCTCTTGCTATCTTGCTCTAGTCCTCTCTTGCTCCAGTCTCCCTCTCTTGCTATCTTGCTCTAGTCCTCTCTTGCTCCAGTCTCCCTCTCTTGCTATCTTGCTCTAGTCCTCTCTTGCTCCAGTCTCCCTCTCTTGCTATCTTGCTCTAGTCCTCTCTTGCTCCAGTCTCCCTCTCTTGCTATCTTGCTCTAGTCCTCTCTTGCTCCAGTCTCCCTCTCTTGCTATCTTGCTCTAGTCCTCTCTTGCTCCAGTCTCCCTCTCTTGCTATCTTGCTCTAGTCCTCTCTTGCTCCAGTCTCCCTCTCTTGCTATCTTGCTCTAGTCCTCTCTTGCTCCAGTCTCCCTCTCTTGCTATCTTGCTCTAGTCCTCTCTTGCTCCAGTCTCCCTCTCTTGCTATCTTGCTCTAGTCCTCTCTTGCTCCAGTCTCCCTCTCTTGCTATCTTGCTCTAGTCCTCTCTTGCTATCTTGCTCTAGTCCTCTCTTGCTCCAGTCTCCCTCTCTTGCTATCTTGCTCTAGTCCTCTCTTGCTCCAGTCTCCCTCTCTTGCTATCTTGCTCTAGTCCTCTCTTGCTCCAGTCTCCCTCTCTTGCTATCTTGCTCCAGTCCTCTCTTGCTATCTTGCTCCAGTCCTATCTTGCTCCAGTCCTCTCTTGCTATCTTGCTCCAGTCCTATCTTGCTCCAGTCCTGTCTTGCTATCCGCTCCTGTCTCCCTCTGCACTCTATCCCCCAGTTTGATCTACGCCCGCACCGTCCTGTCCCATCCAAGCCGTTCCACTCCTGCCACGTCCAGTCCTTTCCTGTTGAGTCGTCGCCCTCTTCTTCCTGTCTTGTCCAGTCCTGATCGTCGTCCTATCCGTCCTGTTCCAGTCTGACTCTTCGCCCTCATCTACCTGTTCCTGCTTCCCTTCAAGTTTCCCCTTGGCACATACAGCCCCTGCCTCAAGGACTCGACCTTTCCCTTCAGACTCTACAGCGCCCCCTACCTAATCCTTGACAACAAGATACTGTACTATTTTATTGTTACAGAAAAAAAACATTTTTAAAAATGTGGACTATTTGGGTAAAATGGGAGTGTATGGGAGATAATTTGGAGTTTTCTGGATAACAGGTTTTCAAATAGCGAATCCCATATACATTCGGTTTCAAGACTGCACTTATAATCAAATGACATGGTCCGAGTGTACACCAATGATAATCCATAGTAAAGGGTAACCACCATTTTGCTAGATTCTTTTCAGATTATTACTTGTAAAGGGGAACACAGTGATCTGAGAGCACTTTCCCAGCAGCCACAGAGACACACATTGCCTTTGTAGAAGACCTGAGGCTATTTAGGTTATACAGAAGTGTCAACAATTCATCACAGCATTACAAATATTGTAGTGTTACCAGGCATTTTTGTTACATAATTGTAATACCCTGATATACAATCCTGTTCGATAATGATATACTGTAGGCTAAGATCTCTGTACCTACTGACCTGTAAATTATAAAAATAACAGAGATTAAGCGATGAAGAAGCAGTGGGATTAGGTGACAAGAATGGGACCCTAAACGAAAATGTTGGCATCAGGACCCATGCGAGCATGAAATAACACAAATGCTAACATGATATATCTAATATAAATAATATTATCACCTGTATAGGTTAGTGAATAGTGACTCTGAGTGTTGAATAATTGAATTCAAATTTAAAATGAAGAAAATCTTGTAGCCAATGTCTATAATACCCATCATTTCACTGTTAAAAAATGCAGATGTGAACACAGTGTTCTGCTTTGTTCATTGCTCCCTGGGAGCTCTCGAAGCTTTCTCTGCCAGGAAATTGCTGTATTACTCTCTCTTGTTCTAAAAAAAGAAATCTATATACTGTGCACCCAGTGGAGCTAAGTAACAAGGCCATGTCAGAGAGTTTAATGCCTCTTCTCTTCATCTGTAATACATAGAATACAACCTGTTAAATGGCACTGGTGAGAGGCAGACTTTTCTGAGCACTCCAAGCTATTCCCAGATCCACAGTCCTTTCTTTTTACAGCATCAAAGGCATGACATTTCTTCCACTTACAGCCAATCTATATCCAAGTCTTCGAAAGAGTTGATTATTATTTAAATAGGACAAATCGAACTTTGTACAGCAGTATAACAGAACAGGTAGCATTACATTAGCTGGGTATGTGTATATATATATATATATATATATATGTATATATATATATATATATATATATATATATATATATATATATATATATATATATTCCTTACTTTTGATATTTGCTAATTTCTATTGTGGAATATTTTGGCATTTTAAAATAGTACAGGTATAAGATCTGTTATCCAGAATTCTGGGGACCTGGGATTTTCCAGATAATGGATCTTTCTGTAATTTGGATCTTCATACCTTAAATCTACTAGAAAATCATGTAAACATTAAATAAACCCAATAGGCTGGTTTTGCTTCCCATGCGGATTAATTATATCATAGTTAGGATCAATTTCAAGGTACTGTTTTATTATTTTAGAGAAAAATAAATTTTTTAAAATGTGGATTATTTGGATAAAATGGAGTTTATGGGAGGTGGCCTTCCTGTAATTTGGATTTTTCTGGATAACTGGTTTCCAGATAACAGATCCCATACCTGTATAAAATTACTAGAAAATCATGTAAACATTAAATAAACCCAATAGGCTGTTTTTGCTTCCCACAAGGATTAATCATATCTTAGTTTAGATCAATTACAAGGTACTATTTTATTATTATAGAGAAAAATACATTTTTAAAAATTTGGATTATTTGGATAAAATGGAGTTTATGGGAGGTGGCCTTCCTGTAATTTGTCTTTTTCTGGATAACTGGTTTCCAGATAATGGATCCCATACCTGTATAAAATTACTAGAAAATCATGTAAACATTAAAGAACCCCAATAGGCTGTTTTTGCTTCCCATAAGGATTAATCATATCTTAGTTTAGATCAATTGCAAGGTACTGTTTTATTATTATAGAGAAAATACATTTTTAAAAATGTGGATTATTTGGATAAAATGGAGTTTATGGGAGGTGGCCTTCCTGTAATTTGGCTTTTTCTGGATAACTGGTTTCCAGATAATGGATCCCATACCTGTATAAAATTACTAGAAAATCATGTAAACATTAAATAACCCCAATAGGCTGCATTTGCTTCCCATAAGGATTAATTATATCTTAGTTTGGATCAATTACAATTATTATTAAAGAGAAAAATGAAATTGTTTTTAAAAATTTGGATTATTTGGATAAAATGGAGTCTATGGGAGACTTCCCATAGATTCAGAGCTTTTTGGATAATGGGCTCTGGATAACAGAACTGTTCTGGTACCATGTGTGACAGAGGTACCAATATTAGATATTTTGAGTGATCTGGTGATCACAACTAGACACTCATCACTTGTGTCCTATTCACTACAATGGGCAGTGAGAGCCATAAAGGCAATTACAGGACTCCTTTTTGCCTGTGTGGATTGTGCCTGATTCGCTAAGTCAATCATAAGCGGCAGAAGTTATACAATGTGTCCTGTAAAGGGGCAGCAGGTACTCATAAATACAGGGTGTATAAAATGTATTCGTTTACAGATCACCTTAGTATATTCTTTTGGTATATGCATTGTGGTGTCCAATCTGCGGCCCTTTAGTCAGTATCCGAATGACAGCTGAAGGTCATCAGGCGATAGTTTAGAGTTGAGCTGCACTGTCCCAGTTGGACATGAATTATATACATTTTTTTCCTTAGATGGGGCTCACAATGCTTTATAAAGTCCTGTCTTGTGGACAGCCATCCCAAATACTGCAGCTTCAGTTAAATGTAGGCCTAATCTCTAGCCTCCAGCTATATTTATAATATGTATTTACACTGTGATAAAAAATGAGGTCAGCGGTGTTCACAAAGGTTTAAATCTAGAGCAGATAATAATGTGCTGCAATGTACGTGTAGGTAGAAGTACCCTACATAAGATAGCGAAGAGTATAGCTGAGTTGCCTTATCAATCACAGTTGCTCAAAGTATGGGACCTGTTATCCTGAGGACCTGGGGTTTTCTGGGTAAGGAATCTTTCCATAACTTGAGTCTCCATACCTTAAATCTACTAAAAAAATCATTTAAACACTAATCAGATTATTTTTGCCTCCAATGAGGATTATTTATATCATAGTTCATAAGGTCAAGTACAAAGTATTGTTTTATTTTTACATTAAAAAGGAGGTCATTGTAAACATTTTTTAATAATTTTATTAATATGGAGTCTATGGGAGATGGCCTACCCATAAATCTGAGCTTTCCTGATAACGGATCCTATGCCTGTAAGACACTGCTGAATACCAATTACAGAAGGCACAGCACATTGTGTGCAACTATACCCTCGCATTTTACTTCACAAGATGAAGATGGTAAACACCTACCTGGCATTGATGGAAGGTATGTTTGGGTATGAGTAAAAATGTAGAGAATAGTCCCTGCTATGGGGAGTTCCAAATACTGGCTTGTTTGGTTGACCGCATCCCCAATCATATCTTGCATTACCCCCAGATTGCTCGCTAAATTTATTTGAATGTATCATCAGGCCCGGATTTGTGGAAAGGCCAACAAGGATTTTAGGGGGGCGGCATGTTGCTCAACGACACCCACATTTTTTCAGAAACACTGGGGATGCACAGGAGATAAGATAGTTTTTTAAATTTCCCGTGCTATGATCCCGATTGCTCCAGTCCAGATGACAAAAATTTGCCTGAATAAAGGTGAGGGGAGGGGGTGAACGGCCAGGCCCGGACTGGCAATCTGTGGGTTCTGGCAAATGCCAGAGGGGCTGCTATAAGGTCCCATAGAAAGTCAGTATTTAGTGGGCTGGTGGGGCTGTTTGGGCCTCTGAGTGGGCTGATTGGGCCTCTGTGTACCTGAAATGCCAGGGCCTATTTTAATTCTCAGTCCGGACCTGTGAACGGCAGTGGGCCTAGGGGTGCCCGCTATGTAAATCACCTTGCATAAGGGATGACTACATTCTATTCATTGTTAGAATTGTTCTGGTTACAATTTGGAGGTGAGCGATTTCAGAATACTCAGTGAACATTTTATGTTATAGATCTGCTTTGTCAATTTATTCACCTTGCAACGGAGGCTTTTTCTGCACACTGGAAAATTCTGCTGAGAGCACATTTTGAAAGCAGTAAATTTAACAGCAAATGTTTTTTCCGGAATTGTTACTGTAAAAGTGAATGATTGGAATTCATTGGTGTGGGGAAAAGACAGCCAGATATAGCAAACATAAACGTTGAATAAAAACTAATTGTAATTTACAGCAATGGCATACATACGAGCAAGAGATAAAGACGCACTGAGCAATGGTAAGCTTTTCTGCTACAGACAGGGAGAACTAAACCTTAAAACATATTTTTATATCTGATCTATTAGAAAAGAATATTTGCTCATGCTTCCAAGGCTGCGGTTATTTATTTCTAAAGACTCTCTTTCTGCTGAATTCCCCTCTGTCTTGGCAAGAGTTCAAAACAATAACACATAACACCACTGGGCCTGGCAAGTGTCACCAAATTTGTGTTACAGTCACATTTTCCAGTTGACTGTCATCATTCGACCCTTCAAAGTGTAAAAAGCATGCTACGAAAACATGATTGTTTTGTATACTCTACCTTCTTCACACAAAATAGGTCAATTCTGCATCGAAACTCCCCAAGACAGACATGGGGTCTGGGAGCAGGGCCCCACAACTGTAACTTGGGAAGGGAGATGTCACTGCAACCAGCATTCCAAAATTCCAAATAGATAAATGGATGTTTGTATTCTGCAAACTTGCTTAACCCAACAGGTTATTGTGCCACTGAATACTGAATCGTGGATTAAACAGTATTAAGCATGCAGTAGCATTTAAAAAACAATGCTATAACAATCTTTTCAAAAATAGAAAACAGTGTTAAAAACGTGTATCTGTGTCCTTTTTACCTACAACATACTGTAGGTATTGGTAGTAGGGATGTGTAGGCCATGGGACCCGCAGGTTTGGGCTGGCTCCTCCACAAAATCTTCTGCAACCTAGCACTGCTGGCTTCCGGCCCTAAACTTATAGGGGCAAATTCACTAAGCGCCGGACGAGCCTAACACTAGCTAGCGTGGGCATTTTCGTTACTTTGCCGATTCACTAACGGACGCTGGTGTAAATTCGCTAGTGTTACTTCACACCCTTACACCTGGTGAATTTGCACAAAGGACGTAACTACGCAAATTCACTAACGCGCGCATTGTTCTGAACGCTACCTTTTACGCTAGACTTCCTTCGCCACCTCAGACCAGGCGAAGCACAATAGAGTAGATAGGGATTGCTTCAAAAAAAGTTAAAAATTTTTCTAAGTCCAAAAAAACACTGGCGTTTTTTCTTTATTATGGGTGATAGGCTGAAAACGATCGAACATTTTTTTGGGGCTCCCCTCCTTCCCCCTACATTTCCTAACTCATGGCAACTTAACTATACAGTGGGCACATGTGTAGGGCAAAATACAAATTTTATTTGCTGTTTTGAAGGTTTCCCAGGCTTGTGTAGTTCTGCTACATATACCTCCATAGCGTAACTTCGCTTTGCTTGGCGAATTAATGCTAGCGCAACTTCGCAACCTTATGCTACCCCTGAGCACAACTTCGGATTTTAGTGAAGTTGCGGAGCGCTGGCAAAAATACGCCTGGCGAATTGCGGCGAAACGGACACCAGCGCAACTACGAATCTTAGTGAATGTCCCACATAGACTCACTCCCGCCCGCTTCTTTTATGACGTCACTGTGCGGGTCTTTAAATAGAGGGGGAACGGCAGGCTGGGTGCGGATTGGGGGAGCGGGTTATGGTCGGGTGTGAGAATTTCTCAACCCGCACACCACTTATTGGTAGCACTGGGGCAAATGTTGAATCTTTTGTCTCTATGCAGCTTGTACTGTATGTGCAATGCTTATTCTCAGGCTTTCTGCTCACAATTTAGAAAGGTACAGGCAGGTTCATGTAACTGACATTAGTTTGTGTTTGTACTGAAATACTAGGATTCAGATCCAATAAGGACATGGGCTTATGTGAGGGACTCATAAATGTTAGGATTATTGTCCTTTACATAATACTAACTGCAAAACAGGTATTTTGAAATACAGGTATGGGATGCCTTACCCAGAAACCTGTTATCCAGAAAGCTTCAAATTACAAGAAGACCATCTCCCATAGAGTCCATTATAAGTAAATCATTCTAATGTTCTGTAATAATAAAAGAGTAGCTTGTATTCAATAGTAACTAATATAAGTGGCAAAGCAATTGTGTTTATTTAATATTTAAATGGTTTTAAGCAGATTTAAGGGTTGGTGATACAAATTACAGAAAGGTTCCTTATCTGCAAAACCCCAGGTCCCCAGCAAAATGTATTTTACGCCAATACATAGGTGGAGCTAAAATTTTGCAAATATTCTTGCGTAAATTTTGTCTTTCACACATTTCGCTGTTTAGTAAACCAGGTGTTAATGCGTATTATTTATCAGCATTATTTTCAGCAAATGCGATAACTGGCGAAAACATATTTTTGTGCAAGAAAATTCGCAAATTTATATTTACCGCAGGTTAGTAAACTGGCGAAAACATATTTGCGGACAAATTCGTCTATATTTTGTGCGCATATTTTTACCACGCTTTAGTAAATGGACCCCTTTGTCTCTTATTTCAACAGTGGTGCTCAGGGACGGCTACCAAAAATTCTAATGTAACAAGAAGGGCTTACATCTCAATAGTTAAGTGGGTCTTAGCCGCTATCCTTTTGAGGGAGATTCTCTACCGTATTAAAAATCACGCGTATAATAGTTGCAAAATCTCTTTTATTAACTTTTACTGATACCTCTACAATCATGCATTTTTTCCAGGCTCAAATACAAATATTATACTTTTATCTGTAGTATAAGAAAAATAGTAGACCTCGCCCTTTGGAAAATTCCTTGCATTCCATGAAACGGCAGAACAAAGATAAAAAAAACATAGTAAGGATTACCCGTGTAAAGCAAATTTGATATTTGATATGCAATATACTGTATCTCTGATAGGAAGGGTCTACCCAGCAACATAAAACCAGAGAAAATGTGCAAGAAGTGAACTTGAAATACATGTATAGGTAAAGATACAGAATGTTCATAAAAATAATTCTCTTATCTTGATTATGTGGAACAAGTACTTATTTACATGAGACTATCAAGTATACCACCATTATACTTGCCAATGCAGTTAAGCAGAGAAGGGATATTGCACACAATATACTATTCCCAATGCCGTTAAATAAGTTCATATCATGTGCCCATTATAATCAAAGAATGCTGTATGTTTGAAGGATTTTTGAAGAATCCTTTTAGCAACCAACAGAAACAACAAAAATAAAGAGAGTCATAAATTTCCGGGTGAACCGACTCTGGGGGTATTACATGCCATATGCCCCTCTTTGGGTATATGAGAGGGAGGAAAACGAGCTGGATGACTGGGTGGTGGAAGAAATCACCATGAAGGAGAAAATGCCCCCTATATTCTGTTACACCCAGAAAGGCCCAAGAGAGTACAGGCTTGGGAATATGTCCGCATGTTGGAGCAGGAATGGTGGTGGGGCTGCACCGTGCTGAAGCACGCAGTCCACAGCAGCGGCCGGTACAATCCTATCCCAAGGCTGTTCAGTGTGGAAGTCGTTGGGGATCAAGGTCAGAAGGTGGAGAAGCCTCACCCCAGATATTACACATCATATGAGGATGTTAAAAGGCGTTTCACGTACCTGGTGTAAGTCCTAAGGGTGATCAGGGACTGTGATAGAGTTCTGCGACCGTTGGTCATGCCACACCCTGGAGGGTGCTGTTTTCTGTTGTGGGGGGAAGGGTGAAGTAACCACCCCCAGTAAAAAGTTAAAGTTGACCACTGGAGGTCTTTTGTTGCATTTTTATTTTTTTCCCAAGTGACTTCAAGGAATGGAGTTTTATTTTTGTTATTCATCTCTGGGTTGAGACACTTCAAGTTGGGGAGGCTTCCCCTGGAGTCAGGATACATAAAGAAAAGAGACTCAGGTTTGACCTGCAGCATGACTGAAACCATGTTGGACTCTGTAGTGGGTTCTTTATTTTTAGCCACTCTAGGGGTGAATCGCACCCACCTGGAAGGAGGACTTTGGCAAACAACCCAAAGACTGTAAATAGTTAAGGGACACTTGTCCCAAAATCCCAATCCCCTTTTCCCTCCTAAATGCATAAATAAAAGAAATGTGAATAAATGATTTAAGTACAGTGTTGGTAATAGTAGGGTTAATCCCGAGGTAATAGGATTTAGGGCCACGGCCGTGGACCCAGTCTGAGGTTGCATTAAAGTATTGATGCAGTGCTCAGGAAAAATGCATGTTTGCAATATTTTTGTTTACAGGATCCATTGTACCATGGGCAGTCCTCTGGAGAGGCTGTTGAAGCGTGATGTACAAATAGTAAATGTTATTTAAAATGTGATTTATTGTGCACTTGAGAGTAACTGTTTAGTTTGTCAACGAGGACGTTGACGTTTCTAAGTGGGGGGAGAATGTAAAGACCCTGAGATTTGGGTGTATTTATCTCAGGCATTTCCCCTTGGTGAAAGGACACCTAAGGGCCCTTTAGTTAACTCAGGCAGCTATGTCCCTTGCTGGGTCCACATTAGTTCATGGAGTTTGTCCACTAGATGGCACTGTTTGTCAATATTAAAGGGTTTAGCACCATGCGGTCTGGGTCTGTCCTGGGACTTTGCCTCACTGAGAGGTACTACAGGTCCAGGTCTGCCAGGAAAGTTAGTTAAGTGTAAGATAGTGATAGTAATACAGTAATAGTCACTCTAGGAGTGAAAGTCAGCACAGGGTAGCTAGTGAGCAGATGTGGCTCCAACGAGGAGAAATAGTGGGGTTAGGACCCCGTGGTATTTGAACCACTAGAGCAGGGACTACAGTGGGTGAGTTGAGGACCAGATAGGGTACCAAGACCCAAGACCCCAGGCTGAATACAGTGGGTGAGGTGAGGATCAAGTCCGGTGCCAAGATACAAGACCCCAGGCTGAGAAACCCATGCCCTAGTGCTTAACCAGAGGGATAGTGCCCAGTGAGAGTGGTAACTATTTCCCAAGTCTATTGTTACTGATCTATATTGATTTCTACTCCATCTGCTGTATCTTTTACCCCCTGGAGGGAATATTGCTGTTGGAGGCTACGCTATAACTACTGTGAACATCAAAGTGCTTGTGACTTATGATTTTGCCCTGTTCTCTGTTAATAAACAAGTTATAGTTTACTGCAAAGAAACTGTCTGGCTGAATATCTGGCTGCACTGATTTACACCAGGTACCGGGAGTTGCAGGGAGTTGCACAGGTACACTGGGGGTCCAGGGCACACTACAAGCAGTGTTAGCCTGGTCACACACAGCCTTAATACACAGCAAAAGCTACACCTACGGGTGCGCTACATACCTATTTGCAAACCTGCTTTCTGATAAGACAAAATAAGAGTAAAATAACCTCAACGTACAAAACTTCCTAGAGACATTTTATAGCCCTGTGGTGCTGTTTTTTATTATGATTATCTTATGATATGTTACTTATAGATTAAAACCGGAATTGCTGTAATATAGGTTGCTGTGATGTTCTTCTGCTTAGGAAAGATTTGAGAAAGGGTTCTAAACATTTTCCTAAGCAGAAGAATATCAGAACAGCCTCTTTCTTTCTCCTGACAACTTCCTTGACTACTTGGTGGTCAGACTGGTTAGAAACTGACGAGCAGGTGACACTGATGTAACATAATTCATTCGTATTAACAGTACATGTATCCCTTAATATCTTGGAATAAAAAGAAAATAAATAATGAATGTAAATTACAAAAGTGCTTAGAATAGCACTCATCAATTTTACATTCACTTGTTTTAAAGGTTTACTTATCTTTTAAAACACTTGAATTTTTTGCTGTTACTTTTCCTTTAAGAAAACAATGTAGGGCTTATTAAGGAACAATCGAAGAACTGGCCAGCAGCAACCAATCCCATACTGTATTTGTATTTCTTTAAATTTCTAAATGTTGGTAGAACAAAACAATACTAATTATTGATTTGTTGCTACTGGTGACTACACTGTATTCGTATTCATCAGCCTAGACTAGATATTAAGAGCCCTTTAGCTGGCACTTTCTGATTGCTGCCAAGTTATACATGGGGCTCGTCTGCTGCAGTTTTTCCCCGGTTTGATATACAAGATAATATACCAATCGCCATCTATGAGGAGCTGGACAAAGGATGATTTCATTAATGGGCTTTGGCAGAATAGAGATGAACATTTATTGTTTCTGTTAAAGCTACAAGGAGAAATATTCTCTCTACCTCTGAGGGTTATGCATCATGATGTGTCTCTAAACAGTCACTTAATAACACATACTTTATTATGCTTTAAAGATGCCATTTGGTGTGGCTCTATTTATAACTAGGGGTATCTTTTATGATTTGTATTTTCAGATAATTTAGCTTCTCAACAGTAAAGGCTTATAGACCTGGAAATAAGGGAAAGAGTCTTCAATCCATCAGAATTGCTGAATTGAAATATGAGTATTCGAGTATTGGTTCATACTTTAATCTAATACACAGCCATATATAAATATTCATACACAACAATCATATACAGTATATCTGACTCATCTCTGAATACTAAGTTACTCTTTTTGACACCACTGAATTAAATCCTTATTATGGGAATTAGATCCATGTTGGCAATATTATAAAAAAGCATTATTTTGGTTTCCCTCTGGGTCCATTTGTCTCATTTCACTCTGCTTAAATACACGTGTGTATGTGTGTGTGTGTGTGTGTGTGTGTGTGTGTATCGACAGGCAACTGTTTCATAGCCACAATGGTACATTCCTATAGTACAGCTGGTGGGAGGCAGAAAGTGTTTAACATTCATGATAATGTAAAAAAATAACCTGTATGACTTTGTATTGGCATTATATACCTGTAGGAATGAGACGGTTATCAGTGTTCTTCTCTTCGCTCACAGAACATGGTTATATGATATCCAGAATTTCCTGGGGCAGCCCCATTTAACTTTCCCAGTGTCTGTATAGCAATAATGTCAGTTGGTATATACAGAAAATAAAGTCTGCTGATGAATGGGAGGCCATTTGCCAAAATGCCAGAGTGAAACTGTCGTTCCATTTTCCTGCACCAGCTCATGGCAAACACATTCAGATTTGTGCAATGTGACTATCCATGTGACTATCCATGTGACTATCCATACAGTGAACAAACTGCAAGGCAACCTGCCAATTTGTGACCAGCATCAATCTCTTTTTTCAAAGTAGTTCAATTTTCATTTCAGCCATGTAGGGACTTCTATCTTTAAATAATCATTATTTGTTAGAGATTTAAAACCCATTAAATGATGTACTATGTATTACCAGTGTTGTAGATTCTACATGAAAGAATTTGTTACGTAGCAATGCAAGGTGCTGGGGCAGCCAACATGACTGTTTCTTATAAATCAAAAAATAAATCAGTAAAATAAAGGTTTGAATGCCTGGGCTGGCCTTGATAATTCTTTGTCTAATTACTTTAGTATAATAACAAGTGCAGCTGCCTGATTATCACCTGAATTTCTCACTCACATTCAGTAATGACCTTGCTTTGTCCTTGCTGCAAGCCTCTATGATGTTATATACAGTACATATCACCCAGTTACTTGTCACTTGCCTTTTAGACATGTGATTACTGAGCACATCACTGATGAGCAATAGAGGTGAAGGATGAGCCATCTGTACATAAACAGATGGATTGAAGGGATTTACTGTGGGAGTCCTAGACGCTGGAATGCAATTGTTAAAATTAGATACAGTTTACTTACCGAATGCAGGGTGATAAAGCTTTCTGTGCATTGAGGTGCCTTATTATGAATGTGATTATTTACAATTAAACATTTATTAGGAACATGGCACAACAGGTCTAAACGTTATACATGTATTTTGTGCAGGAGTGAAAAGAAAATATTTTTTCTAATATGGGTGGATGAATTATCTTTTACTGTTTTCCCCTATATTTGGTTCTCTTTATACTTGTAAAATATGCCAATTCCAAACTGTAATATATGATGCCAATTTGTTGTTCTATGGGCAGTCATTCAACAGGATTCATTAGCTCCAATCACCATGTTACAACGCAGAATATTATTGTATAAAATATTGTTTTCATATATATGCCTTACACACTATGGAGTGGATTCAAGAGCTGTGCCATGAACACTTAATTAAATGCACACATACATAAACCTTTAATAAACATTGGGGTGAAGTGCTCAAAGAATTACAGGTTAAAACATCCCACATTTTAAATTGTTAAAGGGATCATTCTCAATCTTCTGGAGTCCAGATTTTCTGCTCTGCAATGAGTCAGAGGGGTTGAATTTTCTCTATTTTACAAGCTGTGATCTGTGCTTAACTTTGAGTGGCAGGTGCATTGTCCTATTTGTCAAAGCTCACAGGCTTTGCAACAGAAGTAAAGCCCATTGGCACACATGAGCAGAAAACATACCATGCACTGGAGATGTGTCAGATCTATGGCTTTAAAACATATTTTTTAACATACAGTGTCAGACTTTCTAGAACCTCAATTAATGTACATTGCAGCACTTATACTTTCGGGCCACTTTAATCATAGGGACAGACTGGGCATCTTCCCTGATGATTTTTGGGAAATGTATTTCCCTCCAACTGCCCTCTTTACCCCAGCTGCTCCGGCTGCCCTTCTTACCCCCGCTGCTCTTCTCTTTCCACTATGGAACGCACAACCGTCTGGACTGAGAATTAAAATAGGCCCTGTCATTTCGGGTACACAGAGGCCCAAACAGTCCCCACCAGTCCACTAAATACTTACTTTATATGGCACCTTATAGCAGCCCCTCTCGCATTTGCAAGAACCCACAGATCGGCAGTCTGGGCCTGACAACCATCTTGGATTTTTGTGCACTGTATGGAGCAGGCAATCAGACAGAGAGAGAATGCACTAAGCAACTGTGGGAGCACAGGGAAAGAAGAAAACTTTGCTACTGGTAGTCTGCTTGTGCAAGTGTAAGGTTTCAATCTACCCGCTGACCTTACTGGCATGAATAGAGTTAATGGAGTGCTCGTTGCCAATTTTTCAGTGATCTTAGACGCAGTCTGGGAATGACAGAGTGCTTATTGGCCATGTTAGCCATTTCTACAGTGATTATACTGGCACAGCTGGGGTTAATATGCTGATTATGCATTTCCTATAACAAATTTTACTAACAAATATGGGGTATTGTGCTGATTTATTTTCTGTAGTATTTATACTGGCACATCTGGCGTTAATATACCGATTATTCATTTTCTATAGTATTACGCCGGCACACGTAGGGTTAATATGCTTGTTTCCATTTCACTTAAGGATTAAATTGGCACATCTGGGGTAAATAACCTCATTATACAATTTGTATAGTAATTATACTGGCTTATCTGGGGTTTAGCCAAAAAATGGGCGTGGTTTAAAAAAAAATTGCCATGCAGTGTGCACACCATTTGGCTCTTTGCCCTGAAGACTTGGTAGATGGAAAAAAATAATTTTATATATATATAGATATATATATATATATATATATACACCAATGTACTTTCATACTCAAAAGAGTGGCTGGAGTGGATATATGAATCTAAAAATATAGATGGAAGCAGGGTGTCTGAGCTTAACAGCTCTAATGGCACCATGGGATATCCTGCACAACTACAAACTGACATTTACATACTCTGCAGGTTTCCCGTTTTCTATATGCAGCATTTATAATCAGAATTAGTTTAAATGCCCTTTAAGTCAATTAACCAATGAATAAAAAAAAGTGTGTTTGGAAACCCCTGTGTTTTAATGACACTTTGCAGCACAAGGCCTTTATATAACTGTAACTGACGAAAAATAAATAACACACTGCAGCAAGTGTCTTTTATCTGACTGAAACTGATTGGCACCAGCCGTCTTTTACTGTTGTACCTGTTGTGAAAATCAAGGGCCTTTGGTTTGTTTAGTCTTGGGATAGTCATATTTCTAACAAACATAATCAGAAAAGCTTGTAGCAGCAGTGCTAGGAGGCGTCTATCAGTTAAGAAGCAATTCTTCACCAACAGCACTTCCCTTATTGATTGATTTAAAGGCCAGAACAGTGGAGAATCTTTATTTTGGAATAAGAAATGCTACCGTACTCATTTTCCCTTCACAGAAGCCACTCTCGACAGTCCCTTGCTAATATGAAAATGTGACATTACATTAGCCTTTACAGATAACTGACAGTGCCTTGGTATCAGCTGAAAGTCACACTTTGCTTTGCGCATAAAGGCACTCACTGTCTAGACTTGTCTCTCTTTTGGCACTTGCATTTAAAATAAGGTACAAAATTTAGACCGTGTCTCTGAACTAATACAGAAGCCGAAAAGGCATCAAAAGACATTTTGAGCCAAGTAAGAAAATGCGGAAAATAATTGGTGGCATTATGTCACAAAGTGTCCTTTTCATTAGTCTCCTTCCAGATTTATTTTTAATGCAGCCAATAGCTCTACTGGCCTGTATAGTTATTACCGCATAAGGCATTATATTTAATTGTCTTTGAATATTGCTTATTCCAAGGTTAGAAAATCATTTCCAATCAGAAATCAGCTGGTTTAATGAAGAGGCTTTACCCTGATTATAAGCTATTTCTGATTACTAAGGGTGTTTGCCACTTCCAGTTTTAGGACAAATCCATACATAGAAAAAACCATTTTGCTTATCATTAAACTACTGTTTAAAGGGGAGCTAAAGTCTAAAACAGAATAATGCTAGAAACGCTGTATTTTGTATACTAAACATAAACATGAACTTACTGCACCACAAGCCTAATTAAACTATTGATTCATGTTTTCAATGTTGGCTGCAGGGGGTCAGCAACTTTTAACTTTGCAAGACCAAGACTATGCACATGCTCAGTGTGGTCTGGGCTTCAGTTGGGAGGTTAAGCTTAGGGATCATCATAAATTATCAAAACAGCACAAGTCAAATAATATCTGCCATAGTAGCTGATACAGCAAGACTAATTAATAAACAGAATATGCAGACTGCACTGGGTCTGCGTATACAAATCTCTACACAGTCACCGGCTGCTTTATAGTGGACGCCCCCCCCATTTTAAAGCTGGAAAGAGAAGAAAGGAAATAATTAAAAACCTATAAAAATATAAATAGTGAAAGCCAATTGAAAAGTTGTTACAATTATAAATAAATGATGATGATAAATGATGATGACAATTAGCCATTCTATAATATACTAGAAGTTGACCTATAGGCAAACCACCCTTTCACACTCCTAACTAACTAACATACTGTAGGTAGAAACTTGCACCAGTGCAGTAAACCATAGTAACATGTTAGCTGTTTGCTTTAGTTATTCCAACTTCAATAGAAAAATGAAAGCTAATTTGATAATTAGTTGATATAAATGCTTCTAAGTTCAAACAGTGCTGCAAGTTGTACTGTTGAATAAGAATAAGGCATCTTTACATATCTATTTCTCTTTTTATTACTCTGAAATATACCTGAATAATCCTATATTCTATCTGAATTACTAAAAACGAGAAACGTTCTGTATGACAACTTTCCTTCTCTCAATGGCTAAATTGTCAATAGCAAATGTGTACAAATTTCACTAAGGTGACATATCCTATATATATACAGGAATATGAGGATTTTGCAGAATAATCAACCGCTTATCTGTATTTCAGTGTTGCCCAAAGTATTGGGCTAATAATCTGATTTATCACGTGTAGGGATCAGGCTATATAAATGTCATGAAATCATAACATTATGGGGGTTATTTATCAAGGTCCGAATTTATCAGAGTTAGAAATCCGAGCAACTCTGATTTCCCGAATGGACCTTATTTATGAAGAAAAAAGCCAGAAAAAATAGAGGTGGACAAACTTCGGAGCTTTCCCCTAAAACTCAGAATTGTTTGTGGTTTCTGCGCAAAAAACGCAGAAATCGACGTAGTTTTCTGAGTTTTTTGCGCAGAAACCACAAACTCATCAGATATCGGTACAGACATCAGCACAGACGCAGACACTGGGACCTTCCCCATTGACTTATACAGGACCTTGAAAGCTTTTAGATGCCAGGTTTCGGATTCAGAGTTTTTAGACTTTAATAAATCTTGAAAAATGTATAGTTTTTTTTCCCCTTGATAAATAACCCCCTAAGTGTATGGAGCTTTAGGGCAGACAAAGGCACACCCTTGGACAGATTCAAGCTTGGGTGGATATTGCCATTGGCAGTGTCTATGAGTTTAGGACAAAGAGTTTTTGTGGGCATGTTGTGATGCTGCCTCTATGACACCCCCTCCCTAAATCGATGAGGCATAAAATAAAGTCAGTGGTAAACTGCCATATGTTATTTTCATTATTATTACTAGTAACATATATTTATAAAGCACCAACACATTCCTGTGGACCAGACGTAAAGAGGACCCTAAGCTTACTGTCTAAAAGTTATTATTTCTTTTAAATGTAGACAGTCAGCCTCCCTTCTTCCAAATCTTACCTGTTATCTCTTCTTATGTTAGTAAATGACCAGTGTGCAATTGAACATACACAGAGTAGTGGAATGCAGACCTCTCCACCTAATTGCTAGATAAAGAGTTTTGGCACCAATGTCCAGTTATCAGTGCTCTGTGTGCATTTACTAGGGTGCTTGTCATTCACTAGCATAAGGTGCAGTAAAAGGCAGAAGTGGGTGTTTTGTCTGCTGCTGTTTCCTTATGACGATAGTAGTGGGCAAAACACCCTGTGTGCAAGAGGCTTCAGCCCAAGATCTTTTTGACTTTTAGAGGGTAATGTAATAAAATTCGCAAAGAGCAAGACTTTGTGAATAAAAATTTGCCTCTCGCAATGTAATAATTTTCATTAGGCCTTTATTTCATTGTGAATCTTAAAGGTGCATTGCGAACCTTTAACACCTGCTCTGGAGTTTCGTAAAATACTTTGTCACAAAAAACAGTTGCTGATTGCAAAATTTTATTACATACACTGAGAACGTTCGCAAAAGCAGTTTGGTCGCAAATTTTGCAAGGAAGTCATTGAGGTCTTAATCAGTCAAAAATGGATCAAACATGGTTGCTAACGGGCGCAAGTGTCTTTGCGAGTGTTTTTTTGCAATAGCAAAGCATTAAATCCCCTTTTACAAGCTTATTTATCAACATTATATTTTTTGTGGTTTTTCAAACCATGACTGAACTCACATTCTGTAAAACTCCAGATTAGTGATGGGCGAATTTTCGCCGTTTCACTTCGCTGAAAAATTCGCTAATTTCCTGCGAATTTTCGTGGCCGTTTCATAAATTTATTCACCGGCGGCGAATCGTGCAAATTCACCGCAAATTCGCGCCGGGCAAATAAATTTGCCCATCACTACTCCAGATGTCATGAAATGTATTAAAAATGAGAACTTAAAAAAGAATGAATGGGAAAAATTGCAGAAAAGTTGTGAAAACTGTGACTTTTCCATACTGTTGCACAATAGCCAGCGTAAAAAATATCTGAAAATCTCTGAATCCTCTAAAACCACAAATCAAAGAAAAATCTTCCAGTTGTAAAATGGACATCTGCCACTGCCTTTAACAAGTTTTAGCTGGAGTATTTTCGTATTCAGAATTGTCACAGTTTTGTTGCATAATAAATCCCAAAAACGTTGCATTTGTTTTCCTCGACTATTCGATTTTTGGAGTCAAAAAACCTGATCCAAAAAGTTGTGGTTTAATAAATCGTCCGGACTCTTTAGCAACTGCTCCAGAGCACCAACTTCGAATACTTGTTCGACTAAAGAGCCACAATTGTTGATCATTAATAAAAAGCTTATCATTAACATTTTATCCCACAGCCCCATTCAGCTGTCTTTTCTCCAAACCTCTTCAGGTGCAGCCAACATATACAATAGGCAAATTTCTGGACTGAGGTTTTCCACATTCCTTTTGCCTACAGATTATGCTTTGTGAGGCGCCACCCTGGACGTGTCCTTGGTCTGTCTGTCCTGCTTGCCTCTACAAATTGTAGTTTTGTTTATACCCACCAGGGTTTTGGAGCAATTGATGTCCATGTGGCACAAGATAACTGAATAGCAACAAAAATAAAGCCAAATCGCTGAATGGAATCAATTTTCCCCATGTGGTGCTCCGGAATATATCATATAGCAACTGCTTTTTCCTTTTTCCAAAGGACCATTGATATGTAACATAGTTCTGACAAGGAATTCCTCATACCCCTATAAAACTACAACACTTTTTCATTACTAATCATTTTTTTATGATTTCTTATTATTAATTTATTATTACTATACATGCCTCCTGTAAGACAAAACACTATTTCAGGTACAGAATTGTTAGTGTGCATGGAAGAGATTTGCTGAACTTTGACATTTATGTTGAAATCCAGATCTGCAGAGGGAGAGACTAAATATAGAGCAAGAAAAGCCTGCGGTGTCAGACCTTGCCATTTCCACCATTGCCTCAGTTTTACAGCATTAGTTCATTCTCTCATAATGACACAAATATGCAGAGGTCTCTTGCTTCAGTAGTTCCTGCTATGAGGTGACACTATTTATTCACTGTCAGCCAAAAAAGTGTGTTTATCCTGTGGAAATGCTGCATAAACCACAATACAAAATAATGATGTTATTGATGCAATCATTCTGTGCAAAATGTTAATCTTTTTAAATAAAGGTGGCCTTTCTGTAGCATTATATGCACAGTTCCCCAAAAGTATGCTTCCATGAGACACAATAACCCATGAAATGCTCAAATACCATTGAAACTTGCTGTTGAATGCTGCAGTGACTCCAGATACATGTTGCAGAGAGACAACATGACTTGTAAAAGAAGCGGGCAAGCAGCCAATATGAATCCGTAGATAAAATGATGCTTCGTATTGTTAAAAAAAAATTACATTAGCCTGACGCGTTTTGTATCAAATGATTCGTAATCGTAGGCTCCAGTGTACAAAGATTCAAAAAGCCATTATAAAGGAAATTAAGTCAGGTAATTACCCTCAATTCAAGGAATCCCACAACACTTAACCCTATTAAACCCAATGCATATCTCAAATTAAAGCATTCAGTAACAACATGGAAAAAGTCTCCTCAATACAAGTTATACTAGTGATATCAGTAGTATAAAAAAGGATAAAATAACAAGTGCGGCATAAAAATTCAAAGTTCATAAATGTATCTACATACATCAGATAAATAGAATGACAACAATAAAGCTACAATCCTAAGAACATACTCTAATGCAATTCTAAACAAAACATGTAACATCATAACTTTTATTTGGTCCCTTGGGATGTCGCATTACAAATATTCAGAAAATAACTCAAAATATAGAAATCTAGAGAACAGGTCACCCCCCAACACACACAGGTGACCTGTTCTCTAGACATCTGCCTGTTCCATTGTATTATGTTATTATGCTAAAAATAAAGAGTATATCATAGCCATGAGATATAACATGCTTCACGATCAGGTTTATAACAGTGTATTAAACTGCACAATTTAAAACAAACTAATAAAAAAAACATGACTCATAATCCAAGAGCAGACAATAAGAAGTGAATTTTGGGCAGCTAGTCCAGTATTCAAACTAAGGATAATTCCAGTACAGTCTAACCTAGGGCTTTGCAAATCAGGGACAGGGAGACTGAAGCCGTTCTATGTGAGACAGATAAATAGATTATCATTATACTCCCCCACTTCACCTTCTGTTGTGACTGTTTTGTTAGCAGATGGTCATTATACAGGAGGGTTACCTGTTTACCTTTAATCTAATTATTTACCTTGCAAGGACCAAACACAGTGTCGCTTCCAGTAACAGAACTATGGAGCGTTGGACCCGGGGCAACCCACCAAACCCCCCCATAGAGAGACATAGAGTGACGCAGGTATCAACTTTAAAAAATGTGTCAGTTCTGAGACAAAAAGTTGTAGAGATAAATCTCTCATGTGACTTACAAAGCATTTTTATCATGGGCAGTGTTTGGAATTAGTGGCACCGATAAGGCACAGTTATTTTTCTTGAGAAAAATAGCAACGATTAAATCTCTCATGCAGCTTTACCCTAGCATTGCTCAGACAGCAATTAGAGATGCTCATTAGAGGTAAATAAGGATAGATCCTTCTGTTGCAACAAAACTAGTAAAAATGACATTAGCTTCCAATTTAGCTTTATTCGGTAATGAAAACCACTGCCATCTGTTAGGAAAATGCCATTGCTTCATCTTTAGACCGTGGTTTAATGAAGCCATCCTTGCTGCTTGCTTTACTAGCGGCAACATGCAGTTGCACTACAATAGGTTCTGTCATGGAGAGAAACATATTTTAAATAATAATGGCTTGAACACTTCCAAAACAGAGGATCTGGTTGTCAATTGTCACACATTGTCCTGTCTAGCAACAGGTATGTATCTCTCAGTAATGCATTGCCTTGCACTTCCAAGTGATAGACACCCATCACTACACAAAACAAGGCATAAGTGATTCCCATCATTCTTTAGGTCCAAGTGTGCTGTGCATATTGACACAGTTTTGTTGTAAGAACCCTTGAAGGTGGTGGTAGCATCATGGTTCCCTTGTGTTACTCACCATCACTGAGCACAACTATATAGAAGTGCAAGGAACATGTTTAATGAATGGCTTCAGTTCCATTCTCCATTTCTAGGTGATCTCAACTGCAGTTGAGTTTGCATTACCCAAAAACTGAACACACGTTAAATCTTCATGACTGACAGCTAAATTAAAAGAATTCTGAACATTGCCTAGTAGCTGTAAGGCCTCACATAATCAGTGGCGTAACTAGGCAATGGTGGGCCTGGGTGCAGGGTGCCACCTGTATCAATTGTCCCCTGCGTTAGCCCTGTCATTGTGGCTAAGGATCCCAAGTGCAATAGCATCCCCCACACCTAGTGTTTCCACCTTTTGTCGAGTGTCAAACCAGGCAGGGGCGGGTCATGGGGCTGGCACAATTATGTCAGGGGCGGGTCCAATGACGTGGCGATCGTAGATTGTCTGATCGCTGCGCCATTCACTTTAAAGCCCTGTTCGGATTTCCTAATTGGGAAATCTGGACGTGCAATTATTACAGGTACAGCCCTCCTGAAAACCGGGCTGTCTGGGTGAAAACCAGACAGGTCGCAACTAGGGTTGCCATCCGGCCGGTATTTTACCGGCCTGGCTGGTAAAAATTATGGTTATCCCAATGTTATTAATAGGGAAGAAAGAAATATATAGGAAGGCCGGTATTTTTTTCCAGAAAAGGTGGCTGCAACCTTAGTCGCAACCCTACCCACACCCCAAGTAGTTACACTGCTGCACCAAATACAGTTAGATTTAAGCGTTTTGCTGCCGATAGCTGAGATGGAGAAAGTTTAACATTGACATTTAACATTGACCTTAAATACAAAATATTTGCTTCATTATTCTACACGCAGTAGACAATAATTGAATTGATGCTCTTGGTTACTGCACCATACCAAACAAGATCCAAAAATGCATTCAGCTTTAAACAGGAAAGGGGAACTCTTGCAGCTAACATTTCACATCTTTTCTGAATAAAGATGAAGCACTTTGTAACACAGTTTGTGTCGCACACATTGTGCCAGGCACAACTGCTAAGGGGCTCGGTGTGTAATATTAGAAGTGAATAGATGTTGGCAGGTCTGATTACATCTATTTACAGATGCACCTCAGATTACTAAATACAAACACAGAGCTAGAATAGATGCATTCATTTTCTCGGTATCACTGGAAGAATAATGAGTGCTGTTACATCAGTGAAATTAGCAGGTAATATGGGAGGAAAGATGGGGTTGATATAATTTTTATCTAATTACATCTAATGGAATGGCTAAATATTTCCATAATGAGTATGCATGCTAAAGAATCAAGCTGAACCACCCCCACATAGCTACCCACCTACACATGAGATACAACTGATATCCAGCTAATGACAGGATGAATCAGAACTAAAACATCATGTCAGCAATAAAAGATTTCCTATATTTGGGCATTCCAAAATATCCACCTCCATCAGGTTTACATTTCCAATATACCTTCCAGCATGTCTTCCTAAATAGGGACACTTGGGGACTATGCTGAAACTCTGCAGTACAACATCAGGAGTATTCCTTTCAGCAATCTAATGCTCTGAAATACATCTGGTGTAATCTGATGGCCTCAGAGAGTAAGGACAGATCTACATTAGCGGTGGGATCTGTGACCCTCCAGATGTGCAGAGTGGCAGGTTGCCCAGTAGTTCTCTGAATAATGCAATCAAATATTGGCAAGTGGGATTTTCACTTTAATATCTTTGCAAAACATCTAGGAGAAATCACATTGCTACAAAAGGTTTCTTTTGGATAAGCAACATTACCCAGTGTAAGGCCCAAAGGCCTCAGAGGTAGTGAGGACCAAGGGAGGAAATAACAATGTCCAAGTTCGCAGTACAGATAAGGATGAGACGAAAGAATGGTCAAACAGGCAACAAGATCAGTCCAGGCAAAAGAGGTTCAAGGTCGAGGAATTCAGGCAAAGGTCGGTACACGGATAACAAGGATTTTCACAAGATCACACCCAAGAGTAGCAAGCTAAAACCTATAATTGGGCACAGGTGAATTCCCAGAGCTCCTTAATATAGTCCCAGATTTGGCGCCAATTTGGACGCATCGGCGTCATAACGTGTGCGCGGACGCGCTGGCATCAGCGACCGACTGACGCCGGCGCCAATTATTGACGCCGACGTCCATTCCGTCGCCGGCGACCAATCAGAGTGCGGGAAGAGGTCGTCATCATCCGGCTGCGTCCGTGAGGAACCAGGGAGCCGCCATCTTGGACGCCATCTTGGCCACCATTTTGTAAACCGATTTCGGACTCCATTACAGTACCCCCCTCCCTAGGGGGGGCCTCAGGACCACCTGGGTTAGAAGGAAACTGCCGATGAAATTTTCGGACCAGGAGAGGAGCATGGACATCCGAACTTCTTACCCAGGAACACTCCTCAGGGCCGAACCCCTTCCACTCAATGAGGTATCGTAGGGTACCCCTCGAAACCCGGGAGTCCAGGATTCTTTTCACCTCAAATTCCTGATGACCGTCCACCATGACAGGAGCTGAGGAGGAGGAAGAAGAAGAAGTACCTGCAGGTTTGAGCAAGGAGACATGGAAGGCATTCGGAATCCGCATTTCCGGGGGAAGTTGTAAACGGACCGCCACCGGATTGATGATCTCAGCGATGGAGAAGGGACCAATAAACTTGGGACCAAGTTTAGGAGAGGGGACTTTGAGACGAATGTTCCGTGTAGACAGCCAAACCTTGTCACCGGGTGCATACGGAGGGGAAGGAATTCTTCTCTGATCGGCGAATTTCTTCTGGACCAAGGAACTTTTCTCCAGATTGACGACAGTGGCGCGCCAGATGGCCAACATGTGGGCAGCTTGGTCATTGGTGGCAGGGACATTGGTCAGTAATAAGTCCTGAGGAAAAGACAAAGGATTAAGACCATACATACAGAAAAACGGAGATTTTCCAGAAGAAACATGTAAGGCATTATTATGTGCGAATTCAGCCCACGGAAGCAGATCAGCCCAATCGTCCTGGCACAAAGATACATGGCATCGGAAGAATTGGGGAGATCCACAATGAAGTCCATAGATAGATGAGTCCATGGGCGGGAGGGAATGGGTAGTGGTAGGAGTAACCCCTTAGGAGGGGAATGTCCAGACTTGGATACAGCACACACAGAGCAAGAAGAAACAAAGTCTTTGACATCTTTTCTTAGAGAAGGCCACCATACAAGACGAGACAGGAGTTCAGTTGTCTTTCTGATTCCCGGATGACCGGCCTGCTTGGAGCTGTGGGACTGAACCAAAATGGAATGACTTTCAGCGAAGACTTTATCCATGAAATTCCCAGCTGCGCCGGAATCAAGGAAGGCTTCGGAAGAAATCGTCTGGGTTCCAAAACGAATCTGCACAGGAAGGAGGAAGCGTTGAGCAGAAGAATGGGGAGAAGGACCAATTCCACCCAGGTAAGTCTCCCCAGTCTTACCTAGGTGTTGGTGTTTCCCGGCTTCACTGGGCACTCATAGGCGAAGTGGGATTTTCCACCACAATAGAGGCAAAGTCCAGCAGCCCTTCTCCGAAGCTTTTCCTGTTCGGTAAGACGGGCCCGTCCGATCTGCATAGGTTCTTCCGTAGGCAGGGAAGAAGAAGCAGAAGCCGCAGGAGTTGGAGAAGAAGAAGTGGAAGCCGGATTGGAAAGGAAGGGTCTTTGAAAACGAGGAGCCAGAGTAGTTTGAAACCTGTGGAATCTCTTGGTTGGGGAGCGCTCTCTGTCGAGCTCAGCTTGAAACTCCCTCTGCCGAGTATCGACCTTTATGGCCAAGGTGACTAGATCTTCCCAGCGGGATGGAATTTCCCTGGACACCAGATCATTCTTTATACGTATCGCCAGGCCGTTGTAAAAGGCAGCGTGATACCCGTCATTATTCCACAAAGTTTCTGCAACCAGGGTGCGAAATTCGATGGCGTACTCCGAGACAGGGCGAGTTCCCTGTTGAAGATGGAACAGGCGTGCGGAAGCAGCTGTGGCACGACCCGGAGCATCAAACATAACATGAAGTTCGCGAACAAAGGACCTGGCATTGTCAATAATAGGATCTTCCTTCTCCCATAGCGGTGAAGCCCACTCCAATGCCTTCCCTTGCAGGCGGGAGAATATGAAGCCCACCTTGGCACGTTCGGAGACGAATTGGCTGGGTGAGAGTGCAAAGTGGACCTCGCACTGGTTGATAAACCCGCGGCAAGCTTCGGGGTCACCACTGTAGAGTGGGGGAGCCGGAATGCGGGGCTCGGAGACCTGGAGTGGAGCCACGGGTATGGGTACAGGAACAGGATCAGCAGGTGTTAGGGCCGACAACTTTGCCAGTACTGTTTCCAGGGCCTGACAAAAATGAGACTGCTGTACCTCATAGGACTGCATCCGAGAAGCCAGACCACGAAGCGCTCCACCGACATCAGGTGGCGCTGGATTTTCCTCCGAAGGGTCCATGGCCCAATTATAATGTAAGGCCCAAAGGCCTCAGAGGTAGTGAGGACCAAGGGAGGAAATAACAATGTCCAAGTTCGCAGTACAGATAAGGATGAGACGAAAGAATGGTCAAACAGGCAACAAGATCAGTCCAGGCAGAAGAGGTTCAAGGTCGAGGAATTCAGGCAAAGGTCGGTACACGGATAACAAGGATTTTCACAAGATCACACCCAGGAGTAGCAAGCTAAAACCTATAATTGGGCACAGGTGAATTCCCAGAGCTCCTTAATATAGTCCCAGATTTGGCGCCGATTTGGACGCATCGGCGTCATAACGTGTGCGCGGACGCGCTGGCGTCAGCGACCGACGCGCTGACGTGTGCGACTGACGCCGGCGCCAATTATTGACGCCGACGTCCATTCCGTCGCCGGCGACCAATCAGAGTGCGGGAAGAGGTCGTCATCATCCGGATGCGTCCGTGAGGAACCAGGGAGCCGCCATCTTGGACGCCATCTTGGCCACCATTTTGTAAACCGATTTCGGACTCCATTACACCCAGGAGCCTCAACAGACTTCTTAAATGTCTAAAAAAAAATTAAATATATAGAAATTATACTCTGTTTTTGGTGTTACTCTTCATAGTTAGGCCAAGTCACCTAGAAAATATATAATTTTAATCAGAATAACAAGTTAAGTAAATATTTATATAGTTTTTTTTATATGTTTAATAATGGATAACATTTATAGCACTTGGATAAACAAGTGCTGACGCACACCTTGTGTCTCAACCAGTTCTCCTTATAGGGCCCTCTTCGACTCTTGTACTGATTATTGGTTGCTTTGTATCTAATTCTGTATGTTCAATTTATAAACCTCTTTATTGTACAGCACTGTGGAATATGTTGGTGCATTATAAAGTCCAAAGGGCTGTTTAGAATGGTCTTCATAATCTCCTATTACACTTACAATAGAAAAGAAGAAGAATTAAAATGAATTTATTCTATAATAAATGTTCTGTCTCCAGGCTAATTCCTAGACTTAAACTGGCCATACTGGCCTAGATTTTGCCAGGCCTAGAATTTCAGTCACACTGCTGAATATAAATGGTCAAATCTGATCAGTTTCACTTGACCAAAAATTCACAAAACTGCAAAAATTTGACAAATGCATTGAATTCAATGGGTGTTTTTTTGCACAACTTTTTTTTTTTACTATACATTAGAGCAGTGATCCCCAACCAGTAGCTCGTGAGCAACATGTTGCTCTCCAACCCCTTGAATGTTGCTCTCAGTGTCCTCAAAGCAGGTGCTTATTTTTGAATTCCAGACTTGGAAACAAGTTTTAATTGCATAAAAATTAAGTATAGTGCCAAGTAGAGCCTCCTGGAAGTTGCAAGTCCACATAGGAGCTACCAAATAACCAAATATAGCCCTTATTTGGCACCCCAAAGTAATTTTTCATGCTTGTGTTGCTCCCCAACTCTTTTGACATTTGAATGTGGCTCCCGGGTAAAAAAGGTTGGGGACCCCTGCATTAGAGTCTAGAGGCATTTTTTTGTGACAAAACCGGGCGAAAAATTTTGCCTATTGTTGTCGATAAATCATGTGGGCATGTATGGCAGGTGGGGGCTTTTTAAGTGCATTGTGTATCAACAGATTAGGGAGTGAAAAGGAGCCTCCTGCAGTTCCAATTGTTCAGGCTGTCAGCCCAAATGAATATAACATGGAAAGTAATTAATCTTATGGTATGCATGCATTCAGCCCATCAGATACTTTAGTAGAGGACAGGCCATAAAAAATTATGATTTTATTTCCACATGCTGCTACACACATGTAGCCATCTTCAGTTTTGCTCCCATTTACACAAGGCTTAGGAACGCTGCCCTAATCCTCACACAACACCAGTCTATCACATAAAGCTATGATTCAACAGTATTAAGTAGCCGATTGACCAGTCACTTATGGACATACCTGTATTTCTCAATCTTAAGTATATGAAGAAACTTTAAATTAAGTAAAAACAATGATAGGGAAACTAAAACGAAGTAACTACAAATATAGATGCTCATTTGCTGTTGACAGATTACTGTTGTACTTAGTATCACAATTATATCAATACTGATCAAATCAACTGGAATTTTTTTTTTTATTTAGAAAAATGTAATACTGACCATTAGTTCTGGATGTGATTCAACACCTCAGACTAGTTTATTATATGGGGGTTTAGAGGCATCAAATGCCTGGAAGGCTTGTACCATGCTAGATATTCATGGAATTGGCCAGGCTTAAAACAACATAGGAGAGTGGAGCTTTGAAACTGCATTCTAAATGCTGAGCAAATGTAATCTCCTAATCTCCTACTTCCTCAAGTACTTTGGAGACACAAGGAGTTCTTCAAGTGAGGATTTCCCAAACAACTTTTTCACACACATCTCACACACACATTTGCACAATGCAATAAGACAGGAGAAATCACCACCACAAAAAAACTGGTATTAGCTGCAGGAAATGGCATGCCTTAGATCAAAGATATATGACTCAGTAGGGCACATTTCTCTGTCGTCATTGCTGGCATGACAAAATCTGGGCATGTTTAGGCAATATTTCTAACAGTATTTAGTTTTTGGCATTGGAACCTAGCAGAGTAACATCTGTTCACACTGGGTGGGGAATCTATAAACAGCCACCCTGCAGCTATCTTCTCTTGGGTTCTCAGGCTGAAATGCTTTAGTCAGTAATGATTTTTATAGAGTTGCCTTGAGTCTAAACTACCACTTCTATATCCCATTTGCATCACATCATACAGAAATGTATTATTTGCAACAGATGTCAGCTGTGAGCAGAAAAGTAATAGGTTGAAACAGGGTGAATTTCATCTATATGCAAAGGTGTGTCGTTTTAATATGAGCAAGCATCGTTTCTTTGAGAATCTCCATGAAATCTGGTCCAGCAGAATCAAATAAATAAAAAATATTAAAAATCTTCACATTTATTAATTAATCTTAAAAGAAAACAGGCCTATTTTCACTGGCATGTTTTCTTTCAAGATTAATTAATAAATGTGAAGGTTTTTAATATTTTTCGAATTCCCAGTGTTATTGGCACATGATACAACCTGGATCAGTGATTTTTCAGCGTGGGAGTGTTTGATGTACTACAGTTTAGAACAAAAAAACAGCACCAGGGGTCTTTGATTTGAAAAAAGTGATATATTGTTATTACATGGTATGTAATAAAAATAAAACCAAAAAATAAAACCAAGGGGCCTGAACACTACACTCCAACTAAATTGCTTTTTAAACAGTAGATGATGCCCCTCAGTGAATTGTTGGTCAAAATAAGAGAATTAGTTCAACTTAATTGGAGAGATTAAGTCCATTTATAGCTAACCAGTTTAGGATGTGAAATGAAATAGTCATTTACAATATGTTTCAATATGTATCTTTTCAAGATTTTGAAACAGTATAAAAAGTATCAGAGGAAAATGTGTTAAGGAGTTAGCTGGGCTATAGGTTAAAGGGATACTGTCATGGGAAAAAAAAAATGTTTTCAAAATGAATCAGTTAATAGTGCTGCTCCAGCAGAAATCTGCACTGAAATCCATTTCTCAAAAGACCAGACAGATTTTTTTATATTCAATTTTGAAATCTGACATGGGGCTAGACATTTTGTCAATTTCCCAGCTGCCCCTGGTCATGTGACTTGTGCCTGCACTTTAGGAGAGAAATGCTTTCTGGCAGGCTGCTGTTTTCCTTCTCAATGTAACTGATGGAGTCTCAGTGGGACATGGGTTTTTACTATTGAGTGTTGTTCTTAGATCTACCAGGCAGCTGTTATCTTGTTACCTTCCCATTGTTCTTTTGTTTGGCTGCTGGGGGGGGGAAGGGAGGGGGGTGATCACTCCAACTTGCAGTACAGCAGTAAAGAGTGATTGAAGTTTATCAGAGCACAAGTCACATGACTTGGGGCAGCTGGGAAATTGGCAATATGTCTAGCCCCATGTCAGATTTCAAAATTGAATATAAAAAAATCTGTTTGCTCTTTTGAGAAATGGATTTCAGTGCAGAATTCTGCTGGAGCAGCACTATTAACTGATTCATTTTGAATTTTGTTTTTTCCCATGACAGTATCCCTTTAATAATATCTGTAATATGTTATGTGGAATATGGTCATGTTTGTTTTTAGATTTTTTTAAAAAAAAAAGAGCACAAAAACAAGCACAAATATCAGCATTTTTCAACAATGTATACACCAACACAGAATTTTAGATATTTATGAGACACAAGAAGTTATTTATGTATTGAATGTCAGCCATATGATGGGTTAAATTTTGCACATGATGTCACAGGCAGGCTTGGGCAAATGTGACCCATTTCAGTTTGCCAAAAATTTGCCACCATCGAAATGTTGCCGACGCCATACAAGTCTATGGTCGTCATTTTCGTGGCAAAACAAGGTGAAAAAATTTGCTTACCAATGTGGGTGGAGACTATATAAGGCAAAGTTGTGTTTGTTATTTCACCTTGATAAAGGTCCCAATGGGGACCGAAACTTCGGTTTTACATACCATGTAATAACAATATATCACTTTTTTCAAATCAAGACCCCTGGTGCTGGTTTTTTGTTCTATTTTGTATACATTGGATTTCCGTGCACGGGGGCAGCTACAATGTAGCTGGATGGAATGTGGTGCTGTTCAAGAACACTACTACTGGTTCCCTACTGGGATTCCTGGCCAAAACCCAAAGTACAACTCAACAGAGTCACAGTAAAAAGTATTTTTCCTTTGGGAAAACAAAACACTGCACTCCAAACTATTTTACGCAGACCCCATGTCTCAACCCTCTCAGCATGTAGTTCAATCTCACTCTGGGTCACACCCTCTCTTATGCAGCACAGTTACTTCCAAAGGTAACTTCAGGAAACTTCATACATGCGTATGTTTCCCCACCAGAGCTTTGCCTTTTAGCTGGTGGAAACAAGGCTGCAACCAAGATTTATTATGGGAAACTAAATGTCCCATGTGCCATTGCCCCTAAGACCCCTTTGCCGAAAAAACCCCCCAAAACTTTCCAATATACATCCATTACAGTTTTCAAGTGGTTATTTGTAAATATCCCTGCAAAAGCACTGTTTGTTTATCTTTCCTCTAGGTTTGTTAATCAGCTGGCTTTTAACATTGCTTCAAGAGCCAAGAGTGCAAAGAATGTAAGTAATAAGATATATATTATTTTTAATAGCATTTACATTTTCAAATAATTTTAAAACCACTGTGCTATTTGTGATGTCTCAGACATGTGTATAATGAGCAAGATGGGAGACTCATTCCTTATACATATGCGTGTCACCAAACCTAACCAACACCGGATGCTCCTTCACAGTACGGGTGGCACGTAGTTCGCTATGAGCATTTAAGGCAAAATAGTAAATTGCTTCCCACAATTGGGATGGATACTCTATTAGCCTGCATCTCCAGTGGAGGAAATCATTTTCCTATGCCCTTTAATGCAATAAAATGTTTAAAAAATATAAATCACTACTCCTTCCTAGAACTGAAAATCTACATTGAAAATGTGCCACTAAAATAAGGAAGGAATCTGTTATTATCCAACACCAAAACCCTACCTTCTCCTTGTGTTTATGAACTATTCCAGACAGCAATCAATGAGTCTAAATACAGCACCAGAGGATCATTTTTAGATGTACTCAGTGCTATAATACATTATCATACACATTGATTATGTTTATTTTATTAGCATAGTGCCTCTAACTTAACAATTGCAAAGTTAAGCAGCTCATAATCACTCACAGCCAAATTCACCATTCACAATCATAAACAATTTTGTTCGGCATACATTATTATTACACTTACAGCCCTTCGTTAAATTCTGCATTCACAGATCAGATTTAGTAGTGACATGCTGTTTTTCAAGGCAAATGATGCTAAAAATATAACCTCTGCCATTCTTCTTATGTTGAGTATCTAACAGGGAAAAGATCATGAATGCACTGACGTTATTTTCCATCACATAAAGCAGAGCTTAGATATTTGTACTCCATTGTCATAAGAATGCATCTGAGATCAGGATGTTAGACAATCAATAATAACACATTCCTAAAAATCCATCATATTGATGCAAAATGTTGAGAGCAATTCTTTGAACATGCTTCATGTGTTATGGCTTATTTTACAATATGTAGATTTTTTTTCTGTATTGAGTTGGCCCTTAGTGTGTCAAACTTTATATGAATGATTTCAGTGAAGATTATTATGGACAAAAAAAATCTAAATATAAATGTCATGGGTGCTAAGCTCTATTATCTATGCTGACAATGCTCTAGGGGGCGACCTTCCATACCATAGTCACATATTGAGACTGTAAATAGGCCATCAAGTTCAAACCTTCATAAACTCTCAACAAGTTGATCCAGTATTTTTCTAAGAGGATATGGAGTAGTACTTGCATGCTCACACACAGTTGCAGCAACATTACTACCTGGAGACAGAGCTTGAACAGTTTTACAGTATTTTATTATTACTAACATAGTGTTCATTTATTCTAGGGCAGTGATCCCCAACCAGTTGCTCTCCAACCCCTTGGATGTTGCTCTCAGGGTCCTCAAAGCAGGTGAATTTATGAATTCAAGGCTTGAAAGCAATTTGCAATTCATCTTAATTTTTCATTATTTGCAGTTTTTGAATTATTTAGCTTTTTGTGCAGCAGCTCTGCCGTTTGGAATTTCAGCAGCTAGCTGGTTGCAAGGGTCCAATCAACCAGGCAGTGGTTTGAAAGAGTAATAGGAATATGAATAGAGGAGGGCCTCAATAAAAATGTAAGTAATTAACAATTACAATAAAGTAACCTAACAAAGCAATAGTTTTTTGCCTGCTGGGGTCAGAAGGCAAATAATGAAATAACTATAAAAAATAAATAATGAAGAAGAATTGAAAAGTTGATAAGAATAGGTCATTCTACAACACCTGTATCGAAAGCAAAAGCATCCTGTGATAGGAAGAATTACGATGGAACTCTGGGTAGACACATTACACGGTGGATGAAATCATGGCAAATAGCACCAATATTTTTCACTAGTCTAGTAAATAAAGTCCTTATATATGGTACCCTATCCAGAATGAGCAAAGCCCAGACTACTGAGTTTAGCAGAAAAACAGGCAGAACATTATAACCATTTGTTTTTCTTCGCCTCTGCTGGGCAGAGAGAAGTGCTTACCATATAAAACAACACAGACCTGCTGGCTTTGAGGAAGCCAGGCCAAAAATGCTGGGAATGCCTTCTGTTTTTTGACATTCATTTTCTCCAATCCAGCCCAACCCTTTTGGAAGCCTGGGCACATGAAGAATCTGAATCTCTGCAAAAAACAAAATTATGATGGTAACTGAATAGCTGGATGAAGGCCTGAGCCACAGCTGTAGGGAGTTAAGTTTCTCCTGTGCAGAATTACATTTCTCTGTGGTGATCTCATTCAGATGTTGAATAATGCCAGTTTTACAGGAGGAGAAAGTCTTTGGGACACTTCAAAAACCTACAGTCTGTGGCTCATCACTTCATTTACTGCTGTTTCATGGCAACTAACCATGCTTGAAATAAACGCTCATCGTACTATGTAATTTTGCTTTTATATCAGAATAATAAACTAAATTATATTGCTTTTTCATAGTGCAAATCTAAAACAAAGTATACTGTATATATTGAGTCATAAAAGAAGCCTAGGGCAGAGTAAAAAAAGGTGTCTGCAGTCATGATTCTTTCATGCCTATTATTAAGATAGTAATAGTTTAAATTAATATCTAGGGAAAAAATTACATTTTGTACAGAAAAGAACATTTACATTGCCAAATGCAATACAAGGATATTAGAAGTCCATCAGATATCATGAACAATAGTCTGTATGAAGCTTTCTTCCAATTTTATTTTCTGTTTTCTGATTGTGTTAAAGTTACAGTAGTTTCTATTTCCAGCAGATATAAGTAGAATATAGCAGAATATATTACCAGTGCTTCCCATTCAGTTAGTGGTGATGTTGCAGTGTTGTGATTATCACCGTGTTTTGCAGTTGAACAGTTACAGAAATAAATATAAATATTTTAAGCATAACTTTACCACGTCTACATTTTCTCATATGTATAATCCGACTGGAATATGGACATGTAATTCTGCAAGAAAGATGATTTTAGTGGGCAATGCGTGAAGTCATTGGCCAAAAGAATTGCAGGTAATTCTAGTGAAGGTAGTAATGGCCGAATAAATAGACTAAGCACCTCCTTTTTGTGCTTTTTCTGTGTTTTCTAGAGAGTGGCACGACCAAAGGTGCTCGGCCGTAATTGTGTGTATAGGTTATGTACACCACCATCATTTAAGATGGGATTTGTGAAATTAGATCACTAAACTAAAAAGACAATGGCTGCCCATCTTGACACAGTTATTTGCAGAGGGTAATATCCATCATCCACCATTCCTTTCCTATGTGGTGGGCTGAATCGGAAGTGTCTCACTGACTAGACAGAACGAATCTGTCATGTCTAATCTCCAGCTACAGTATATAAATCCTTGTACTTTGAAGCTTGAGCATCAAACTGAATACCATTGCTTGTCTTTCTGTCTGTGCTCTCGTAGTATTCCTGGTCTGAGTATCTGATTTTCTGATCAATATGTTTACTTGTGCATTTTGACCTTTGCCTGTTTCTGACATCACTGAATTGCTGCCTGACCAGATCTTGTCCTGTCTAAGACTTTGTATTCATTCTTTTCCTTGCTGAGTCCCACATGTACATTGTTCAATATTGTACTTAATTACTCCATTCTGTCCCTTTAAACATGTACTTTGCATACTCTGTCCTTGTCATTTTGTCTCTTACTTCCCTGTCCCTTTTGCCCCTGCCCCTTGCATCAAGGGTTCCTCCACTTTCCATGGATTTCTGAGTAACTAACACAAACGTTTAAAAAATTCTTTCTCTACTAAACACACAAAAGGAAAGATATTATGACAAAGAACAGTATCAGAAGGCCACAATATCTATTATCCTTTTAAAGAGGGGTTCCCCTTTAGTAAAGAGCAGGCAGATAAAACCTGTCTATTTGCATTTGTGGAGCTGACATAGCAAAATTAATTTCATAAGCTTTCCAGACAGTCACCATCTGAACTCTAACCCTGCAGGAATTTCCCAGGGGAAAATCATGACCACAGGACTTGACCATGAGATAGCAGGATTAGCATTTAGGCTCAGAGGAATTTGAGGAATTTTGTGAGGTTCCTCAGGAAATAGGTGTCTGGTGGCATTTTCTACTCTTCTTTCCATTATTATTAACATGTATTTATATAGCGCCAACATATTGCTTATCAAGACAATCCTTTTTAGTGAAAATATAAATATTTAATTAATATCATACCTCCCGAAATTTTGGAAATAAAAAAAGAGGGACAAAGCTATTTTCCTCATGTAGAGCGGCAAATTTTTAAACATGCCCATTGTGTGGCCACGCCCCCTAATTGTGATAGACAGCACAAGAGGACCTCGCACACCCTCCTTGTTGGAAGATTGCATGGCAAACCGCTTACTAATAAATTGAAGAATTTCACCAGTCCCGTGTGCCATTGGATCATTTGTGCACGCCCCCTAATTGCCATGTTCATTTTCTAAAATTTGGCAGGTTATGAAAGTTTGAACAAATTTCTATGGTGTATTTCAGTTATTAAAGTTTTGCTAATGAAGGTGAATTGCCCTTTAAGCTACAAGTCTAACTTTTCCCAAGGGACTTCCTTATTTAAATTGTTACAGTTACTTCGCTTATCACAAAATTGTTACAAAGTATCTTAGTTGCACCTGGTAGCTGTTCTGGGTTCTCTGCCAAAAGCCAATTAAGTTAGAAACTTTGTATCTTTTTCTGGCTGTTCAGTGCAGAGAAATCAGGACTTTTCAGTACAAATGTTGGACTGTCAAAAGCGGAACTGTCCCGCTGCAAACGGGACAGTTGGGAGGTATGTAATATGAAGGAGAAATTCATGAGCACTGTGTACACATTTTAAGGTGTTTCATTAAGCATCTGTCTTTCAGTTTTCAGCTATATCCTCTCAACTCAACAATTCCATCGGTTTACTATCAGACCTCGGCCAAGTATTATTTAAGCCTAAGGCAATACTACCTGGCCTCCCCCCCCCCTCCAGTTCGCTATGTCAGTCCTTGCTTTCTCTCCCCACCAGATGCTCACTCATACCCCTAACCACTTTTGCTCCTACCACCCCAAAGTTGCTTTTCTTCCTCATGTCATTGTACTCTCTTTCCTCTTAAACCCTAGCCAGCTGCCTCTGCTGCCTTCCCCTACTTCTGGCCCTGTTTACTAAGTACAGATCAGGCTGCAAAAAAATAGTTTAGGGAGCAACGGCAGATGTAGGCCACAATGGAGCCCTATTCTCACCACCTGCCCGATAGCAGGCAGCAGAGATAGGGTTGCCTTGCAACAGCACTGTGCTCAGCACCTGGTGTAGAATGCATTTAGGGGCAAATACCCTAACCGGCGAAAATTCGCCAGAAACGGCTTTGCAGCCATTCGCTAGGACAATGCCAATTCACTGAAGTGCGAAGTTGCGTCCAGGGCGCCGAATGCTGGCTTTGGCAATCAAAGCGAAGATGCGCTAGCATTGCCTAATTTGCATCTGGCGGGAAATAAAGTTACATGGACGTATATGTTGCAGCAAATACATTACATTACAGTCCAGGGAACCTTAATAAATAAAATAAAGTTGTTATAATGCCCTACACATGAGCCCACTGTATGGTTTATGTTCTATATGTTAGAAAATGGAGGGGGGAACCCGGTTATCCAAAAAAAATTTACGGACTTTTGCAGGCTATCACTCAGAAAAAAGGAAAAAAAACACCAGTGTTTTTTGGGACTTAGAAAATTTAGGAAGTCCTATGCACTCCATTGCACTTTGCCTGGTCTGAGCTGGCGAAGGCAATTCTGGCAAATGAGGTAACATTCAGTAAAATCTGCATCTTGAATTTGCAGCGTTAAGTTCGTTCACCAGGACAAAAATTCACCTGTCGTTAGAGTGCGAAGCAACGCTAGCGTCTATCTCCTTCGCTAGTGAAAGGAGGAAATCTGTGAAGTTCCGAAATGACGTCACACTGGTAAATTTTCACTAGCGTTAGTCACTTCACCCTTTAGGGAATCTGCCCCTTAGACTCCATACAAATGTGCTTTTTAGAATGGCCATGCTTTTGCACTTTTCTCTGGGATCATAGCTAATTAGATCTATGGAGCCCGTTAGTGGAAAGCTCAAATGTTAGAGGCATATAGCAAAAGTAATTTTGCTGCACTAGGGGAATAAGTAAAAAAAAAAAAGTAGATATGAAAAAAGTAATTGATTTATGAAGTATATATTCCATCTTGGTTCAGTTTTCTTTCTTTGTACAAAATCTGCCCTGTGTGCATCTAGTGTGCATCTAGTACCTGTGAAATGTGTATTTTTATTAAATGATGCAGCTTTTTAATTTAGTTCGATATAAATATTTTATTCACAATTGTTTGCAGACACGCTAGGTTATTTGACTATAAAAGAAAACCAAGGAGGTTTTAATAGCCTCATAGTTTATCTCTATGATCAACATAGGCATAGCAAATAGCAATTCAAATAACACATCACATTTGGAGGTTATCCAAAAAAAAAAATACTTTCTTTCTTTTTTTAAAGCACCATCATCATCATCATTTATTTATATAGCGCTGTCAAGATACGCAGTGCTTTAAAGCATAAGCAAACATTTAACTGATAGTGAGCAGAATGGTTTTATAAATGCATTACATAAATGAATACATCTGACACCTGTTAGAGACATCTCTCTGAAGGTCATTAGTATAAATCACTGGATTACTATTATCGTTCGGATAATGGTATGTAAGAGCATATAGAGAGCTGAACTGCTAATATCTGAAAATGTACATGAAACATTGGCATGTCTAAAGCCAACAAAGCTAAGTGAAAAGTTCCAATTATTGATGGCTTGTATTTTGCTCTTCAATGCTTTGAAAATCTGTGCGCATGAGTAGGTATGGTCCTTCAAAAATCTTTATCATTTAGTCAAGCAAATTGCATATATTGTGTTTATATTCAATCATAAAGGACATACTTAATGTTTTTCTTGGCAATATTTTACACACATCTTTATACTGGTCTGGGATATATTATCTGGAATGATTTTCTTAACGTGGATCACCAAACCTCAAGGCTACTAAAAAACAGTTTAAAATTAATTTCCATGAATACATTTGCATGGGTGAGCATTTAGGATCATAACAGTAACAGGTAAGAAAAAGGTGTATTTAAAGTGTTTTAAGGGTATTCTGTCATGGGAAAACGTGTTTTTTACAAAGTGTATCAGTTAACAGCGCACCTCCAGCAGAATCCTGCATTGAAATCCATTTTTCAAAAGAACAAACAGATTTTTTTGTATTTAATTTTGAAATCTGACATGGAGCTAGACATGTTATTAGTTTCCAGGGTGCCCTCAGCCATGTGACTTGTGCTCTGATGAACTTAATTCACTCTTTACTGCTGCACTGCAAATTGGAGTGATATTAGCTCCACCTCCTCTCTGGCAGCCCATCAACAGAACAATGGGAAGGTAACAAATAATCCCATGCTCCACCTAGTGTTAGAAATGAGAACAGAACTCAATAGTAAAACACCCAAATTTAGGGCTAGCCCAAATCGCAGTGCCTTCAGTTACTTTAGATTTAGAAAATATTAGGTAACTAAAACATTTTACAGACCTATTAGAGTATATGCAAATGACTTATATAGCCAGATGTCAAAATGAAGGTTTATAAATTCATTCGATTTTTCAAAGCAGTGGAAGTGGGTGATATGACCAGGTGGTGGCTCTAAATGGAACAGAGGAGTTGGTGAGGAATGTATCAAGACACAAGAAGAAAGTGAAGTGAAGAGGAATGAAGCACTTTGAAAGCCATAATAAAAATGAATGCACATTGGGTTATAGTTCTGGAATGGGCTCTTGAGCAGTCTCAGGGGGAAATTGGGCTGTATTACCTGACACAAAAAATCTAACGCCTTGAAACAAAATTATAAAGGAATTCATAGAATAAATACAATGTTCAACATTTAAAGCATGATTGATATGTAACAGCAATATGAATAAAGGTATTGAAAAGAAAGTATTCAGTGTCAGTAGTTAGAATAATAATAAAGAAAAGAAAAGAAAAAAGGAACCTTGTTTGGTAACTGTATCAACGCTACACCTCTGTATTTCACCCACCTCTCTCCACGATTAGTTTCAGTTTGTTATGCAATTTAAAGGAAACCTTAATTGTTACAATAACCCAAACAGAAACTATGTTGACAATCTTTGGAATGAACTGATAACACCAGATTAACACGTTACAAAGTTGCTTATTGTTTAAAGTCTGGTGAAACTGACTCTTCTCTGCAGAATATGACAATTCATATGCCGTATTTACCTTCAAACACCTTTAACAATTGATTCTAATAAGACCCTTTACACTTGGTATTGTCCGTTATTTTATTCCAGTTTAACCCACACGGTCAATAGCCAGTTGAACTAAAGATTGGGAGTTCGTTACTCCCTATTCAATCACTTATGATTAAAGGTGCCGTTTGTCTTGTGAGGATTCAAGTTCATTCAAAGATTCAATTCACTCTCGATATTCTTAACCAATTTAACCAATAAGGGTTAACAATTATAATTCATGAATATAAAGTGACCTGTGCAATTGGTTCAAAGTTGATTAATTTTTATATGCTCTATTTAATAAAGTGCCATGTGCCTTTTGAAAAAGCGAATTGCGAAACGTGCGTCAGGGCAACCGACGGTCTCCTTGTTTTTAGTTTTGAACCATCGGATGGTGGGGTGGGATTGAAACAGAAAATTCTTTTAATATTCTCAGACTCTTTTACTGATCTATTTTCCTTTCTAAGGACTGTGGGGTTTGCGGTTTTATAGGTTTAGACAGCCTCTCTCAAACAGTTAGAAAAGGTACTTTTGAGACCGCAGCCTTACAGGTCCTGTCGTTCTACATCTTTGTGGTGCTCCTAGGGACTTAGAAAAATTATAGCTAGAATCTTGGGAGCAACTCCACCCTCTATACAATTTCACCTTTCTCAATTTTAACCAGAGATCGATAACCAGGGGTTTTTTAATTGTGACCATAAGGATTAACTCTCAGTTTTTAATTAATTTATGCACTAATCACTAAATGGAATGGTGAACTAATTGATTGCACATGGCACTTTATTAAATAGAGCATATAAAAATTAATCAACTTTGAACCAATTGCACAGGTCACTTTATATTCATGAATTATAATTGTTAACCCTTATTGGTTAAATTGGTTAAGAATATCGAGAGTGAATTGAATCTTTGAATGAACTTGAATCCTCACAAGACAAACGGCACCTTTAATCATAAGTGATTGAATAGGGAGTAACGAACTCCCAATCTTTAGTTCAACTGGCTATTGACCGTGTGGGTTAAACTGGAATAAAATAACGGACAATACCAAGTGTAAAGGGTCTTATTAGAATCAATTGTTAAAGGTGTTTGAAGGTGAATACGGCATATGAATTGTCATATTCTGCAGAGAAGAGTCAGTTTCACCAGACTTTAAACAATAAGCAACTTTGTAACGTGTTAATCTGGTGTTATCAGTTCATTCCAAAGATTGTCAACATAGTTTCTGTTTGGGTTATTGTAACAATTAAGGTTTCCTTTAAATTGCATAACAAACTGAAACTAATCGTGGAGAGAGGTGGGTGAAATACAGAGGTGTAGCGTTGATACAGTTACCAAACAAGGTTCCTTTTTTCTTTTCTTTTCTTTATTATAACTAACCGATACCTTGCGTGACTGCAGAGTCTGAGTATCTATTTATTGGCGTAAGAGTTAACTTTTCCTCTAATAAAAAATAGTTAGAATAATAATGCCTACATACAAAGTAACCAAAATATGATACAGATACAATTATATTGTGTCTATATTCTGTACAACACACTGAGGTTAATATAATTTTGCTTTTGTAGTATACAACTAACTATAAATACTTAGATGGCAACAAACAACATACAATTTGCCCACAAGTAAGAAGTATTCCTCTGCACTTCACTTTCTTCTTCAATGTATTTATTAAAGAAAAACGAAAGCAATAATAAACTAAACTGTCTAGTAGGAGTCACATAACATCCCCCAATGGAGAACAAATAGAGGAAAATGACTTCTTGGAAACAACCTATTGTTTCAATAATGATGCAGTGTCGTACTTCATAGAATGCTGCATAGTTACTAAGACGCATGCCCTTAAAAAAGACGCCACACAGAGTTATGAGCTGAATTAATCAACCCACTCCAGTTTTTATTTGCTAGTCAATAATAATGTCATTTAGCTAGCCACCTGCTTTAGTGATCTCCGGGCCTCCTACAGACTCCTATTTCAAGTGAAAGGGAACATGGTAAATCACACTATGCATGTCTTCTTACAATTATACTCCCATCGGGTATATAAAGAGTTGTGATGTCCAGAAACAATTCTTCCATGTGTACAGGAAGGATACGATTGTTCAGCTATAGAATATGTATTTCTTTTGTATTTTAATAATACCTCAGTTCCTTCATAAGCAATTAATTGTTTCACATAAAATAAGCACACTGTACAGAGACTGCAGCAAACAGTTGACTAGCCCTGGTCTGGGATACCCATATATATATATTTTTGTCATGAAGATGTCGACTCTATAGTGACACTTTTAGAAAATGGCAGGTATGGTTTAACTTTGCAAAACAGCAAAATCCATCATGCACTTTGCTGTCCACTCAAGATTATTTCCCACAGTGTTTTATTCATGAGGGGAGGGTGGGGGAAAGAATTTGGGCACCCTCTCTCCAGTACCATTGCCCTAAGGCAGTGATCCCCAATCAGTGGCTCATGAGCAACATGTTGTTCCCACCAACCCCTTGGATATTGCTCCCAGTGGCCCCAAATTATTTTTAATTGCTTGTTTGGAGGCAAGTTTTGGTTGCATAAAACACGTGTTCTGCCAAATAGAGCCTCTTGTAGGCTGCCAGTCAACGCAGAGGCTTTCAAATGACCAATCAAAGCACTTATTTTGCACCACCCTGGAGCGGTTTTTTATGCCCCCTCCGTACGGCAGCAATTACTAAAGAACTCAGTGGTGCGCGAGCTACCAGGGGCCCTGAGGGGGTGCGGGCCCTGGCCCAATAGCACCCCCTGCTCCCCCGGTAGTTACGCCACTGTGTAACTGGAGTACTTCTCTTTTTGTGGAGAAATGCCCCACTTTGATTTGCCCACCAAAGGGCTCATTTACAGATGCTAGAACAATGTACTAGTTGGGGAAAAAAAACTCCCACATTTTTAGCCAACATGCAGCATCTTTCCAAGGACAATATTGGCAACATTATTCCAGTGCAGGTACAAATTAGCGATCATGCTGGTGCAAGTTTGTTGCACCAAAAACTGTACATAAAAGAAGAACTAGATGTTACACTCTCTCTCAAGACAGATGATAATTACAGGGCTTCCTTGCATTGGGTGCAGTTTATTTTGCACCTCTAGCAAATTGCAATTAACTTGTGTTATGATGCAAAGCACAAGAATGAATTGATGAAAGTACCTTTGTGATTAGCATTTAAATTGATCACATTTTGTGCAAACATCTATTGCTTTGTATTCAGAAAATAAGCCCTGAATCCTTTTCCCTAAGGATTACTGCTTCCATTACAGGCAAAACAGAAACATGCCTCATATAGCATATGGCATTACTGCCATTCCAAGCTGCAGATGGGGGCATGTTCAGGCAATAATTGTGTCTGTGTGCTGTCCCCATTCCTTACTTAGCACAACATATACAGATCAAGAACCCTGGAATACTGACAACAGTGCCATACATTTGCTCCAGTAAATCTTCCATTTTCTCTTTGTAAATGAACAAACAAATTTCATCAAGATTAGGGCGAGAAGGGCCAGAAAGAGCCTTTTTTTCATGCAAGATATGTAATAAAAAGCCTTCAGGAAATGCCTGAAAAATACCTTGTGCTGTATTAATAGAACATCCTTTAATCCAAAAATGAGAGCCCTTGACCCTCACTTAAGGACTTATGGATGAGAAAATGCTAATTATTTTTTTATGTCCCCATGACTAACAGAACCACTAGTTCAATCATCACAGATGCAGCCTAATAATTCAGAGCCATATATCCAAGCATGCATACAGCCTGTATTGATCTTTTTAGATCTCATCAGTGCCAGATATTGTCAGAAGGCTTCTGAGACATAGAACTCAATTATTATTATTATTATTTATGATGTCCAGGGCAGGGTGCAAAATACAAAAATGGGAACATATCCCCATGTTCTTTTCCATTCTGTCCTGCACGTTGCACTGTGGGCACAGATCTTAGTGCTTTGGAATTGGGAGGGCTGGGGGTGGCATGTAGATGTTCCCTCTCCTGCCACTACCTACCCCTAACTTGTCCTTCATTTAGATGGACTAGTTAGGGCAGAAGCAAGGTGCAGCAGAGCACTGTACTTTTTGCTTTCCTAGGGCAGACATTACGTACAGGGCTGCCAACAGATTTACACTCTGCACCTTGCACCAGATTTTTAACCCAGCATGGGATACAGAGGGAACCAATATCCTGGACACAAGAGCTGTGTAAATAAGCAAATATGAGCATGATTTTGTATTTCTTAGTACGGTAACAATCTGCCCTCCCATTTTGTGTGGCTAGACAGTGACATAACAAGCAATGTCCAATGAATTTCATTTGACATCATGGCTTAAAGATAAGCACTGGCTGAACTCTAACAACACAATCTAGGTAACAGTTCACTAATTATTCTAGCAAGATAACAAAACTGCTTCCACATCTGGCTTCTTGTTTCTGCTCTATCAATCTTCTAGACTTGGGCAAACACAGTGATGTAACCTTTGGCTTTGTACTGTGACAAAGGTCAGTAGGGTTGTAAAACACAGGTGGGTGGGAAGAATAATGTATATTCATTTGCTTCCTGCCTAGACATACTGTCAGCAATGCAGAATCAAACGGGGCAACCAAAGAGGGCTGCAAAAACAGACTAGGGTAACTAGAGGTACCTGACCAGTGTCCCCCTATAATTGCGCTCTAGACAGGTGCCTCTTCTGCCTACCAGTAGTTTAGGCCCTGACCAGAAGTTAAGTAAATGCTGCTAGCAATTGTTTATACAAATAACCGTAAAAACACTGATATTTTTTAGTAAATGCATATTGAAAAGTTGCTTTTTCTTTTATTAAGCACATTTTTATTTTGGGATTGACTTGCCCTTTAAAAGAGTGGTTCACCTTCCAGTTAACTTTTAGTATGTTATAGAATGACTAATTCAAGGAACTTTTCAAGCGACCTTCATTTTTTATATGTTTATAGTTTTTGACTTACTTACCTTTTTTTTTAGAAGGTTCTATTTACTCTTTCCCGTTTTCACTGACCCCATCTAAGAAATAAAACAAATGCTCTGTAAGGCTACACATTTATTCTTATTGCTATTTTTTATTTCTCATCTTTCTATTCAGGCCTTTTTCCTATTCCTGTCTTTTATTCAGATCACTGCATGGTTTCTAGGTTAATTTGCTGCCAAATACTGTACACAGCTAAATAACCCAAAAAAGGCAAATAATAAAAAAAAACATGAAAACTAAGGGGGTTATTTACTAAACTCCGAAAGCCAAAAATCCCAAATATTTTTGTTTTTTCTTTATTATAAAATCCACATTTTTAGTGATTTAGGGATTTATTATACCCCAAGGATTAAAAAAGTCCAAATCCAAAAATCCAGCATCTCAGACTTGCTGTGGTTGCATATAAGTCAATGGGAGAAGTTCCAAAGATGTTTTGATCTGCACTGGGTTTCGTGCAATAATCCAAAGTTTCTGGGGTTTTCAGGCAAAAATCTGAAAGTTTTTGGGTGGAAAATCCAAAAAATTCATATGATTCGTATTTTTAAAGTTGTTTTCAGTGCTGATTTGGTCTAAGTTTTTTTCAGAAAAAATTTTGATAATTTCAGACTTTGATAAATAACCCCCGAAGATTCAACTTGGCATGCAGCTGCATTGTGGGAAAAAACATGTCGATTTGCTCTGGAAAAGTTAATTTTGCACCATGCACATAGTTTGTAAATTAAAGTGATATAAATTTGTTATATAACAGGACTGGTTACTGTGATTTTCAAGGCAATGATTTTTTATGCAATGTCTAAAATGTTGTGGAAACATGCCGCATTTATACATTTCTGGTTGTATAGAATTGGCACCAAAGCAATGTACAAATTTGTATATTGGCACCTTTTCGTTCTGTTATTTTTCTTCTGTTGTGTTCAACATGTTCTATACATTTGGATGAATAGTTTGCAGTTAATAAAAGCATGCATTTGCAGCACAATACCTGTGGCTGGGTTACTCATTATGGGAGTGCCACCTAGCCTTTTTCATTGTTACAATATTAGTCATTTATAGAGAAGTGGACAAGCTGGCATTAGTATTTTTATTTGCTGGAATGTAGTCATGGTTTCTATTTATACTATTGCATGGCTTATGGAGCATGTGAGCAATTGAAGTAAGAGAAATAACTATACATTTTCTCCCCGTGCTCACTCCTAACTACCGTGATTTTGTCAAAGTAAGATGGGAGGAAATAGTTGGCAGTTCAAAGCTTTCTGGCAGCTGAGCAAAACATGGCTTCAATCCAGTCCTGGATTCTTGTTAATATAATAGATAGAAGGCTTGGAACTGATATATAAGTGCAATGCCTCCATTGTGTGTGCAGGTTACATTTTCCAATTAAGAAGTACAAATTCACAATCTGATCACAAATCTAAGCTTGTATATTAAAATGTTAAGCAATACATTGGTCACTGAAATGCAGCTATACAATATTTCAGTACACATGATTTCCCTGTATGGAAATACACAACTGAGAGGTGCAAAGACACATAACCAAAGAGTTCAGCGGACACTAGTTGATGCAACTAAAACAGACAACTACCAACAATGTAAAACCTGCAGTAAATATATTGGGAAATCCAGGAATTAATATGCAGAAAGTCATGGGATGCAAATATTGTAGGCAAAGTGCTACTACCCCTCTGCCCTGTGCCCAAGTGTCAGCAGGGCAGTAAGACTGGGAAGCTAAGGTTGTCCCTCTTGTTCCTTTTGAGATAAAAGAAATACTTCTTTGATGAAAAGCTCTCTTTCATGGCTTTTCTAGACTGAAACATCCTTTATAGGATTATTTCTTTTCTGGCAACAACCTGCATTTTTAGCATTCTTCATATGTTTACATAGTAACCAGTACTTTCCCCTTCTTGGACTGTAACATTCACTTCAGTATAAATAATAACGCAATGGGGCACATTTACTAAGGGTCGAATATCAAGGGTTAATAAACCCTCGAATTCGACCCTCGAAGTAAAATCCTTCGAATTCGAATATCGAATTCAAAGGATTTTAGCGCAAATCCCACGATCGAATAAAAATCGAACAATAAAATCCTTCGAATCGAACGATTTTAAGCGATCGATCGAAGTATTTTTCTACGATCAAAAAAGCTTAGAAAAGTGATGGGGAAGGTCCCTATAGGCAGGGGCGATCCGCCAATGAGGCGAGCTGAGGCGCTCGCCTCAGGCGGCATCGCCAGCTAGGTTTCCAGGGGCGGCAAAAAGCCGCTCCTGGTGCCTTTAAGAGCCGAATTTCCGGTTTTTGAACCGGAAATTCGGCTTTACTAGGGCGAGAGAGCGCAATTGCGCTCTCCGCACTAGCGTTGCTGCCTCCCCCCGGAAATCGAATCGGGCTGGGGGGGCGGCATTACTGGAGCCACCTCAGGCGGCAATACATACAGAAACGGCGCTGCCTATAGGCTAACATTGTACCTCAGTAGGTTTAAACTGCCGAAGTATGTAGTCAAAGTTTTTTTTAACAGTAATTCAACTATCGAATGGTCGAATAGTTGAACGATTTTTACTTCGAATCGTTCAAATCGAAGTCGAAGGTTGTAGTAGCCTATTCGATGGTCGAAGTACCCAAAAAAAATATTTCGAAATTCGAAGTTTTTTTCATTCAAATCCTTCACTCGAGTAAATGTGCCCCAATGTATTAAAAATATAACCTATTTTTATGCCCACTCTGTTCTCAAAGCCATCCTCTTGTAAAACGTATATTTACAAGCATTTTTCTGAAAGTATACCTTGCAAAATGGGACAGTTGATCAATACTGACCTTACTGCCCAACCGTCTGGGCATATGGGTCTCATTGGAGTGTCAGTTTCATCCAATTAAATTTCAATTCTTGTGTCCATATTGTAAATGTCACCTATTGCAGCTATGAAACTTCTCAACTTCTGGACGGGGCATCATGAGATAATGATACAAGAGCAGCTAAAACGCCCTCTGAGATTGTGCTACACAGTAGGCCAAAATATTCACTGCCATTTAAATGAATACATACACAGTACAAAGGTTTCCCGTACATGCATAGCTTTAAGATAGTGCTTAGCTGTGATTAACTTTTCTAATAGCTGCTTTAAGGACAAACTGGGTCTGTTCTAAGAATGGCACACATCACTGCAGAATAATTGGAACAACGGTGTCACCCTTCCACAAGTACATTAGCATGATAATAAATGTTCTCACTTCAAGCTTATAATTATGTTTCCCCCCCCTTCTTTCTTGCTCACAAACTAATTAATTATGAATAGAGCTGGATGAAGTAGAACAGACGTTATGTTTCTATCTATGGATGAGAGATAGGAGATCTATTATAAAAGAACTAAATTGAAATGTGCATAGAGTTAGTTAATGCTGCTACTTGTTTAACACTCACTCCCATAATCCTCAGTCACCTTAAATTCTACTTCTCTCCAAAAACTCTGTCTTTGGAGATGGTTTTCTTGAAGTTTACGTTAAAGCTGTAGTCATGAGATGTGATTGTTTTATACAGTCTTATACATTCATTTTATGGTTTTTTTTTAAATGAGAAAGACAGGCACTCATATTCTATTATTTTAAAAATTATCTTCAAATATGCCATAGGTGGAGGTGAAAATGCACAGATACCTAATTACTTACCCCATACAGTTAAGTTAACCCAACAATGTTTATATAATACTTTGATCACATGTTATGTAGAGGGCCCTCCCCATGTACCCAACTATTGCATGTCACCTAAACATCTTTAGAATTCCCATATCTAAACCTATACAGTTAGCAGTTTTCGGTGCTCTTTGCGTAATATTTTATAAATTTGCGGCTTTATGCCTAGCACGAAACAGAAATATGGTGGTGGGAGCAAGGAACCTCAAACCAAACTGATGATTTTGTGAACCTAGATGTCTATAACCCACACTGCCTTTTGTGTTTAGAAAATTATTTTATCAGCTATTTGAATGTCACAGCCTGCTCTCTGGTATAATAGGTTGGTACTGTACACAATTGGGGGCATGTTACAGCAATCCCTAATTACAATGTTATTAAAGTGTTGCTGGCATTGAAACTATAATCTGGAGCAGGGAAAAAACTGTTTTCTCAAGCCTACGAAAAAAAGATACAATATGACTTGCTCACTTTTAATTATTATGGCAATGAAAAGCAGTATAAAGTTCAGCTCTCCATTAACATATTCCCTCAGCAATATCTTATATTCGAGATCCTGCATCAAAAGATCAGAAACCTGCATCAAAGCACATATATAATAAAGAGTGGCTGAAAAGCTATATTTATCTGCAACAAGCGATAAATCATAATAAATAGCCAGTAATTAATTATATTATTTTTTATCTATATTTTCCAATGCTGCTTTATTTACCTTGATTAAAGATCATATAAGCTACTGACCCACATCATAAATATGATTATCGCAGCTCATAGTTTACTGCTCTATATGACCTATAGAACAATTACACAAATGGACTTCATTGAAACATACAGTAGCTTGCAGTACTAGCTCTAATCTGCTGCCTGGCTGGGACTCATTAGCTAAGTCTTCTGTGTGTATGTAGCTTGTACAAAGTGATAAATGAAGAACGCCCATGGGTTACTTCTTCACTTCAATTAATAAATGTTGGCATGCCGTAGTTAAAAGCCTTGCTTGGATCCAGGGGGAGCTGAATAAGGCCTGTCAAGGTTTTTTCTTTTAATATCCCACAGTCTTGACATATACAGTATGTGCCTGGACTTTTTAGTTTGGCTTAATTTGATTTGATCAACAATGTTGAATACATTGGACAGCTGTGGCTTAGATCATAATAAATGAATGGCCAATGTTGTATGGGCCTTGGTCATTTGTCAGCACAGCAGAGCTCAAAGATCCAACAGTATAAGAACCATCCAGTCTCTCTCTAAGGGGAAAATTCACAAACCTCCGTAGATTCGCCAGCATCGGCTTCACTTACATTGCAACACATCGCCAGGCGTAGATTCACCAGGACAACGCTAATTCACTAAAATCCGAAGTTGAGTCCAAACTCTGGCAAAGTTGCGCTAGCGTTACTGCGCCAAGCGACGTTGCGCTAGCGTTGGCTAATTTGCACACAAGCACAGGGAAACCTTAATATAATTAAATAGAGTTGTTATAATGCCCTACACATGTGCCCAGTGTATAGTTTATGTGCCATATGGTAGGAAATGTAGGGGGGAGCCCGGGTACCCCAAAAAATTTTTTACGGAGTTTTGCAGCCTATCACCCTGAAAAAACTAAGATGCCAGCGTTCTTTGGGAACTAAAAATTGAAGAAGCCCTATACACTACATCAGAACATTACGGATTCATTCAAACACGGTTTCAAATTTAAAAATTATGTTGCTTTATTAGTTCCATTAAAATTTGTTAGCTTTGGTACAGTGCATGACAATCACCACTGACGCATTTCATGCCCTATGGCACTTCCTCAGAGTTCCACTCACTCTGAGGAAGTGCCATAGGGCATGAAACGCGTCAGTGGTGATTGTCATGCACTGTACCAAAGCTAACAAATTTTAATGGAACTAATTTCAACATAATTTTTAAATATGAAACCGTGTTTGAATGAATCCGTAATGTGTGATGTAGATGAAAGTTCCTAGGCCAGGAACCCGGATTCAGAGACACGTGATGTCTGGAACCAATCGGAGATCCCCCACACTGAAGTGAAAGCCCTATACACTCCATTGCACTTCGTCTGGTCTGAGCTGGTGAAGGCAAGTCTGGCAGAACAGGTAACGTTCAGTAAAATGCGCATCTTGGTGAATTTGCGAAGTGTCGCTCTTTGGCCAGAGTGAAACTTCGCCTGGCGTAAGAGTGCAAAGTAGCGCTAGAGTCTATCTCCTTCACTGGCAAATTTTCACTTATGTTAGTCACTTCGCCCTTTAGTAAATTTGCCCCTTAGGGCCGTAACGCAACTTCGCTTTGCTTGCCAAAGTAACGCTAGCACAACTTCACCTGCATTCGTCGCCCTGGACGTAACTTCACATGTTAGTGAATTAGTGTTGACTGGGCGAATTTACTCCTGGCAAAGTGTTGCGATATGAGCAAAGTGGACGCTAGCTCAAATTCGTCGCTTAGTGAATCCACCCCTTAGAGTGACACATGTCCTATTAGCTTGGAAATTACATTTCAAAAGGCTTTTTAAACCATTTCTTAAGGATTTCTGAACGAAACACCTGTTTTAAGCTACTGTCCTGTGGGCCCTCTATTAATAGTGTTAAACCTTGGTACAATTATGGATACATGCTAAATATTTCCAGATCAGGAACACTATTGACTTCAACTGCACAAGAGAGGCGATTGAATTTAATAATGGGACAAAGTGCAATAGAATCAGGACAATCTGCCATTTTCTTCAAAGATCTTCAAAGTTGTACATACTGAATTTGTAAAGAGTACACATTGTCATGTCATGCTGCAAAGTATGTTTATTTACTTATCCTTTGGTTGTGTGCAATTTCATGTGAACAAAAACAGAACAATGCTTAAAGGGTGCCTTGTAATTAACAACTTGATCAGTGACGTGCGAAGACACGGTTCTCTTCCACCTCAGTCACAGTATTCAATGCAAAGGATTCCTAGACCTTTGGCACAGCACCTTTTGCTTTTCCTTTAATGATTATATTATAGAAAAAGACACCAGCCCTCTATTCCACACCTTTCCATAAAACTTAGAAACATGATGATGTAATAGTGCTGATGATGTAATAGTGAAATTTGGCCTCCCAGCTAATGATCACAGACCTAGCCACGATGTATCTCAAAGGATAATTTAGACAGACTGGGTCAGCTTAATCAAGATTCATCTGATGTAAATGGCAGTTTTGGAACCCAATATGGGTAAATAGTATAATATATGCTGGAACAGTTGATAATTGACAGCAGTCTGAGAGTTGTCTTTAGCTTTTGCGGGTCAAAAAAGAACAAGTGGAAAGTAAAACACAGGATTTCAAAGTAGCCACATGTAGGATCAGTGGGATAGATGCGGATCTAAGCAATCTAAATGACAGCAAAGAAGGAACAGACAAAAGTTGAGTCCAACACCCAGGAAACATAGACAGAACACAGAAGCACAAGAAACTCCAGGTCAGAGGCACATAATAACCAAGTAAGCACCTAAACCAGAGTCCAGAAATACTGGGATTCGAACCAGGAACCTTTGGGTTTCTTGCTTTGTGCCTTAACCTTTGGGCCAGGTGAGCAGCACTGTGGCATTGCCCCTAGCTAGGGTTCCTGCTCTAGCCTGTTTTCCTTCATCCTGCCTTGTCCTTATACACTTCCTTGCCTGAACCTTGTCATGCCTTGTCCTGTCCTTGTTGACCTTACCTTGCCTGACCTTGTTCCTGCTCCAGTCCTCGTTCCTGCTCCAGTCCTCATTCCTGCTCCAGTCCTTGTTCCTGCTCTGCTACATCTGATCCGTCCTGTCTAGTCTGCTCCTGCTCTGGCTTGTCCTGTCCAGTCTGCTCCTGCGCCACTACACCCTCTCCGTCTTGTCCTGTCTGCTCCTGTTCTGCTTTCTTTGTCCTCACTGTCCAGTACCAGTCTGACTCTTCATCCTCTTAAACCTGTTCCTGTCTTACCTCTATGTTCCTTGTGTGCACATCCATTCCCTGCCTTAAGGACTCACCATCCCTCCTCTGCCTCCACAGCCCACCCTAACCTCACCCTTGACAGAGGGATGTCTGGAAACAGGATCTGGACCAGAGCAGATTCTTGACAGATGGGCTTATGTTCTGTTTTAAATTTTAATAGGTTTTAATCTGTTGCTTTCATGGCTACCCACTTGCCTTGCACCTAGGAGAACGTGACGTCCCCCAATTTAAAGGAGTCATTATTTGGAGAGGATAAGTTCTGACTGTCTTACTAGTGCTGGGGTTCTGAGTATGATTCCAGCCTCAGAACTATCTGCAAGGAATTTGTATCTTCTCTTTGTGCTTGTGTTTGTTAATTGGCTAGGGACTTCAGATAGTAAGCTGCATAAAATGTGTCCACATTAGATAAAGCAGATAGTAAGTGCATAAAATGTGTCCACATTACATAAATAAATTATATTCTTTTCAGCGCCTGTTATGTCACTTTTGGCCAAGGCTAACAACCTCATCCAAACCATCATAAAAACTTATTTGAACATCTGGACTGATGGTTTGAAAAGGTCAGCGGCAAATGCAGAAGGGCCACAGACTGTGCACTAATAATTTCCCACTGGAAGCCTGCATGAAAACACATTACTTTTGCCTATTTACTCTTTAACCCATTCAAGACACAGTGCACTATTTATCAGCCATGTAAATGCTCTTAGCAGATGGGGATTTCTTAAAGCAGCCTATATCTGTGCAGATTTAAATAACAGAAATATTTTCCAAGTTACAATAATTATAACCCAAAAGCGCAGTTCTACTGTAATCCTTATGGGAAATAAATAGTAATCATTTAATGACAATATATTTTACCCAGAAATGGGATTTATTCTACATATTATTACATTCTGCAGACAAATAAGAAACAGGGCTCATACAATCGTGCAACATAATTCCTAATCTTCATATCTACATCCACTATATGAGTAACTGCCCTACTGCTGATATTGACTCAAGCATTCTCTGTAGACTTGGGCCAAATATATTACGACTTACTAAGATTCCAAAATATAGTATTGATAATATCAGTTTTGTTCTTTGACTTTTTATTTTTTGCTTAAACCTGCAAAAATACTGGCCCAGTAGAATCTTTCCCACAAATAGCAATTCATAGGGTATGGAAAATACATTTTGCTGACTTTTCAAACTGATATTGTTATAGAATGTTGGAAAACTTGCTAGAATTTTGCCATAGGTTTTAATGGCTTATGGCATATTAGTGAAGGAAAACAGGGGCCCCTTCTAATGATAGCCCTGGTTCTCCCCATTTCTACGTGGTTTCCTCCAGAATGTTGTGTAAATATGAAAGGGGAACATTTACAAAAGTCAAAACTTTAATATAAACTTCATCTTACTAAAATAAGAAAGCTTCTAAATGTAATTAAATTAAATCAAATACAAATGATGTACTGTTTCTGAATACATTTTTGCAAAAGCCATTTTGTTTGAATTCCTGTGCAGAACTAATTAAAAATATTAGTAAATCAGGAGAGTTAAAATGGTCAGGACCAAGTCCCTGATAGAGATCACTTACAGGAACAAACAGTAAGTGACAGAAGGTCTGATTACAAATGCAAGCACAAGTTTAAACATACTTGCACCTATGCAACTTGTGGACAGCGACCCTTCAACATGCTCTGATGAATCTCTTGCATGAACTGATGCAAGGACACCCAGCCATTACAGTAATTCCACAGCTCCCTTAGCCATTTGCATCAATAGCCTTAAGTGACTTTTGACAAGTGAATAGGTCTTTAATGAATTATTGAAATTATATGATGCTAGCTAAGCACAATTAAGGAGGGTGGTAGCTATGTGCTGCAATTTAAATGAGATTTACTATAATGGATGCTAATTGCTTGTTTTAGGATGTAACATAGGCCTGCAATTATGCTCAAATTTTAAATTTGAATATCTTAAAAACCAAAATGTTATTGTAAAGTTCTTGATATATATATATATATATATATATATATATATATATATATATATATATATAAAATCATCATTTCATAAAATCAAAATGCTATTGTAAATTTGGAATTTCATAGGAATATAATAACAATAACAATAACAATATAATCCTTTAGTTTATGCTTTTTTTGTTTTTGCTATTATATTCATCGGAGTGCTGTCACTTGTTGATATGCATGTTGTTTAATTCTGACTGGCACCCAGGCATTATTTTGATTTGAGGTTGTGCGTTCCACCGATTGATATATATATATATCTATATATATATAAAATCATTATTTCAGTCATAGTTTCTTATTTTGTCAGTAAAACCAGTCACAAGACTTGGCAAAGCTGACAATTTATAACCCTATCATCCTGTGTTATTGTACATCAATGCTCTATCAGAATCCACAGTTGAGAAGAGGACGGTAATTCTGCTGATTAAAGCCTTCATCAGAACATGAAATGGTTTCTTCTTAGATACTCCCTCCCTCTTCTCTCCTGATCAAACAACTAAGCTATTCATGTGCCTCTGTATTATTCACACATGGTGATAGACCAGGTAATTAATTCTTTTCAGGTTATAGTAATGAAGTTCTGATGAAAAAATAAAGCACTTTCTGCACAATAATTTAATGCTCCAGTGGACATGACAGAGATTGGATTCCAAAATCAGCTTTTTACTGACAGTACACACACACGCACACACAAGCACACACATACATCATTCCATGTTAGCATGCTTACATGTTACTTGCATCAGCTGTGGTATTCTCCAGAGAATATAACTAAATAACTAAATCTGCTATTTATAACCATTAGCTGGCGATGTTCTGTTGCTTTCTATAGCTTCTGGAAAAGTAAGCCATAAGGCAGATCTCACTCAAATATATAATTTCAAACATATAATTAAGAAATGTCATTTTAAGAATATCACTGCTATAAATGGAACACTATTATCTTTAGCCATTTTACAATCAAGGATGCAAATTGATTTTATTTCTTCTGGTAACTTATGGTAAACTGCTTTCATTGAACATATGAAGCACAAGCTTTTGTTGAGCTTTATGAAGCACGGTAATGATTTGCCATTTATCATTTTAATAACTTCCAGTACAGAACATTGTTCTGGTTGCATTACTTAACACATTCACATACGTTTTCATTAATCACAATAGGAATTAGTCTCAAATAAAATAAGTTACTACAAATGTTGTCTGTTTAGATTTGATTCCTTCTTGCTGAAACATCTGTGGTTTCCTTAGGGAATTTTATTCCTTTTAAAAATGTATTTTCCAAACCATTCCTACTTACCTGCACCCACAACTATCTTCCGTAATCATGTAATCAGTACTTGCCCCCCACACAGTGTGGTGGGTCCTGGTAGCAAGTAAGTTGTGGAAACAGACACACCCCTTATCTGCTCTACCATGCTTAAAGCACCACTATTAACTGATTCATTTTGAAAAAAATGTTTTTTCCCATGACAGAATCCCTTTAAAGGGATACTGTCATAGGAAAAGATGTTTTTTTCAAAACACATCAGTTAATAGTGCTGCTCCAGCAGAATTCTGCACTGAAATCCATTTTTCAAAAGAGCAAACAGATTTTGTTAAATTTAATTTTGAAATCTGACATGGGGCTAGACATATTGTCAGTTTCCCAGCAGCCCCAAGTCATGTGACTTGTGCTCTGATAAACTTCAGTCACTCTTTACTGCTGTACTGCAAGTTGGAGTGATATCACCCCTACCACCCAGCAGCCTAACAACAGAACAATGGAGATGTAACCAGATAGTATCTTCCTAACACAAGATAACAGCTGCCTGGAAGATCTAAGAACAGCACTTTATAGTAAAAGCCAAGTCCCACTGAGACTGATTCAGTTACATTAAGTAGGAGCAGGGCAGGAACTAGGGGTAGGCAGAAGAAGCACGTGCCTAGGGCACAAATGTGGCACCGTACCTCTTCTGCGCCTTGCCCCTAGTTCGGCCACTTCTTTCCCCACCTGTAGCAGCTTTCGCCATGTTCCTAGGTGCAGACAGACGCGCAATCTTCCTAAACGCGAACATACGCGCACCCTTCCTAGACACGCACTCTTCTGCGCCATGTGCGTGCGCGCACTTCAGAAGGGGGCGATTTAGTCGGTCGGGTTGCCTTGGGCGCCTGGCTGACTTGTCCCGGCATTGAGTAGGAGAAATAACAGCCTGCCAGAAAGTAGTTCCATCCTAAAGTGCTGGCACAAGTCATATGACTGGGGCAGCTGGGAAACTGACAATATGTCTAGCCCCATGTCAGATTTCAAAATTTCAAAATTGAAGATAAAAAAAATCTGTTTGCTCTTTCAGCAGAATTCTGCTAGAATAAAACATGTTTTCCCATGACAGTATCTCTTTAACTTATGCCAAACCTCTTCCCATGAACCACCCAAGTCCCGCTTACTCTGCAAGCAATCAGGTCTTTCTTTCTCTTTGCAATTTGCAACTATATAGGTACCTAGACTGAAATTGTGCTATATGCAATCCTTAGCCTCTACTTGTTTGGTAGTATTCCTGAATTCTGCAGTTTTTACACTGCATTAGACTTCCAAATACAGATATTAATCATGTGTATATAGAGAGAGGGGAAAGAGAAAGAGCTGCAGTTATCATTGCATAAGTTCTCTCATGCTCCACAGCCTTGGTCAGGGGAGGGTTATGCAGAAGGAGTTAATGATATACATACCATCTACCCTGCTGCCAGTACCCCCTCTACACTGTAAACATGGGAACAATTTTAGTTTTCTTTCCTGGAAGACTATTTTTCTGCCCCCCACAAAGGGTCATTAACCTTGACAAATCGACTTCTGTTCTTCTTTCAACAGAACATTACTTTGACGGCCAGGTTTGCGCATAAAGACATTCTCCTGGTAAGAGCAAAACATTGGTCTGTTTTAAAGTTTGGCTTGACACTCGGTTACAGTAATTACTAACCCACTGAGAACTCAGCCGAATGAACCTCACTACAAGATTGTTGATACTCGCTCCCATCTTTAAAGGGCACTGTCATCTAAAAGTTCATTTCATTTTCATTAATGTGAAAACAACTGCATCTTGTTTGGTTTCAGTGTAGAGCATAAAGGTATTTGCAATGGAAGAAAAAAGGTGTTACTAGTATTTTAGTACAAAGAAAATTACACTGAGTGAAATATTGTTAAATATTTTTAGCACATGCTTCAGATGTTTGCAGATTGTGGCCCTTGAGATATGATCCACATTCTTCTGCATTTATAGGGTCTAGTCTATAATTTAGCTAAGATTAAAGTGGAAAATACCTTCCTTTTCAACAAGAGCTCATTTGGTTGTGTTTATGTAAAAAAAGTGCAGAAACATTATTTGAGTTTGCGATATATATGTGTGTGTTCTCTGATAGCAAACTCGCCAATCTCTTCTGATCTGTATCCTATTCAGTAAGTATCTGCCTGATATGACCCAAACGGAGAGAAGTTTGCACATGTGCAGATTTGCCCCATCTAAGTGAATACTGAACAGGGTGTGGCATGAAGCAAATTGATGTTTTCTTCATTGAATCAGTGTCAACTCATCTGTAATTAATAGTGGCATATTTATCAAGGATCGAATTTCGCAGTAAAAAAACTTCGAAATTCGACCATCGAATTTGAGTACTTCGCTAGTCAAAGTAATTCTTTAAATCGAACGAATCGAAGGATTTTTTAAAAAAAACTTTAACTTCTCAAAACTTGCCTCAGATAGATTCTAGGAGGTCCCCCATAGGCTAAACAGCAATTCAGCAGGTTTAAGGTGGCGAAGCGTCGAAGTCAAAGTTTTTTAAAGAGACAGTGCTTCGATTTTCGAGTGGTCGAATTTTCGAAGGTTTTTCAATTAGAATCGAAGTGAAAGTCGAATTTGGCCTATTCGATGGTCGAAGTACCCAAAAATTACTTCGAAATTCTTTCATTTAATTGTGTGACCTATTGTATATCTCTATAGCCCTCTATAGCAAGTTGAACCTAATAAATTCTTTAATGAAAAAATGTCTTATAATAAACATGTGCAAAGTACAAGTATAAACATTTTATCTTTATTCAGAGGCAGATCATAACAATGTCCCAGTATGTTTTTGCATCTAATAAGCATGAAAAGAATGAAATGCAGCACTAGTATCTTTGTAGAAGAATAATTATCTAAATAATATGGAAACATAAATTACATACTGCAAGGGATAAGTAAAAACCTAATTATTTTAGAACTGGGTTTAAGGGGATCTGTCACCAAATTCTTTTTTTTATTGTGATTGTCAAGCAAAATAAAGTTTGCTTATACTATATAGGGATGCACCGAATCCACTATTTTGGATTCAGGCGAACCGAACCAAATCTGAACTCTAATTTGCATATACAAATTAGTGGTGGAAAGGGGAAAAATGTACTTCCGTGTTTTGTGACGAAAAGTCACGTGATTTCCCTCCCCACCCCTAATTTGCATATGCAAATTAGGATTCGGTTCAGCCGGGCAGAAGGATTCAGCCGAATCCTGCTGAAAAAGGCTGAATCATGGCCAAATCCCAAACCGAATCCTGGATTCGGTGCACCCCTAATACTATATACTGTACATGATTTGAATCTTGTTTCCTTCCTTCTTGGAATTCACAATCATGGGGTGGCCATTTAAAACTGTTATTTAAAGGAAAACTATACCCCCAAAATGAATACTTAAGCAACAGATAGTTAATATCAAATTGAATGACATATTAAAGAATCTTACCAAACTGGAATATATATTTACATAAATATTGCCCTTTTACATCTCTTGCCTTGAACCACCATTTCGTGACTCTATCTGTGCTGCCTCAGAGATCACCTGACCAGAAATACTACAACACTAACTGTAACAGGAAGAAGTGAGGAAGCAAAAGGCAGAACTCTGTCTGTTAATTGGCTCATGTGACCTTACATGTGGTTTGTATGTGTGCACAGTGAATCTTACGATCTCAGGGGGCGGCCCTTATTTTTTAAAATGGCATTTTTCTATTTATGATTACCCAATGGCACATACTACTAAAAAAGTATATTATTATGATAATGGTTCATTTACATGAAGCAGGGTTTTACACATGAGCTGTTTTACTCAGTATCTTTTAATAGAGACCTACATTGTTTGGGGGGTATAGTTTTCCTTTAAGGAGAACCAAAACCAGTGGCGTAACTAGTTGTTACTGGGCCCCATAGCAAATTCAATTTAGGGCCCCAAAATATTTATAAGTTGGCCTATTTTACCAAGATATATTAAAATTGCTAATTAATTAGGGTCTCACTGGGCCCCCTACACTCCTGGGCCCCCCTGCAACCGCAGGGTCTGCTTCCTCTATAGTTACGCCCCTGACCAAAACCTTTATATTAAAATCCCCTACCCCCTACCCTACATAGACCCCCTCCCTGCCCCCCCCAGCCTCGGTTTTACCCTCCTTAAATACCCTAACTCTTTACTTACCCCTCGTTGCAGATTCAGCGCATTGGAGTTCACGGGCACCATCTTCTTCTCTTTGGTAATCTTCAAAGTAATCGCCATATTGGCGCATGCACAGTTGGAACAGTATGCCTGTTTTTTAACAACTGTGCATGCGCCAAAAGTCACAGAAATTGCTGAAGCACCGGAAGAAGACATGAAGATTTCTGAAGAGAAGAAGATGGCGGCCGTGAATTCCGATGCGCTGAATCTGCAACGAGGGGTAAGTAAAGAGTTAGGGGGTAGGCTGGGGGGGAGCAGGGAAGGGGGTCTATGTAGCGTGTTTGGGAGGGGATTTTAATATAGAGGGTTTGGTTCTCCATTAAGGAAAGCTTTGCATCATGCCAAAATCTTGTTTATCGGGGATCTGATGTCCATGCACATACATAGGCTACTCATTTAAACTATAAGGAGTAAGGCAGGGAATATATGCTTGAGGCATAGAGGTGGGGCAGGGAATATATGATTGACAGCTGAGATTTTAAAATTCCTATATAACAGCTATGGATGTTTAAAACAAAGATTACCAAAGAAAAGAAGATGACGTCCGTGAGCTCCACTGCGCTCACTCTGCATGTGCGGTCACTATTTCTAGAGGGGACAGAATTCAGGAGTAAGGCTGTGCAGGGGAAGGCAATGAGGGGGGCCAGCGGGAGGTTTAGTTCTCCCTTAAAGTAGCCATGAGCAGAATTTTTGCCGCCCCTGGCAACCAGGGGGGGGCACTGCCTCCTAAGGCGATTTTCTCAACTCGCTTCATTGGTGGAGCGCCCCTGATGACTCCATCTTCAAAATAGCATTACACTTCATAATTCAAAAGTCAAGAAAGCCCTGTAAATTGATAACAGCAACAACATATGAATCAGTACCACTGAGAATGTCCATTATTCTTCTACAGTTTCTGAAATCATTCATAATGCTTTACAGTAAATGGTCATACTAGGGATATTTTAATACATCTTCTTTGGCTTAGGCTTGCCCAGGTCCAGTGGCACTTTAATTTACCAAAGAACAGTACCCCTAATCACTGTTTTTTTCTATGAAAATGCTAGAGCTTCATTTAAGCATTTCTAACACTTTGTGCAGCTGTCTCTAGTTATACGATGTGTACAAGGCCATTATGCAAAGACAGGCTGTTAACTAAAAGACATGAATCTAGTTTATATTGCTCAGGCGTGTAAAACTAAAAGGTCAACAGCAAACTTAAAAATCTTCCGAAAAGGACACGTTTACATCTTATTCCCTTCAGTGCACAGAAAATTCATTCATCAAAGTTTTATTCAAAGTATAAAGACTGGAACACAGACAGACTTATAAAAAGGCCACTCTTAGTTACGCAGTGTTCAAAGTCTAAGCAATGCATTCCATAGTAGGAATACAAACATTATTAAGGGTTGTTTATAATTATATCCTATGATTGCACACTCATCCCATTTCATTTCATATACACACTTAAAGGAGAACTAAACCCTAAAAATTAAGATTTTATTTTTTGAACTTATTGCACCAGCCTAAAGTTGAAGCATCTTAAAAGCAGCAATGATCCAAGACTTTTAAACATGTCACAGGGGGGTTCATGTCTGCGACAAGTACATTCTCAGTGGACTCTGAGTAGCTGTTGAGAAGCTAAGCTTAGGGGTTGTCACAAATTAACAAGCAGAAAATGAGGTTGGCCTGTAATAAAGGAGATTGGAATGGAGCTCAGCAACACTCTGTAATATAAGCTGATGTTACAAGGCTGATTATTAAATTCTGATGCTAGTTGCACTGGTTTCTGTGCTGTCATGTAGTAATTATCTGTATTCATTACTAATCAGCTTTGTATTGTGACATATATTCTATGTGTACAGTATATTGTGAGTTGGTTCCTAAGCTCAGTATGTGACAGCAGCACAGAGCATGTGTAGTAAATCAGCAGAAAATGGGGAGCTACTGGGGCATCTTTGGAGACACAGATCTTACCTGCTAAAGGGCTGTGGTTGCTTTGGGCTTGTATAGAAGCTAAAAACATAATGTACAAAATTTCTACTCTACTTCTTTAGTTAAGCTTTAGTTCTCCTTTAAACATCACTGTCAATTTTCTAAAAAATACATATTTATCATGCAGTTCATAAGCAATGCATTTTAGAGGATTTTTTAGGGATGTTTTGTTAAAGATGGTGTTATGTTTTGGGTAGCCGAGGATGAGTAGAGTATAACAGTGCTTTATTAGCAGAGTCAGACAGCCATTACATAAAAGTAACTTTCACTTTTAAGTTGTATGTAAGTATGCACAGTATGTCTGAGCACAGTGACATCTACAGGCCATTTGTATAAACACCACATATTCCCCCTATTGTAGGAAAGCATTTGGACAACTATAATAAACAGCAACAATTAAACAGCATGCATTTTAAAACAATATTATACATTCTTCACATCTCAAAGTCCTTGGTCCATGCAGGTAGTTTTCTGATTCTCTCAGAATGCCTTATAGGTTTGCTTTCTTCAGGACTATTGCAAATGACATCAGGAGTAGGAAATTGTCCTTCATCAAAGTCATATCTAACAGGAGCAAGACTACTTGCATTCAATATGCGTCCATCAGACAGTTCATATGTGTATGGTCCTCGCTGGTGTCTCACTTCAAGTGGTTTAGTAAATTTAGATTGTCCTTGTTTCAGTATTCCTGATTTTTTAATTCTGACTAAAGATCCAGTGCACTTCTCTGGCATCATGTTTTCTGTCAGTATAAGCCTTACATTTGGCTTGTTGACATTTCACAATGTCAGCAGTAGATGATTTTGTACCACACAATGTTGAAGTGCTCTACCTCTGTATGCTTTCTTTCGAAATCAGGTGCTCAGCAGTAAAATATCCCACCTGCCATGGGTTAGGGAATACATATGGAAAGTCCAAAGCACTGCGGCACACTGACAAGACAAATGTGTTTATATTCGTGGCATTTATTGGCTCCAATTCAAGTAGACAAAGGGCAACGTTTCGGGCCTCACAGGGCCCTTCATCAAGTAAATTTAGATTGTCCTTGTTTCAGTATTCCTGATTTTTTAATTCTGACTAAAGATCCAGTGCACTTCTCTGGCACCATGTTTTCAGTATAAGCCTTACATTTGGCTTGTTGACATTTCACAATGTCAGCAGTAGATGATTTTGTAGGCACAGTATTTTGTGGAAGTTTGATGTCTGCAACATGTAACTTAGTGCACATCTGTCTGCCATGTAATAATTCAGCAGGAGATGATTGGGTTGTTGCATGGCGCGTTGCTCTGTAGTTATGTAGGAACTCTGTTGTAAATACTTTCCAAGATTTCCCAGTTAGATTTGCTGTCTGTAGTGCTTCTTTCAGACTTCTGTTGAATCGCTCAATTTCTCCATTTGCTTGTGGGTAATACACTGAAGATTTCCTATGCACAATATTCCTCTCTCTCAGAAAGGATTCAAACTCATATGAGACAAACTGTGGTCCGTTGTCTGATATTAACTCCTTTGGATTACCTTCTCTGCTAAAGACTGTAGACAGAAATGTTATTACTAAAAAGTAGAAATTGTCTTTTGCACCCAACCAAGTGTGGTATTGCAGTATTCTTTTCCAAAAATTTGAAATAAAATGCCAAAAATTGCAGATGCATTCCTTTACTAAGCAGAGTTGTCTGTAAAATATATATTTTCTATGAACTAAATTACATTCTGTGCAATGGACAATACAAACTCTGTTAATAGCAACAAAAGATCACTGGTTGATAGACAGGAAAGGGGTTGAGTAATGCTGAGAGATCCACTTTTTCTACTTGAATGAATGAATTCAGGTATGGGACTTATTATCCAGAATGCTTGGGACCTGGTGTATCTCACTGTTTATAACTTGAAAACTCTATTGAAGTCTATGGGGGAAAAAAACAGAAACTGAATTTGCAGAAAAGGTTTCTCCTCTAATTGAAAAAAATGTGGGTTATTTGGATAAAATGGAGTCTATGAGAGACGGCCTCTCCGTAATTCAGACTTTTCTAAAAAATTGAAAGTTTATGCACATGTTTGAGTAAAGAATCCCCAGCACACAATAACCAATGCAATGTTTGCTTTCCCTTTTGTAACTGAACAAGACAAATAAATGTAAACTGCGTATTGGATATTATGGGTTAGAGGGATAGCGCAAACATTCATAATTTTTTGTATTCATACAGCCCCTATATGTTTTGGAAGTACAATTATTATTTTTTGTTGTTGTTGTTGTTGCTCTCCTTGTTATTAGGTAGTAGGGCAGTTGGATGAAAATGTTGGCATTCATTCATGAACCTATGTTAATATTTAAGCACATGCAGTAGAAAAACAGTGACAAGTGAAATCCTCCATTATTCCCAGGGTATGTTGCCCCTGACTTATTTCTGTATATGTTTCCCTTGCTTTGTTAAATTTCCCATACTTCAGCCTACCCTTATACATTTTCCTCTAAACTATTTATAGCATCCCTAGGGGTAACATCATTCAGCCAGTTCTTACAGCCTCCTAAAGGACATCAGGACTAATTAATTTATGAATAAAAATTCCACTCATAAATATAACCTATTTAGGCCTTCATACCATGGAAACCATTAATAGATTACAGGTTTCTACAAGGTTGCTTCTCTCTTATTAGAGATACTCCACTGCACTTATTTCACATAAGAAACTCCTCAAAAATGTAAATAATGTCAGAACCACTTAGCAGCAAAGCTCGCTGGGTAAGTTGGTTGCATCGCAACATTTATTCCTGGGAAGTGTATTGCTTTTTTAATCACAAAGATGATTTCTGCAAACATTTCCTTCATGCTCTCCCTCAGTGACAACTACACCAAAGAATAAAGGAAGTGCTGGTAAAATATGCATCCTTGCCACCATCCTTTAACTATGTTAAAACTAATCAATCCAATAGGGATGTTTTGGGTCAACTTCTTCAGGCATGTACACCAGCTCTGCCACTATGAAGAAATAAAAGAAAGATCATTGATTCTTTGATTATTTACTAAATTCCAGTCTGGCTTTTTGGGGCGAAACCCAAGTTTTATTTATTTATTTATTTATTTATTCTTTTAAACTAAATTTGAGATTTATAAAAGCCTGATGCAGCAAAAAGCCAGAATCTGAAAATCCTCAAACCTGCCGAGGTTGTGTATAAGACAATGGCAGAGGTCCCTATCCTATTTTAAAATGTCTGTGGTCTGCTCTGGAATTAGCCTGAAAATAATTTTTTTTTAATTTCAAAAATTTGAGAAACTTATATTTTAGTAAACAACCCTCCCCATGACTATCAACCACAAGCACATGACAGGAAATTCCCTTTAAGAATAAGAAATATAAGTCTAAAAATAGTTGCTGTGTAGGCCCATCTATTGTTTTTAGACTCACTGGTTATTCAACTCGAAACTATATCAAGTCATGCCCTTGATCATAGCTCGAGATAAATACTCACAGGTATCTTGTTAAGGAGTCTGAACACGGAAGAAAAAATGGCAATACTATAACATCATGGCAATAGCAAAGAAAGGGCTGGAACTAGAAAAGAGGGGAACCAACACAATTAAAAGAGGTTGGGGACTATACCTAAAAAAGCCACTTCTTGTTGTAACTCCAACATCTTCCTTTTTTCTGTCAGGTGATCCAAGTGGTGTCCAATGAACAGTGCAATTGCTTGAAATTGGTAGACATTAGTGTTGGAGTCACTTAAATGATACATTGCGAGTTCAGTTTATAAAGGTATAATTTACAGTTTGGATCAATGGAAAATGACTATACTGTAGATTATAGGGATACTTTAGAAGCTCACATGAAAGTCGCCACAGAACACATTCCCCCCCCCATAATTTTTTTTACTTGGTGCAATATTTCCAGTGCTTGCTATCAAAATGACACCTGCTCATAATTCTTTAAGCAAAAGTATGTTTAGTCTATTGGCACAGCCTCAGGCAACTATGAAAACCCAGGAGCTACCATCCCAGTGTCTATAAACACACTGTGTGTCATTCATCTGAATAGACTGGTGGGGTAAATGTGTGATTGGTGCCAAAAGTGCAAGAAGAGGTTTTGGATGTAAATGGTATTGATGTGAGCAACAACTGTTGCAATCTCTGTGTGACCACAATTGCAGTTGCACTTCGTAAATGAGCTCTTGTATATATCCATGGTCTGTCCAGGCTCTGTTGACCTGGTAAGGGTGAATTGTGTGTATATATAAATTGTATAATGTAATAAAAGTTGAGAAGTTTACACTACCAATGGTTGCGCTAGGTTATTAGACCTGGGGTATATATTTCATATTTTATTACATTATGCCATCAATTTACAAACAGTACATTGATACCATGAACACAGGATGTATAGGGTGAGAAAGCAAAAGTAGCAATAGGGCTGATTTTGCATCTGCAGCAGCAACCAATGCCACTGATGGCTGGTACAAAAGATTTTCCTTATATTAGTCGGGGTTTTATTGGCAGAGTTGAGTCCTTGCATAGGTCAAATGTGGTTCTTGGACCAAGGAAAAACAGGGTGGGTACATGGTGCAGTCACTAAGACATGTGTAGTACTACAGTTTTGGTGCCTTTTGGTGATTACAGTTGCTTTGGTGCCTTTGCCATTTATGTAGACAGAGTACCTTTATCTCCGTTTGCCTCTCTAAGAGCTACAGCTGCAGGCTGCAGAAACACAACCAGTCTTACATTACCCTAAATCTCAGTCAAATTACCCTTCTGTCATAAATCCATTACTGTATAATGTGCAGGAATTTTACAGAGCACTGTACCTCCTAAGGGTATACATGTAAAGAAATCAATAATTAGGATGTCAGCCTTGTGACAGCCCTAATCTATGACATGCAGGCTTGCAGGATTATTGTTTAGTACCTAAGTACCTTGCCCTTGAGGCTTAATCAGAAATCCCAAAAACAGTGGGCACTCCTCCAACTCTGTCATTTCACCAGGAGAGATGCATTGTGAAAGCTGTTGAGACAACACAGTTTATATACTTTCACACAAGGACTGCATGCACAAATACAAATAACACATTTTATGTGATTTCCTTTTTAGTGGCTACTCACATATATAAATGCAACTGTTTTTGTATTCTGTAAGAATCATGGTTGACAAAATATGTATTTCAGAGGTTAGGGAAGTCTTTCTGTCACAATAATAAAACATAACTTGCTGCATATCAGACGTTGGCAATCCATTTTGGGTCAGAACCCTTTAGAGATACCACTTGATGTTTCCTTGCAGTATTAAAAGGGCAAAACTCAACAGAAATTAAAGTACTAAATACTGCATATGGCCTATAAGATTTGCTTGTGAACAATGTTGGCACTATTGAGCAGCACAATAAAAAAAGACTCCAGTCTAGTCCTGACCTCAGAGGTTTTCAAAGGAAGAATTCATTAACTGGATGACTGAAGTACAAAAAACAAACCAAACAAGTGGAATGTGACAATTTCAAAATACATTTAGGAAAACCAACATCAAGGCATGTACCATTAGTTAGCACAAATTACTTCAAGGCATTAATATTAAAATGTCTTTGGGTATGTTTCTATTTTCTCTCTCTTTTTAACTTGCTTTTGAAAGGATTTAGTATTTACAACCCAGTTCTTGAATGAAGGTAGAAGGGTAACCATCACCACACAGCACCTGTAACACATCTGACACCAGACAATTGGGGGAAAGTCTAGATTATTTAGTCTTCTGTATACAAAAGTGATGCAAATAGAATACAGAGGACAACTAAGCTAAACTAAAAATGTAATGGAAGATCTTAGAAATAGTTAAATCCGTTGAAAAAAGACAAAGTCCATCAAGTTCAACCCCTCCAAATGAAAACCCAGCATACACACACCCCTCCATACTTTCACATTAATTATATATGCTCAGATCTATACTAACTATAGAGTTTAGTATCACAATAGCCTCTTTTCTTTATAAGATTGGATCTCTGGATGCTCATCCACCATTGGATATCCCTTGATATTAGATGAACTGAGAATTTATTTCCAGATAAGGAAATACATTTTATACTAATACTATCCTTTGTAGGTAAATTGTAGAACAAATAACTTTCTGCAAGATTTGAGGAGGCGGAATGGGAATAGCTTTAAAAAGATGTTGTTGTGGGGTCCAGAATTAACTGTTATGGACTATTTTAGCCTCAGAATGCCTTGCAAAGAAAGTGAAAAAATACCAAACCTGCTCTAGGCAGGATCACCATTAATCTGACTATTTACACACATATATTGTCAGCACATACAGTAATGTCATTTTTGTGGTTGACTTTACTCCCTCAGACACCTGGTTGTTCTGCTAGTGGTCACAACTGAGGTTTAGTTTGATTATCTGTTCAAGTGTGTTAAACAAATAACATGGACGGCTATTATCGTGTCATGGATGTCACCCATTTCTGTGATGAGACAGAATGGAGTCCTGGAAAGAGTTGTCATGTTCCAATTGCTTCTCGGTTACATGTTTTCTCTGTACTTACTTTCTACTCATGACTTGTAATATTACTAATCTGTTCATCTCCAAGTAATATAACAACATACGCTAGGCCTTCAAGTTCACCTTTGGCTCATGCAGTTCCTGTGATTTTTTTTTTATGGTTTATTTAGAAGAGGGAGACCTGAATTTGTTCAAAGCACTAAAAAATTCCTTCCTGACTCCTGTCTAGAATGAAGAACCTCTGTGCTCTAGTAGATCTCGACTTGTCACTTCATCTCTGTGGGCTGCACTCAACTCTCACACTACCTTTAATATGAGACTGGATAGATATTTTAAATAAAGGGTTAAAATTGGATCCAACATAATGGTATTGTGTAAACTTTTCATGTACCTATTTTATTCTGTAGGATCCAAATGAGTGTTAAGAGACAATGGGTGATTTACAAGTAAATAACCCAAATGATAATGTATTTATTGAGGTGTACAACTTGCAGTCCTCACACTTGGTCAGCATATGATTGGGCAAAGTGTTGCCTACAACTGTTTAGATTGTGTGCTTATTTTAATTGGTATGGTTCACATAAATACTGTGTTCAGAAGGCTTGTTGTACTACTAAATAGTTAATGCACAGATGTGAACCCAAATCTGAAATGATCCAGAGTAGCTTGGCTCTGCCCTCACTCTGCTCTGTAATCTCCACTATTCCACCTAGGCCTCACCTCCCAATCCTGTTCCCTGTACCACTGCGGAGGATTTTGGGTGATGATTCAGTGCTTGTAAGTGGTGTAGGTAAGTTATGATTTGGTTACAATTTACTGACAGCAGATGCTAGGCCTTTTAGTTCAGGTGGCCAGGTGATGGGGTAGTTAACAAATCAGGGTGATTCCAGAAAAATATAGATGATTTGGCATGCCTGTGATATACAGAGATGCCACTGCCAAACCAGAAGTACTGTATTTCAACTGCCTTTTGGCCATGCCTCAATCATACCCCTTTTATACCCTGGGCACACCCATCTCAAGTGTTTCTGTGGATTTTCTAATATATTTTAATACTTTTCAGTGACGTGTTTAACTTGGTTCACTTGCAGGAATTGGGAGACTTTGTGAAGGGGGAGGGAGGAAAAACAATGTGACTGCTAAAAAATCCAACATGTCTGAACATGCCTCCCAAGTGGAGGCTAGGGTTGCCATCTTGAGTGGCAGACCGGGTGAGGGCGGTTCGAGGGGGCAGGCCCGATTATATGGAGATCGCCAATTGGCTGATCATTGTGCCATTCACTTTAAAGCCCTGTCTGATTTCCTGATCCGGAAAACCGGACAGGTGGCAACTCTGTGGAGGCTGTTTTTCCAGGTGCAGGCACTTCGATCAGCATTGGAGGAGTGGATTCTCACCTTCAGAATCCGCCTCATCTGGCCCTAGCCTAAAGGTACTTGCAGCAAAATGTGCTTCTTGTACTTCTGAATAGTTCTTTCCACTCAGTCCCTCCTCCTTCTGTTCTAAACCAAATGCAGCTGCACCTATTGATGCAAGGAAACCCTGGAGCTGCTGCCACCTCCAAACCAGGCAGTAATTCTGGGGTTCCCACAACAGACTGCATCAATTACTGTAGCGCAGTTGCAATGAAAGGACAGTTCACATGCATCTCTTGCTTATGGAATACTGGGAAAGGCAGAAACCACAAACCTGGATTTGTGGAAAGGCCACAAAAGACCGGGTCTAGGGCAGCAAGATTTTAGGGGTTTCATGCTACCATGCCACATCTAAATTGGGTTTGACACACTTGGGATGTGCACAAGATTTAATTTTTTCAAAAAATATTTTTTAAACATCTTGCGCGCAATCCCTATAGTGTATGTGCATATGTGTGAAAATGAGGGGGGTGGCCACAACAAGCTGGTGACTAGTGATGGGCGAATTTATTCGCCAGGCGCGAATTCGTGACGAATTTGCGTGTTTTGCCGCCAGCGAATAAATTAGCCGATTTTCGCAGGCGTTTCGCGAATTTATTCGCCGGCGTCAAAATCTTTTTTCCGAAAAAACGGACGTTTCGTGAATTTTTCGGCGAAGCGAAACAGCGCAAATTCGCCCATCACTTCTGGTGACAGGGGCCTAGGGGCGCCTGCTAGTTAAATCCGGGCCTGAGAAACCAGACTTCAGCTTGTGTTCAATTTAGAGCACTGACTGCAACAATGCTAGTTAGGGCAGGACTCCACGGACGATCCCGGCGCAATCCGACGTGCTGCGCAAAAACGCAGGCGTCGGATGCGACGGAAATAAGGTAAGTAATGCTATTGTCGGATCATGTCGCATTGCTGATGCGACGCGACTGTCTGATGCAGACGCAGCATCTGCATCCGACAGTCGCATCAAATCAAAGCTGCGGCACGATCCAACAATAGAATTACTCACCTTATTTCCGTCGCATTTGACGTGACACAACGTTTTTGCGCAGCGTGTCGGATCGTACTGGAATCGTCTGTGGAGTCCTGCCCTAATTCTGTGATTGCACTTGAACTTGCACTTTGCTCCTACTCTTGCGGTTTTATATAACACCTGTAACGTTTGCTGTAGGTCAGCAGTTTCACAGCAACAATCTGATTGGTTGCTATAGGTAACTACAGCTGGGCATACTTTGCACATTTTATTACATTACCCCCTAAGGAAGCTAATTGGATACCTGTGGATTAATAGGTTCATACAAATGCCACAGTTTGAAGGTTTTTTTTTAATTCTAAATCAGCATTCAGGTATTCTGATTATGAGACTATAATCACAGGATTCATAGTTTTTTTTAGTATATGCATATAGTAGTCCAAATAATAATATTAATAGAGGGAGAAAACACCAGCACTACACACGAAAGCCCTGTGCAGAAACAGCGAGCGTGTCCCTTTAAGGAAAGCCAGGAAGAAATGTGCAAGCTATTTGTTTGGTGGAAGCCTTGGCTGGAACGGTGCCATCAATCTCTAGCAGAATCGCAGACACAGGCAAAGCATGAGCACAAACTTGCTGCTCTCTGAAGCCGCACAGAGCAGGGAGAGCAGCTCCAGCCAGACATCTTAGAGCCGAGCACCGAGGCAACGGCTACCGGTGATTCTGTGGATTTATCCTGCGAGGAAAGGGCACGGGAGCCGCTGCTGGATCTGTACCGGGGCCGCTGCTACTTGCGATCGCCAGAGCTTTACATTCTCCTTACTGAGTGTCTGCAGGGCGTGCTGGGGACTGGGCTGAACAGAGCCATTATGGATCCAGAGGTAAAGGACGAGCCAGACCAACAGTCATGGGGACCGGGGGGGGGGGTAGTGCATTCCTTTTCGCTCTCTCTCTACAGCAGGAAAGTCTCATCTGCGGCGTCCTGTGTGTTGTTATACTACAGCTCCCATCATCCACAGAAGGAATGTTCTGTTTTAGAGTTGTAGTTCTGCAACAGCTTTAGGGCCACAGATCGGACATCCCTGATGTGTTGACTTTCCTCACTAAAGGGGAACTAAGGCTTTCAATTAGATAAAAAAAAGGGAAAAGAGAATTGGGAGGGGAGCAACATTGCTTTGCAGTGTGTGTGGGTCACTTCGTGACAACTGCTGGGTGGTGTGTTTTTTTTTTTTTTTTTTTTTTTTTGCAATGATACATTGAAGTCACATGGAGTATTTAGAGCTGACACTCATTGCAGTGATGTAGCCTTCAGCTCATGAATGGGATGGCCAACCTGGTACTGGGTAGTAACAACCTCTAGCTTCCCTGGTAGAAGAATTCTGATCTAAAGAGTCCTGGGAGTTGAAGTGGAACAACAGGAGGGTGCTGGATTGTATTCAGAATTGCTACAAAGATGTCCATATACATGTGCAGGAGATGTCACAGTACTGCTGCCTCTTGTATACCCCCTACCTGTACTGAAATGACCTCATTAACCCAGCACTGTATCATCAGAGCATGATAATGCCACTTTCTCCCCACACCTCTTAGCATGGCAATGTATCCTAGTAATCCATACACAGTTATTTGCTATATTTCCTGCTCCATCTGTAGAATGCAGCAGCTTGGAGTTTGGGATCTCACCGGCTTGTTTGTGAGGGGGTTCTTCCCTCCCCTCCTCCATTCTCCCTCCTACTGCAGGCAGTATTTGCCGGGAAAGTCTTGGCAGTTGCACGACATATTTAGAACTTCTCCCCGGAGTGGCCTAGAGGCAGAAGCAAGAAATGGCAGAGATTATGTGTTTTTATCCCACTCCTTCTGTAGACTAGGCCACTGCTGTGATCATTTTAGCAGCAGTGAAAGAAAAGTAAAATCGATGCAGCGCAGGGAACACAAAGTGCTATGGTTGCTTACTAATAAAAGGCAGCTTGGTGACAGGAGGAGTAACTTCCCCACACTGGCACGAAGACTCTGGGCATGAATAACAACATTACGGCCCACTGGTACAAGGCCTCACACTGCTCTTACTTGCACAACCTACTGTGTTCCCTTTTAGTTTTACTTTCATACAGTACATTTGTGCGTCTCTGTATGTAGTGCACAATACTAAAAATGAGGCATTTATGACTACACAGATTTTTTAAAATGTATTTAATATTACTAATATTACTCAATAACCAGATCATTAAAGGGCTATTACTTGTGAAGAAGTCAGCCGTGGCCTAGTGGTGCCTAAAACAGATTGTGACTTAATAGATGTGTGTTGGTTTAATTAACAGAATATACATTATGGATAATTGTGTCATAAAATGATGATGTGTTTTTCATGGTGCTGTATTGGATGAAGCTGTAGTATTTCCCACACTGGTAATGACTGGCGACCTCTAACTCACAATCTCATGACCCTGAAGCCTGAACATCTCCTGTTGCATATAGTTGTATAGGACTTTAAGTGCCTTAGGAGGAAAGCATGACAAATACAGGTATAGGATCCGTTATCCGGAAACCCGTTATACAGAAAGCTCCAAATTACGGAAAGGCCATCTCCCATAGACTGCATATTTCCTTTTTCTCTGTAATAATAAAAAAAGTACCTTGTAAATGATCCAAACTAAGACATAATTAATCCATATTGGAAGCAATACCAGCCTATTGGGTGCATTTCATGTTTATATGTAGACCTAAAGCATGAAGATCCAAATTACGGAAAGATACATTGTCTAGAAAGCCCCAGGTCCCATACCTGTATTCTCATCGCAAATTAAACAAGCTTGCACATAATTAAACTATGATTGCTATGGGTAGGCTTGTATTATTGTTGTAGTAGCAATATTTCCCTGTACAGAGGGACTATTGGATAAAAGGCACAATAACACTACTGCTAGTACTAGCCCCCATAGCCACAATTACAGGATACAAATCTGCATAGGTTAATTTTTGACCACGATAGTAATGTGGTATATTATGGGTAAGGATGGGACCTGGGGTATTCTTTGACAGGGATTATTCTGTAATTTGGATCACTATACCTTGTATTCTAAAGAACATTTTAAAGGGGAGCACCACAAAAATATAACTTGAGCTTTTTGAAAAATAAACATAATTTCAAGCAACCTTGCAATATACATCAATTAAAAAAATGCAGACTTTTTATGATTTTTAAAAGTGAACTCCAATAAACATAATTTAGGCTTTTTGAAAAGTCAACATAATTTCAAGCAACTTTGCAATACAAATATACATCAATTAAAAAATATGCAGACTTTTCATGATTTTTAATGGTTTCTGCCAGTTCCCTAAGCCTAGCCCCCTGCTCTCCTGCTGATGTCTCTGGCTACTTTGTTGAGCTGCCTGACTACTTTGTATCAACAACCATCTGTCCTTAGCCTGCATCCTTCAAACCCCACAATTCCCTGCACACGTGATTGAAATAAGGAACAGAACATCACAGAGCAATACATTGTGGGTTATGTAGTTCCTGCATGCTGTCTGTAAGCTGCGGAGAAGTTGTTACAATTTGTAACATCAGTGTTTAGTCCCTCCTTCTCTGCCAGGATTTCAAATGATGCAAAAAGAGAAGAACTGTTAACCATCTGGATTGCAGCATAGAAAATGGCATTTATTCATACTTTTTGAAAAAACTGGTAACCATGAGGCGTATATTAGGGGTTTCTGTGTTATGTGGGCCTCTTTATCAGATATGGAAGTCGGAGTTCCCCCTTTAATGGTTTCTGACAGTTCCCTAAGCCTTGCCCCTGCTTTTCTTCTGAGCTGGCTGACTACTGTTACTTTGTATCAACAGCCATCTGTCCTTAGACTGCATCCTCCAAACCCCACAATTCCCTGCACATGTGATTTCAATAAGGAAAGGAACATCACAGTGCAATGCATTGTGGGTAGGGATGGGCGAATTTGACCCTTTTCGTTTCACCAAAAATTTGCCGTTGGCGAAATGACGCTGACGCCCATTAAAGGGTTTCTGTGTTATGTGGGCCTCTTTATCAAATTTTGGTTTGGAAGCCAGAGTTCCCCTTTAAATGTTATATAAAGCTAGTAAAATGGATTTGCCACCAATAAGGATTTATATTGGTTAGGAAGGGTCAAGCATAACATACTGTTTTATTACTAGAGACAAAAATTAAATCATGTAATTGTAACCTCTTTGGGAAGGGCCCTCTTTACCTCTTGGACTGGCTATTGGTTGTTTTTAAATGCTGCCTTTTTATCAATACATGTTAATAACATTTGAATTATTGGTTTGTAATGAAGTCTGTGGAAGTTGCCCTTTTTGTTTTATCAGATCTCTCTGGATATCTGGTCTCCAGGTAAGAGATTTTTTTTCCTGGTGTTGCCTGCAAATCATCTAACATTGATGTTAGTGAGAAGTGACCTGTTTTTATGCTAAAAGTTTTAAATTCCGGAGGCCTGTTCATGTAAAAATATAGTCTGACTTTAAAGGAGAGTTCAACCTGTAATACATAAAAACACTCCCCCCAGCCTACCTGCCCCCCCCCCCCGGCAAATGCCCTTAATTTTTTACTAGCCCCCTCCATGCAGATTTTGGCTCAGAGTTTACTGCAGCCTTCTTCTTCTCCGGTAATCTTCATGTCTTGACGGAAGTTTTGGTGCATGCGCAGTTGGAGTAAATTTGTGGTCCCAAACAACTGCACATGCGCCAAAAGTCATGAAAATTTCCGGAAATTATCGTGACTTTCGGCGCCGAAACTTCTGTCAAGACACGAAGATTACTGGAGAAGAAGAAGATGGCTGGCGTGAACTCCAAGGCCAGAGTCTGCACGAAGGGGTGAGTAAAAAATCAGGGACATTAGGCTGGGGGAGGAGGGAGGGGGGTCTACCCAGGGTAGGGGGGAGGGTTTTTTTTTTACAGGTTGAATTCTCCTTTAAAGCAGAAGGAAGCTATGATTCATGGGAGGTGGCAGAGCCGGGCCAAGCTGGCTGAGTATCCTAGACATTCCGGCTGGCAACCTCGCCACCTCCTGTGTACGCTCACTCGTTCACGCTGTAATGTTACATGTGAGTGTGCCTCTGACTCCTTTGTTTTTAATATAGTAATATATTATCATGTTGAATCATCATCATCAATGACTTCAGGTACCCAATAATTGCTTCTGAAATGTCTCCATAGCTCAGGTTTTCAGATAACAGGAGAAATCCCCCCTGGGTCTCAAGTAAGCAGATATAATCATTGGAGGGTGCCTGACATTTGGCCCACAGTGATTATACCTTTTAATATAAATCGGTGGAAATGATTTCTTAAGCTATCTTGTTTGAGTACACCCCTCCCCGATCTTTTAGATTGTAAGCTTTTTTTTAGATAGGGCCCTCTTCACCTTTATTGATTGCTATGTATGTAATACTGTATGATCTTTGTAGTAACTCATTTATTGTACAGTGCTGCAATATATCTTGGCAATTTATAAATACATGTTGTTAATAATAATAATAATAATAATAATGATACATTTCCATTGGGAACTGCAGGAATTTCCCCTGTGGTTACCATGACCAACAAAATGCCCCTTGTGCCATCACTCTAAATGGTAACGTGAAATAAGGCCTAAAAAAATGGTTGGGGTAAATTAATTCTAATATGGGTTTAGTTGAGATCTCGGCATAAATGTCCACAAACTTTTAAAAAAAAAACAGCACACAAGATCATTTTTAATCACACCGCCTAAAAGATATCAGAAGGAGTGCTGCCTGGCTGTTATTATAGCCCAGCTTTTTCAGATCAAGATGTGCCTTGCATAAGCTATGTCCTCGCAAACTGCTGTCACTCTGCTGGAACACAAGCTCTTCATTAATTAAGAGGCAGTATTTTTGATTAGACAAGAGACACTCTGTACAAATTTCTGTGTAATGGAATAAAAGCTTACCTTGCTGGGAATACATCCAGAACTGAGAGCCCAAGCCTTAAGCCATTAGACCATCAGTGTAGCCAGAGATGGTTATCCAAATACAATTGCTTTCAAAGGGGATTAATGTTTAAAATAAATAACATAAGGCCAGAGGAACACACAACGTTCTCTAAATATGCCAGAGGAGAAAATGCATATAAAGCTGGCCATAGACGCAAAGATCTGATCGTACGAATCGAGGATTCATACGATTTTCGAACCGTGTGTGGAGAGTCCCGACATTTTTCGTCCGGCAGAGATCGCTCGTTTGGTCGATCAGACAGGTTAGAAAATTTGTGTCGGCTGCCGATAATATCTCTGCGTGTATTGCCGATCGTACGATTTTCAATGGGAGACTGTGACTAGCTTTGGTTGGACATAGATATCGTACAATTGCTGGGTGATATCTGGTTGATCTGATCGTGTGCCCTAGGGCCCAACGATCGGATCAGAATGAAAGCCATACAGGCTGTTGGATCGCTGGACCGAATCAACAAACCGATGCGACCGCGATCCGACGGGATTTTTTATCCTGCCCAATCGACATTTGCCCGACTTTCAGACAGATATCAATCGGGGAAGCCCGTTGGAGGGCCCCACACACAGGCCAATAAGGTGCTGACTCTGTCTGTCGGCAGCTTTTATCGGCTTGTGTGTGGGGACCTTTATTTTAGATCAGCGACTTTAACCGATGGGCCAGGACCCAAAAATGGATCCCCATGCTGTTTACAGTGGTATTCCACACATGCAGTGGTTTCATAACAAGTCATTGCGATTCAAATTGTATACCACTGACTCGAAACAAAACTGCATCAAAAAACGAGATGTGTTTGAAGCCTAACGTGTCTGTCCCATAAACTCAATGTTTAAACTATGGTTCATACTTAGATTGTAAGCTCTGTGGGACAGGGAATTCCTTCCTACCCTGTCTCTTACCACATGGTACTTAATCTCTGCATACTTATAGCTGCTGTGGCTTTTCTCTGCTAACAAATGACCAATCTAGATCAGTTGCCTTCACATACAAATTCAGTAAAGGAGCAGATTGACGCCCTTGTGTTGCTGTTGTAATGTTCATTTTTAAGTGAAGGAGGGGCTAAAATAAAATTGCAGGGAGTATGATTCCAGCACTGGTAGTGTTAAGGATTAGTCAAGTGCTGTGTGGAATGTGGCTCTGTTTGTGTCTCTCACTTGACATCTGATACTCATGCACTTGCATATCAATCTTCTTACACTGGCACTTGTGCTTTATCAGATTATCCTCCTTCACCTCCTCAAGCATATCCGTGTTTATCTCATCCTGCGGCCAAAGAATTGAATCCAACCAGAAAAGAGAATCTCTTTCAGCTCAGTTGGATTTGCTTTTCCGGCTTCCTGTGTACAGAAGAGTGCTGTGAGGAGACCATGCGCTTTTGGGAATTCCCTCATACTTTCATAACGGCAGCTTTGTAACTGGCACACATTTTGTGCAGTGCTTGGATGCAGTGTTGTGCTTTTGACAGCTGAATGAGGGTCTTCATTTTGTGGTGCACTTCTTTGTCTTTCATTGGGTGGCTAAAACCGTGGATTATATTTAACACTTTGTACACCCTGACTGAGCAAAAGAGGCTACGTGATATGACATGTATGCACTTTTTTTCCAGTTAACTTTATTTTTACACCGTCAAATGAACAACATATGTATCAGCAACATCAAGGTAAAGTTCTTGGAATTTGCAAACTGTCTGAAAAGTTAAGGACACACAGGTTGTCCTGGTCACTACACTAGCAACAGATAGTGGTCGACTGTGGTCCATTTTGGTTGTTTTTGTTTCATACTGGCAAAATATCACTCTGTGTGTCAGTCCTTGGTCTGCCATTTGTATTGCACTTTGTACAGTCCCATTAGACAGTGGTTATAAGATAAAATATTCATTCAAATGCAAGGGTTGCAGGGGAGCAAAGCTCACATTTTTTTGCCAGTTACTGGGAGAAGAGCTGACGTTCTGTGCCGGGCCTTTTGGAGTTAGACAAGGATCTGCTTGTTTGGCAACTTCACCAAATGAGCACATATTTAAGTACAATTGAGTAAAATCACCTCCCACGCAGGTAACAAAACATCTGAAAATACATACCTTCCTGCGTTTGAAGATGGATTTAGGTTTATTTTTTTACTCTCACTGGTTGTAAATGGCTTCTTCTCTTATGCAGGGCCATACTGTCACAATTTTGAGGTTGGTAGCGCAGGGTTGTATTCAGTTCTTTGGTACCAGTCTGCACCTGTAAGAGTTTTGTTTGTGTTGGTTGCTAAAGCTGAGATGGGCTACCCACAGCCTGCCAATTAACTACAACCATCCAAATTGCTTTCAGCCTAGGAGTTTTGTGACATCTCGAGGGCCCAGTGGTCGGCTTGAATGGTGTGACCCAGATTTGACATTCTCTTTGCCTTTACGTTCTATGCACTTCTAATTAATGCCTAGACTGTTTTCTATTATGAAAAATTACAGTTGAAATAATATGACATTTTAAAAATGCAGTTTTAGCTCAGTCAGATTCTAGATCTCTAGACCACTGCAGTCTGAATTATATGGCATAAAGACAGCTGGCATCTCACAGGTGACACTTGGGCTGCATCATTTTGAAAGTGTTTCAGTGACCCATCATGTTTTTGGCTACGTGCATTATAAGGGCGGGAGTATTCAATTCAATGCAAAAGTTCTGCTAGTGCAATAAGAACACCGTGCCTGGCACAGGCATGGTGTTCTTCCTGTAGCGACATGCTTTTCTAATGTATTTAAAACGCATTGTGCTTAGAATTTGGCAAATATTACTGGCCACAGGTGCAAGTCAAACATTTTAATTGTGGTGAACCGTGCTTTTTTTATTAAAATATTGATCCATGAACATGTGGTATATTGGATAATTGGCCCACCCTGTGGAAAAAGTTTGATGGCACTGTATTTGAGCGCCTTGCTAAGGAACTTGCTTATGACAGCTGCAGAATGCATCACACTCTGTTTTGTAGTCAAAAGGTATTGCTTATAATGACCACTTTTATTTCTAGTTACAGGTTTTCCTGGAAATTTAACCTTAAATTTTGCTTTGTAGTGTGATGTAGAAAGGAATTCTAAGACAATCTGCAATTGATCTAAAGGTTAGATTTTTATTATTAATATTCTTTGCTTTTCAACTGTTAGGCTTGGATTTAAACAGCTATCTAGTTGCTATGGCTTAATTATCCTTGTTACCAGGTAGTAATTTTATCTGAATGGAAGATAGCAAAAGGTGAGAACAGAAATATTTAAAATAAGAATAATATTAAAATGAAAGCTTCACAATCAGTCTCTGTTTCAGTTGCCGGTGTCACCCCCATCCCAACCAGATTACATTACAGATTACAAATTGCTTTTGTCCTTTGCATGGTTATGGAACTCCTTGGTGACTTGTAGGGGTTATTTACTAAAACTCTTTTTTTTCATATTTTATCATAAAAAAACTTGATCTAACTTCCATTCACAAATAGGCTAATTTACTCATAATTCATAACTTGGAAAATCGGATAAAAAAAAACCTTGAAAAATTTGAGTTATAGGCTTAAAAAAACCTCAAATCATAAAGGCAAAATACATCTTCAAATGGTTGACTTTTACTTTAATTCGACAGGTTTTAGCTGGAGTATTTTCGGGTTTGGATTTTATTCTGCTTTGGGGCATAATAAATCTCTTTGTGAAAAAAACTCAAATCTTTAGAGAAAACAAAGCTTGACTTTTAATAAATAGACCCTAAAATATCCTTATGTTTTACAATAGGAGGTACATTATATAATACACAAGAAACTTCTTTGTTTTACAATAGGGTTATATTATACTGCTATCATTATATTATTTATACGTTTATATTATTTATAAGGTTATTTTTATGCATGTGTTTCATGGAAAAACTAGTGCAGAAATTCTCAACCAATGGTACATATGCTGCAATTAAACATTTGATCTAGCTCTAAACAACCTCGGTAGCTGGAAGACCACACAATGCTTGCCAATTACCAATCAGTGCATCAAATCTTTGCAAAATTACTTGCTTGCTTCGTAATGTTGCTCTCTGACAACAGATGGTTGGCGACTCCTAGTGACTTGGAACTTGGAAAATAATGGACATTTTTTAGTTTTACAATTGAGAAGATGCAAAACAAATGGACTTGTAGGTCCTTTAGTACACAACCATGTAATGTGTCTTTTATGTAAGCATGAAAGAGATATTTATAATTACTGTGCATTTTATAAAAGAAACTGAAAACAGAAATGGTCTAGGTAGCTTTATTCCTTGTACAAACCTAAATTTTGCAGTTGGGTCCGCTGCTCTGCAGTTATGTAGCTGCTGTGAGAAAATCTATACATGATCTTTACTAACATCCCTTTCAGTGGAGAGAAAAAAGGAGGCATTATTAGTGATCTGCTGTGGAACTGTCATTCATTACTACAGCCTTGAGTGTGAAAAATAGATTTCACAGAAAACCTGTTGTTTCTGAAAAGGAATAGAAAGTACAGATGAAGCAGTCTTTACAGATTCATGTGGAGTGCACACTACTCGTAATTTTCGTGGAGAAAGGCGTTTTGCCTTCAATTAAGTCTCTTCCTTTTGTATTTGCCACTGATGTGTAGGAACACCACCGACCAAAAAAAAAACAACCTTCAGTGGCACCCACTAGCACATTTCACTTGGGAATGTCAGATTGGGTTGGGGGTTATTTATCAAATGTTGAGATTTAGAGGTTTGTGATGTTTTTTTTTATACCTCAAATAAACTCACAACTCGAATGTTTTCTGATTTATGAAAAAACTCAATGGGAAAAACTCAAATGCGTAAATTCGGCTTGAAAAACTTGAATGCTAGAGTTTTTGGCAAAAAAACATGAATTCCTTGAATTAATTGCGTTTTTGAGTGAAACCCATCGAAAAAAACTCAAACATCTTCAAATGGGTCAAAGGACCTATGACATTGACTTCTACATGATCTCGACAGGGTTTAGGGTAATGGCACACCTGACGATCACCTGGCGACTAATCGCCTCCTTCTTTGGGGCGACTAATCTCCCCAAACGCATGGCATGGCACACGTGGCACTTCGTATTCCGAAGTCGCCCGAAGTTTCCTCGTGAACCGCCAGGTGTACCCTTACCCTTAGCTGGAGTATTTTTTGGATTTGCGCTATTTCCAGCTTTGGGAATAATAATCTAGTAAAATTCAATCTTTTTTTAACCCCAAAATAGAAATTTTGACTGAACAAAACCTTAAACTCTAAATTCTCGGGTAAAAATCAACTCGAACTTTAATAAACAACCTCCTAAATCTACTAAAATATAAATTAATAAAATTAAATAAACCCAGCAGGATTGTTTTGTTCCCAATAAGGATTAATTATATCAAGGACAATGTACTGCTTTATTATTGCAGAGAAAAAATAATTTTTTTTAAAAATGTGAATTATTTGATTAAAATGGACTCTATGGGAGATGGCCTTTCTGTTATTCAGATTTTTCTGGATAATGGATCCCATGCCTGTAGTAATTTAAATTCAAATCTGAACAATAAATGTAAACGTTTCAAAAAGAGGACTGGTTTCTAAAATCATAGTAAAAATGCATTTTAAACTGAATTAATCCGTTAAGACTTGGGTACTCGTAGAAAAGTAGGCCAATCCCCTTCCTTATTTAGAGCAGTAGAACGACCTACCTAGCTGACAAGCAACACTTTATGATCAAATCAGCATGCCCTAGCTTGGCACTTTGCAGACAATGCTTATATGAGACAGGCACAAAAGGAAGATTTTTGCACACATCAACCACTGACTATTCAAACTGAACAACAAACACGCACCTTGTCAAATCTGTGTGACTGTAACAAGATGTCTGCAGCTGTCAGAGTCCTGTAATTAACTCAGTATTTCCTAACATGTCTGAAGTTGTTGGTGTTCTAAGAATCACCAGCAAATGTTATTAAATGGGGGGGGGGTTAAAGAACACGTGGCACCTGTTACAGCTGCACACAGCACATCCAAGTAATGGTAGAAACTCTGGATAATGAGACTGTTCTAGACGGATCCAGCTGGAGATTAATTTTGCATGAAAGTAACATCTATTAAATGCTCCACACTTGGCATTTGTGATATGTTGTCATACACTAATAGTAATTTAGTTGTGTTAATGCAGGCCTTATTAAACACTTTACTTTTTTTTTATAATTACTCGTAACTTTTGCAGTGGTTCTGGGCTTGTCAAAACAAACGTGTTTCTGATGTGTATATCCAGTGCATGGACTAGCAGGATTCATGCTACATGCGCATATCATCATCATCAGGCAATGAAAAGGCTGCAATTTTTATAGCACTAATCCTGAATTTGCAGCCCTCTATCATACAAGTATTTGATCAGTTATCCAGAAACCAGTTATCCAGAAAGCTCCAAAATAACGGAAAGGCTGTCTCCAATAGGCTGCATTTTAACCAAATAATCCAAATTTTAAAAAATTATTTCATTTTTCTCTGTAATAATAAAACAGTTGCTTGTACTTGAGCCTAACTAAGATATAATGAATCCTTATTGGAAGAAACCAGCCTTTTGTGGTTTTATGAATTTTCAAATTATTTTCTAGTAGACTTAAAGAAAGACCCGTTATCCAGAAAACTCCAGGTCCCAAGCATTCTGGAAAATAGGTCCCATTACAGCAGTTTTAAGCAGTCCTATAAAATATGTCCTGTGAAACTAGACTGCTAGAAAAATGTACATTCTTGTTTTAAGCCAGAGGTTCCCGAACTATGGGTATTGTTCACCTAATAAGAGGACTAAAATAGTCGAAGGAAGTCACATTAATTCTTTGTAAATTTAAAAGACAAAATGACTGAAATGCTTAATTCTAGCTCTCTTTGTATAACTAGAATCATTTTGCAATTGATTAAATTGTAGTTTCTTAATTACTTACCTAATTACTGCTTTTGTCCTTATTTCTTGCCCATTAGTGCTTGTATGGGCAATGTGGGTCTGTGTATGTATTTAAGGCAAAATTAGTACACGTAAAACATATCAAGATTACTCCTGGAACCGACGCCCTGACAACGGTTCAAAATTCGATAAATCTGCCTGTGATCACTATATATATATATATATATATATATATATATATATATATATATATATATATATATATATATATATATACATAAATATACTGCAGTCATAGGTCTTTAAATTGCTAAAAGATTGTGTTTAATTCAACGTTTCGGCTCTTGAACGTGAGCTGAAACATTTAATTAAACACAATCGTTTTGCAATTAAAAGACCTGTGAGTGTGTTTTTTTTTTTTTTTGTTGGATGTTTTATATTATGATGTAATATTCCAGCACCTAGGAAAATATATATATATAATATATATATATATACACACCCTCTAATGTGGCCTTGCCACAGTATCTTGAAGGAAAATACTCTGTGACACAATCCCCCCTTGTGACCTAAGCTTAAGTCATGCGTGTGTGTTGCTTATGGCAACTGTGTATTATATTTATATAGTACAGACACATTACAGTTTGCATAGTGTTTATCACATCAGTGCTTGCCCCACTGGCACTTACAAACATAGCTCCCTATCAATAGAGAGAGTTCCCTCATTGATGTCAAACCTACATTGTCTAGAAACGTGTTATGCAGAAAGCTCCAAATTACTGGTAGGCCATCTCCCATAGACTCCATTTTAATCAAATAATTTATAAAGCATATATATTACATATAACATATATATGTACAGCGCTATACTGTGTATTGGCCTTTTATTTTAAAAGTCTTTTCCTGAATCAGAACTCCACATGTACCTTTAGCCTTTATTCTTTTCTGATTTGCACTGGACCATGTGTCCCTTAGGGTGGTTTCTCTTTGCTTATATATCAGCCGGTGGAGAAATGCCCAGTCGCCTTCCATTGACTGCAATGTGAACCACCTGAAAGTTCCCAGTCTGCCTTTGGCCTAAAAACCCTCTTTGTTCTGTAAGCTGGAAACATTGTAGTTTGTTGATCTGATAACAGGCTTCTTTTGAAGCGCCGTTGAATAATTATCTTGATGGAACTGGCATCAAACAAGTACATTTTGGCATAGATACACTTAAAGATACTTTACTTAAAAATTCATTAACATCTATTTCTAGGCGCTTTATTCAAAGTTTGTTGCTTGTTAGGACTAAGTGAGTTTTCTACCTTTACTGCCAATTTGGCAGTATACATACATAATTTATCTCCGCTAGCTTCCTTTATTAATTTATAACAGGGGTGCCTAAGGTAGGATCTATTAGGATCTACCAGTAGACCTTAGCTGGTGATCAGTAGATCTCAAGACACTTTTAACAAACAGCTTTTATAAATCACCCTCCTATTACATGGTTTTCATTCAGATATTTTTATTCTAAGGTTACATAAGAAATAGCTGGTTGTTAAACATAAAAGTATAAACTCTTTCATGAATCAATATAATATTTAAGTAATATTTTCCATGGAACAGAATGCGAACAATACTTTTGTGGATGTAGATCATAATGGGACGACATCACTAAAAGTAGACCTTGCATTAGTAAAGTATGGGCACTCCTTATTTATAAGATACATAAGTTGTTGTGTCTAGAGCTAAGGCAGACCTTTCTCCTGCATCAGTGGCCCTGGGCATGCTCCAGTTGTTCGGGTCAGTGTCATTGCCCAGTTTGTATACACATACATGTGATTGGTCTGCAGCACTGAGGAGGGTATCATTATTGCTGTAGAGCAGTGATCCCCAACCAGTGGCTTGCAAGCAACATGTTGCTCACCAACCTCTTGGCTGTTGCTCCCAGTAGTCCTAAAGTAGGTGCTTATTTTTGTATTCCTGGCTTGGAGGTTTCAGTTGCATAAAACCAGATGTACTGCCAATTAGAGCCTCATTTAGATGACCTTAATAAGGAATACGAAACAGCCAATGAATGTGGTTGCTGTAAGGAGTCTGTGCCTGCTGATGCATAAGCTTTTGTTAGCTCTTTAATATATGCCATGTATTTTAGGCTTTTGTAGAAACATGTAGGGACTGTATAAATGCTGTTGCTATAGAGAGGGTATTCGACCCTATTTTCATTAGGTGATTGCAAACATGATTGAAATATACACATTCCTACTAATAAAGAACTTTTATTTTTTTGTTGAGTAAAGGAATATAGTGGTTATATTGTGTTCACACTAATACTAACCTGCACACTGCAAGGTTCTTTCCTATCAGTAGCACTGGCACTGAGTCTCATTTTTACATGCCGGTTGGATAAAATACAACCTAGGCGGCAAACCTAGATGGTACTGAATCAGTTGCATGACTAGTCTAATTTCAATCCGATCCACAAAATTATGGTCATCCAAAGTGCATCTGTGTGAATTACCAGCAGTATTGAGTGTATTGTTCTCTTGTGATTCTATAATGAATCCGTATTGTGAAATTTCTGTGCAAAAATCTAAAAATGCTGTGCAATGTGAAAAGTTGGCTATTGGTATCATGTAATTGGCAGCATTGCAAACTGCAAAAAGCTTCTGCTCTTTGATAGAATAGTTCTCTTCTCTTCTGTGGCTTGAATGTATGCGGATATAGGCATGGATAGTATGTACACATCCATATTCACAAGTACATGAACTGTGCCCTGAGCAATGTACAATAGCAGTCATGGTGGAATGATGCATGTGATGTGGGTAATAACAGAGCAGCCTCCCTGGAACTTTGCCCTACTTATTGCTCAGTTTCCTGTCTCTTACACAGCGCAGATAACATCTCATTACCTGCTGTAAGTTTCACTTTTACTCTTTTTTTTTCCCACTGCATCATGGGATAATGATCTGTGAAGACTGTGTTTATATGCTATGAAAGATGCAGGCACAGATCTGCAAATTCGACTTTGTTGTATACATGGATGCCTGAGCCCTTGGGTGCTTCTTGATGTTATTGCATTTGCATATTGGAAGCTCCTCCATGATCTCTAGTCCTGACATTGAGCTATAACCTGTTCAAATGAGATCAGGCGCACAAATTCTTAGAATATGCTTTTGTGCCATATTTAGTTGAATTTTCTAAATCGAAAAAAAATAGGCCACCTTTGAATCTGTGTCTCCTGTGGCAGTGTGACGAAAAATTGTAAAATGCTTTTATTTTTCTTTTGGATCTCACATTTCGGATTGCATTTTGGAGCAGACAATGGGATTCCGAGTTTAAGTGATTGTTTGGAATGATCATAGAAACCAATTCAAGGAGCAAGGGTTAGCCAAATCAGTGGGGGAAAAAACAAAATTGAAAGTTTGGGTTATTGGTTTACTGTGTGCGGTGCTAGCAGCACTGATGGTTCCTGAAATGCTGAGGTCCATTCATAGATAATGTTTCTTTATTGCAGCTTTGGCAGAATGGAATCTTATGAATGATTGCAATTTTATAAATCATTGCAATTTCAGTGCACTGTATTCTTCTTTTCAGTATTTTTGGATTAAATCTTGTTTCTTCTCAACTGTCATGTTTTGCCATCTCAGAATGGCCATATTGTTATCAAAACAAACACAGTTAAGCTCATTTATCAATACTAGGCAAATTTGCATCTGGCCAGCAAACCATAGCAACCAATCTGCTTTTTTTCAGCCAGCTACATGTAGAACAGCATAAGCAAACATTTGATTGGCTGCCATAGGTTCTTGCCCAGGAGCAAATTTACCCATTGGTGATAAATGAGCCCTCACTCATTTTGCTTTCCATTCCAAATAGCCTTTTATACCAGACAAATAATCCATGTGGTGATTTTTTTTGCCTATGCTGCTTCTGGTGGTGGCTATGGCTTGTCTCCTACCATAATTAATTTGAAATAGTTCCACCAAGATGAAAAATGTGCATTTTGGTAAGATGTAGGGTGCAGGAAAATAGTTACTGGCATAATGCCAACATTCCTCTTTCAAAATAGAGCTCACCCAGCATAATGTATGTTAATTAGAGCAATGCTGAGCATGGATGATTGTGCATTCAGGTATATACAATTAATCAGTTCATGCTTAGGGGTACTAAAGGAAATTGCTTTTTTTTTCCTGTGCAGTTTTAGTGCAGCATTTTAATGCTATGTGCTCCAAATACATGCCTGCAGTAGCAGTGACTCTCCCTAGACAACAAACACCTTTTGTGCTGATACTTTCACTTTAACTGAAGAGTTACAAATTGCTCACAAAACAAGCACAGACTTAGCAGTCCCTTGTTTCCTCACAAATCATCACTCATCTGTAAAAAATGACACAGTTTAAGAGCATGTTGCATAAGAAAGCATTTCCTTGTGGCAGTGAAAGAGGGGTGCAATGCGGATATCACCACAACTGTCTGCTTTTGGCATTAATAAAAGGTGGCAACCCTATCGGCAAATTATATATTTGGCCCGAGATGTCTCCTAACCCAGTGGCAGTAGTTTAACTCTAAACAAAGCAAGCTTTGTCAAATTCATATGGGTCATACTCAAAAGTAACCTGTGTGGCCTCAGGATTTTGCTTATGTTACTTACAGCATTTATTTTGCTAAGAGACTCAACAGAAGGCAGTTTAAGTTGACCATACACATTTATGGGCAAAATGCACAGACATGCTTCTCTTGCATTTCCATGGATGTTATGGGCAATCAATTGGCTTGACATTTTGTTGCAGTCATTTTACTATGGTAAAGCCAAGCTCTTTTTTTGGGGTAACCCACACAGATCATTGCACCAACCCCTCAGATCATTGTACTGGTCGAGCTGAAGAAAAAAAATTGTCAATCTACCTGTATCTCCTGCATTCTTTAAATTTAAATCTATGGGGCTGTACAGGCAACTTTAATATTAAATATGATACATGAATATTCTCAACCCCCCCCCCTGCTCTAAAGAATGTGGGTTGAGAGAATCCTATTCTTGCTTTGTAGCTACTTTTGATGCCCTTGTTTGGGAGCTAACTTTAATCCTTTCTGAACACTACAGAACAGACTCTTACGAGCCAGGGTGTCTATGATTTGGATGGCAATGGGTTCCACTGGCAAGCATGTAACATTTCATGCACCCTAAGCATTTGATTATGTGCAAAGACAATCTGGATGTTTTGACATTGCATTAACACCTTGGCAACTATTCTTTGCATGTCCACATATGAAAAATGTTAGGACCTCCATGGTTTCTCTTCCAAGCCACCCCTTTATAGAAGGCTTTTTCACTGGAGTTGGGTTGGGGAGAATATATACATATTAATGCATCTCTTTCAATAATTGTTATTGTTTACTTAGCCTCAAAAAGATTCAGTGGTACAGATTGTCTGTACAATTTTGGCACCTACTTGCACTTTATCTGGCAGCATACACAACACTGGCAACAGGCCGGACGTATGTTAGTTTTTATGCCATCTATTAAATGAGCTTTTTAAGATCCAGCAATCATCCTCCCTACTTGCCCTAAGTTAGATTGTAGGAAGAAGTATATAATAAGCATATAGTTGTAAAGCAGATGAGAAATGGGTAGGCGCATTTTAGTAATCATTGTAGCAGTACAACTAAATAATGTGCTTTAATTTATGATACATGGAGTACATCTGGTTTGCTACAAACAAACACCGCTTTCATTTATTATTCATACTGCAGTTGGACCGTTTGAAAAATCCTTTTTTTTTTCTCTGCTTAGGAAGTTTACAGTAAAGAAAAAGGTCTCTTTGTGCGATGATACAAACAGAAAGAGGCCCAGTGGTGTCTGCACATTATTTATCAATATGCCTTGTTAATAGGAAATGCCACAGAGACATCCTGCAGCTGCCAACGCAGCTGTAATATATAGGTTTCTGTCGAGGCTCCCAGCCTTCTGCATCAGATGTTTGGCATTAAGAAAAAAAAATAGCAGGGGTCAGAGGTGAGCTCCCCATAGCGGAATGTGTTAGGACTTTTGAAAGGCGGACGTTGGGGCTGTCACTTCTCGTCCGTAGTCTGGGTATTAGTGAAGCAGAAATTGACGCTGACCGTAGAGGAGGCTATAAAAATGATCTGGCTAAAAGCAGAGAGGATTCCCCAGTGACTGTGCAAGGAAATGGAATTCTAGGGCCATTCAGCCTTTAACTGATTAACTGCTGTGCTGTTTAAAGACTGACAATGAAAAATTTTCTTTATACACTGAATGATTAGGAAGGATATTAATACATGAGGGTGTGGGTGTCCACATCATGGATAGTTTTGTTTATATTTAGGATCTCCTAATTGTTCTTCCTCTTATTAGGAAACAGAACAGAATATGAGAACAATTGGTCAGGAGATGCACTGGGACAGTTAATTATAACATTAGCAGTATACTTAATTCTCTTAAGTTTGCTTGGTCACTTTACTATAAAGTAAAGTCCCCGACCTCATTTTGGAAAACTATATTACATGTGGCTGTTAGGTAAAAAAAATATTTATTCAGCATTTACAGTTTAATATAAAAACAATAATTCTTTACAGTAATAGGCAAACTATTGCCAATAGTAGCAGCCAAAAGAGAGGACAAATTATTTATACATTTTTAATGCGATATTCTGTTTTAATCCTATGTCGTATAAAGTTTTTGAAGCTATAACATAAACATTGCAGCAGGCGCTGTAGCAGGCCGATGCTTCACTTTAAATAATATCACTGCTTGCTGAAATGATTCTTGCCAATTGTAGCAAGCCATACAAATAATTTTCACTGCTGAAATTGCTTTTATATAAACACGAAAGCTATATTATTGCTAAGTAAAGGCTTACTGGATCACTGGCTCCAGAGGCATTCCAGTATATGCTGATGCAGAAAGTCAGAGTTGTTAGGACTTGTCTGCACCTCCTTACATATTTTCATGGGATTGATTGCATTGACCAGTATCATGAATGCCATGCAAATGCGTGAGAAAGAGCTTGGCACGCAGAGTAGCTGCCAAAAGCTGCTATACCTGTAGTTTATTGAAGGAGTGGATCAGTGGGGATGCCAGTGGAGCTGGTGTCTTGGTGAACACTTGCATACCAAGATGCAGATTTAGGAGTTTTTTTAAAATCAATAATAATACCCTATTCGAGTATAGGAAGAAGTAAATTGTAACTGAGTTTATCAGGCTATTCCCAGAAGAAGAATATGCTTCAGAATAAGGAATTCTGGTAATGTTCTCTATCTAGATGCATCTAATGCTTCAAAGGTTTTTAAACTCGCCTCTTTGGTGAAATCATTGATGTTCATGCCATTGTGCTTGTGTCACTGGAGGCGCTGGGAAAGGGTAGGTCCAATGTCACTAGGCAGGCTGAAACAAAACAGGGTGGGGGCCGCCATCATCTGTGGGAAAGAGCTACCTGGCCAACTGTAATTTGTGGGGCTGAACTCACTTTAACATCCCTTGTGTTTTAATATGTCCTGCTCCAGGGTCAGACTGGAACCCACTATTGGCACTGACCTCCGACTTCCTCCCGGCCCCTGGTCGCAGTCATATGCAGGAAAAAATTAGGCACGAAGGGGCTGGGGGGGGGGGCTGAGCTGCCTAATGTATCTTCACTGCTGTGGCAGATTGTGCATAGGTATTTTTAAATAAAAGTCGTATGGCCTTTTCCAGTGTGCTGTCAATCCAAGTTCATCTGGACACATGGAATAACTTGTATATGCAGTACACTGTGAACCAGATATGGTGTAATTTTGTCAAGTACATGGAAATAATGAGGTTACAACAAAAAAGTGTACTAATTTCTGTTGGGATCTCAACAGAATGTAATCTTTCTATACTCATGTTTAGGGGCCACACTTGGAGCCTGTTGGCTTGACTGAATTAGCCACATTTCCTTGTGACCAGCTTTGGTAGTAGTGGGATAAGTATTGCCCAAGTGATCTTTTGGGTATGTTCAAATTATATCAGTGCTGTGGAAGGGTTTGAGGCAGTAAGCAGAATGACTGTACCAATAGAGAAGTCAGCATTCTTGCTAAATATTCCAACATGCCAGGGTACTTTTTAAAATCTGTTAAGGCGTCTCCTTGCAGAAGTGGTATACTAAGAGTAGTATAAAATTTCCCCTGATCTTGCTTTGCCTTTTTTGTGACTCATGCTGCTGTCTGAACCTCGGTCATAAAGCATCATTGGATTGCAATTTTGACACCTATGAAGCATGCCCTCTTCATTTTACAGTGAACAAATAGGTGCACTTTTGTAGTGGAATAATTCTCAAACCTTGAGGTCTCATTAAATCATTACATTTGCAACTTTCTATTCACAAATAATGTAAATGCCCATTCTTCTGCCTATAGGCATATTTTGTGTGTACCATTGCCATTTTTCTTGCAGGTTGATGTGAACCTGCTTTTGTATTCCAAAAATAAGTAGGAAGGTTAATTGGCACCTGATGAAACAGTGGTGTTCTTCATCTTAGTCTAATTTTTATTATACTGGCATGGTGCAAGTTCTACTGGGATTTATATAGGATTTTGCAGTGGGAAGGGGTTAAGGATGTATTTTGGAGAAGGTGCAACTATCATAGTATATGGAAGTACAGATGAATTACAGTGGTGTGGACAGTGATTTCTTCCTTATGTTGTCATAATATTGGGGAGAGAAGGGACATTTCTGTTGCCAACAGTGCCACCAACTTGGCAAGTTATGTCACGGACCTGGCGTTAGGTGCGAAGCCTGTTTCGTGACATAACTTGAACCTTAGCAAAGATCTTCAAAATGAATTATCCTGTCCAATGACAACTGCTTGCACATTAGCTCATAGCTTCACTTACAGTATATTTGTATTCTTTCTGATCTAACTGACTTATATCTTCAAGTGCCAAATGGGGCTGATTGGCACCTTTCTGCTGAAATAGCCCATTAAACAACTTTTTCTCAAAATACATTAGAAAGTAAGAAGTCATTGCCGGGGACAAGCAGTCTTTCATATATTAGCAAACAACCTACATCTACCCTGACAAATTTGGCTGATGAGAGTTACCATTTAAAAAGCAATGGTGGGCCTCAGACCTCAAAATGCTGATTTTAGTAATGATTTGATAGTGGTGAAAAAAGACGCAGGATTCCCTGTGCTTAAGGAGGTATATCCGTATTTAGCTGAGACTTCGGGACTGTGCAGTGATTACAGAATGTTCTAGCATCTTAGTGCAAAACACTCTTCCTACTATGACCTACATAATATATACAGTTTTGACCTTTCTGCCCCGCTGGTTGCTGCAGTTATTGTCAAGCCAAAGTACCTGACGGCTGAATCGGAAGAGTAAGGTGGCTTGTGTCTGGGGAGGCTAATAATAGGCTGCATTCTCTAGGAAGAAGCTATTAATTATGCACTGAAAGATACAGCTTGCTTTGTTTACACAGAGCTGAGCCTTCTCCTGGGTGCTCAGCTGTAGCTTTTAAAAGGCTTGTGTTTTTCTATTTTTGTTTTCATTTTGTGCCATATATACCCATCTCCTCACGTCTAACCTAAATGCAAGAAGACTAAAAAGGCCTGAGATCAATGGGATAAAAGCTGTTAAAAGAGAGAGAGACAGAGAATATTGTGCAGGCACTCACATTAATAATGCCTGTAGAGGTGCAGTAACACCAGGGATCACCGGAAGCTTGATACTGCACTCACAGGACTTAGGCAATCGTAAAAGTGATTTATTTAAGCAAAACTGCTGCTTCGGCTGGACTCCCAACCTTTCTCAAAGTTACAGAAAAAAAAGTGGACCTGAGATAAACATTGTATGGTGGGAAATCATTGTGACATCACAAGAATGTATCCCACCTCCTCTTACAGTGTAATGCTGGCCATGCATCTGGAGATCTACTTGTTATAAATTATATCCAAACTGTGTATTATAATAAATAAAGTACCCCCTGTTGCAAAATATTAGGATTTAGAAGTCACCTCTAAGTTTCATGACCTGTATATAATGTATAATGTGCTCCTTCTTGTAAAATATAAGGATATTATAAGTTACCAAGGAGTTCCGTGACCATATAAAAATACTAGGCTCTTAACTCTTCAGGTGATTCCCTGCTCTCTTTACTGATATTTTGACTTTGGCTGCCTAGGATTTTCAGATGTTCTGCAAGACAATGAGACTGCAGCCCTGCAGTTTTAGCTGAAGTATAGATGTACTTTATACAAAATATTCATCAAACTTATACATTCTCTATATTTTTCCAGCATAGGGGATGCCAGTTTAGGGTCCGTGACATTAGGGCTATTGAACCATCCATAGATATTGTTTTATGAACTATAGCTTTTTTTGTGTACTGTTGCAAAAACAGTCTTGATCAAGATTGCCCAACCTGGGGCCTTCCAGCAACCCTTGAAAGAATACAAAGTTGGGCATTCCTATCGTAAGACTTCTTTTAGAGAAAATTATGTTGCCCTTGTTGCTTCCAGTTTGGGCAGCATATTGAATATGCTTGGATTCTTGTGTGGATTTCACCCAAAATTATGCTGGCAGGCTCATTGGCTTCTTTGGTGAGAATATAAACCAAGCTTGATTGTATAAAGTCATTATTGTTAATATTGTTTGTGTTCCTTTAAGAAATAGACTGGAAGCTGCCCTATCTGTGAGGTGATGTGTGGGAGTAGCAAGTCAACAGAGTACTGTGTGTCACTTTGTGGAGCTTTGCCAGAGGGTACAGAAGTTCATGGCTAAAGCATTTGCTTATGGTTTAACATAGATTTGAAAGATAATATGAGATACAACTGCAAAGGGAAGGCGGCTTATTTCCTCTATCAGTTTGTCATCAGTCAGGCGAAGAGATCTATAGTTCAGCTCACAGAGAAGGTTCTGTTTCATGACACATATCCCTCAATCTATAAAACTGGGATGTTGAAAGAGCTATTTAAATACGACTGTCTTAAAGGAACATTTAGCCAAGGTTTACACTTTATTTTATTTGAAATATCATGCTATATAATTATGTATACACAAGAATGATGTGTTTTATAACATGGTCTCATACTTGGAATCAGGATCATGCCACTAAACTACAATTCCCAGCAAATTCCAAGAGCCACAGGTTAGGCGAGAAGAGATTTATAGAGGAAATGTTTCTTTGTCTCTTTATAAGTACATGGGGCATGATATTTTTAAAATGTGGTATGTTTTTATAAAATACAAGAGCTTATAGTATACTGTGAATTCTAAGGTATAGTTGATGGCGGATATAATGATGCAATAACTTTTCTGATGATTCTGATACTTCAGTAAATACTGCTCCATATCTATTTCTTTATTTGCTTTTTTTCAGACATAATGGGACCAGTGTTGTCTTTGACTTTCTGTACTCATTGTATTTGGCTCACAATTCTCAAGTGATAGGCAGTTTCCAATAAAGGAAATGATTGGCTGCACAGCAATGTTTGGGTGCGCTCGAGAAAATGCCATTATGTGCCATGTGTTTTATTAATATACCGCATAGTGTTTAGCCTTCATATCCTGTTAAGAATTTCATGTGATCCTTCGTCGGCTCCAATACCCTTGAACAGACTATTGAGGAATTACCTGAACTGACCCTCAAAAGTTTTTTACCAACTAATAATATGACAGAAGAGGGTTACGTGTTTAAACCCCAAATACAACGAGAGATTAAATATTGCGGCTTATCTAACAAGTCATAAACAGCTCAGTATTTGTTCTATGTGGATTGTTCAGTGTCCCACGCAATTCAGACCCTTGCTCAGGGTAGCTCTCATGCAGTGTGAAAATTTTCTTTTTGCATAATGAAAAAATCTATTTCTACCCCCTTTTTCCATATACAATAGTTAAACACTTGGCAGTTGTTTACAGTTATTTGTAAATAATCGCGACAGGTTCTGACACTTGAACCTGTGTAGCAATAGCCATATGACCAGGAGATTGGGTTGACTTTATGTGGTGTGTTTTACCCACAGCTTTTCCAGTGAATTTTTAGTGGCATCATTCCTGGAATTTTGTCAGTGTGACTTGCCTCGAAATAGTCAGAGATCAGATGTTACTTGTGCCCGTAGCCCAAGATAGACAGTACAGTACTGTAGTCCTCCAAAGTAGTGATGTCAATATTTATAGAAACATGACCGCTGTACTAGTAAAAATATTCAATTTTGGGACTCAGGAGAGAGGGTTTGCTGTGATTTACACTTAATTTGGTTTGGTCTTCACATGAGAAATATTTTATGTACTAACTGACTACAGACTTTGTCAGTTTTATTTATTTATTGTGTTTTTTGTATAGACGTTATTATCTGTGGCAGGAAAGTGGTGCAACACTAAGCACGATATGTAATAAAGGGCACTAAATTTGCCTACTTGCAGTAACACATAGCAACCAATTTGATGTTTGCTTAAAATAGGTGACTAGAAAATACTACCTCCAGATTAGTAGCTATGGGCCACTGCATCTGGCCAAAAGTACAGTCTTTTATCGCTTAACCTCATAAGGGGACAGTTTGTCCTAAAATGCACTGGTACACTTGGCAACACTAACCAGCCAGAAATTTGCTTTCTTTTTCTAAATTGTAGTAGACTGTTTCTTATTGGTTGCTATAAGGCAAATGCACAATATTTTTAAATCTACTTCTAAGTGTGTGTAAGTATATAATTGTACATTTCCAAACTCACTCTCATCTGCTAAACCAGCCACCTGTCTGTTTAGCCCCACCCTGCATACACTGTTTGTCATTAGCAAGCAGATCAAATTACATTCAATCACCACTTTTAAGTGATTAATAAATTAAGTGAATGCAGCCCCATGTACAACACTGTTGTACTAATTGATAGCTGTAGTTGAATAACCAGATTAACCACAGAATTAACTCTGTGTACATGATCTTTAAGCCAAATCACTTAACTCATTTCCCAAAACGAATCATGCTAGTTTATACAGTAACTATTTGTGGTCCATATTATTACATTTTTGTTACAATGCAAAATTAAGTAAGACTTTAGGAATCAGGAGGCGCAGTGGGACACAGAGGGACTTTCACCACCGAAATCCCGAAGTTCGATGTCCCCAAGGGCAGTATCACAGTAATGTCAACTAACTTCATGTCATTTGTTTGATATTATTTTTAAATTCCCTTTTACATGAACATGTAATAACTGTTTGGATTGGATAATTTTCACCCTAATGACATGGGGTTAGTTGACATTTTTACTATCTACAATTGTATGTTTACCCCATGCTTGCATGGGCTTCCTATCTTTGCAAGCTCATAGCTTAGGCTCGTTGCTTACAGCCAATTGGGTGTTTAAAAACATGTCCTACCTATGAAAGGCACCATACTGCATACCTTCAAACATTTGGGAAAAAAAATTACTACAGAAAATGGGTAAGAAGCATTTTAGATGTGCCACTAAGATAACTGTAGATATGGCCAATAACCACTCCATTAACCCCAGACAAACCTGTAAGATCACTGAAAAATATGCAATGAGCACATCAGTAAGTCCAGAAATGCCAGTCAGATCATTGGCGAAATGGATAGTTTAAAAGCATTCCCTCACCTGTACAAGCACAATACCAACACCAAGTATTGTTTTTTCCTAACTCTCCCATGCTGTTTGTCTCCCTCCCGCTGCCTGGCTTAAATGCTTGTAAAGTCCAAGATGGCTGTGCGTTACAAAGTGAAACAAACTTGCTCTTTTTTTCTGAGGAGAAGGGATTTAGGATTGATTTACTTCAAGTAATAGAACATTACAAACTCTCTATTTCTTTTTGGTATACTTGTGGGTGTAGGCATCCATGGTTGCCAACGAAACTTGTCCAAAGACACTAATTAAACTGTCATTTTCCATGGCCAGATTTTTATGAAAAGGAATGAACAGTCGCACACCCTTATTTAGATTAGCCTGGTGCACAATATTAGAGGTTCCGGCAACCTCAAAAGCAATACTGGAAGAAGATATTGGCACACAAGGCATTCAAGTTGCAGGGAGCACCCTGCTTGTTTAAATGTGCGGAAGATGCAACGTTTCGGGGACACACCCCCAAATGTCCCCGAAACGTTGCATCTTCCGCACATTAAAACAAGCAGAGTGCTCCCTGCAACTTGAATGCCTTTTGTGCTGATATCTTCTTTCAGATATCTTGCTTCCCTTTATAAAGCAATAAACTTTGAACTGAGCCTTGCTCAAGCATTAATCATCAATTAGAAAAATGTTGCTTTATACTGTACTTTATAATGCAGACATTAAAATCTTCTCCCTTAGATTACCATTGACTACAGTATACTAAAAGTCACATTTCAAATTTTCATTTTCACCCAGTAAAAAAACTGCCATTTATTATGTGTCAGATTGAATTTTACTAAATAGCTTTTTTGGGGGGAGGGAGAGGATGTGGTATGAAAGCTGTAACACATTATATTTTACCTTTATATGATGTATATATGTATTTTTTTTTTCTTTTAAGAGGACCAGTGATATTTTGGGGTTTGGCTGGACTTTTGTGGCTTGCTTTAACCAGATGCAGAAAAGAGTGTCTTTTGCAAAGAGCACTTTACAATGAGCTGTCTAGACAGGGACATAATAAACTGTATGAAAGTGTGCATGTCGCCAATAAAGTTGAAAGATTGGCTCTGAGACAACTAAATAAGCATGCAGGTGAAACAGTCATTTATTTGTTTTAAGACCGAGCACTTATGCCATGTGGAAGGCACATTTTACAGACAACAAAGCAAACAGTTTAAAAAGAAGAGAATCAAATTAATATAAAAACTCTGCAAAAATGTCAGATGAGTTGAATAGTCTGTTTGCCAAAGCACATTTACATTTTCATCTGTCCACATTACACTTGTAGATGTGTATTGCAGGAGGTACGGGCACATATGATCTTTGATTTGAGGATTTAGCCAAGTTCCAGCTTTCTGCCCTAAAGGTATGATTTTAAACATGACTAAGTAACTGAGCTTCTTCTGAGCAGACTTGAATGAATGTTCTGGAAGCCTAAATTCAATTGGAAACATTAGTTGCAACCGCACCATGATTTTAAAAGAATTAATTGAGAACGAAATCCCTCATTTTTAAACCAGGATTTGTACTTTCCAGTAAAGTCATGCATCAACCCCAGTTATACACAGGAGTAAGGTATTTTGTGGGCTGAGTGAGATTTGTGTGCACTCAATATAAGCTAATTTTTCACTTTTTTCCACCATGCTTTCTAATGATGTAAGTCATAATCACTCATCAGCCCCTATTAGTCCATCCACCAGGTTGCCTAACCAACAGATACATCCACTCTCCACAATGCCCCCCTTCAACACCAACTAAACTGGGACTTGCTCCACTCCTGGTCACCTAGGAACTTGGTCAAACCCATAATGGATTCAGCAGGAGTAGTGATTTATGCAAAATTTATTTTAAGCTGTGTGGTGGGGAATTGTGCCCATTGCAATTGCATACCTCCCAACTGTCCCGTTTTTAGAGGAACAGACCCTCTTTTGACAGCTCATCCTGCAGTCCCTCATTTGTACTGGAAAGTCCCGTTTTTTTTGTTTTTTTTTGCACCGAACAGCCAGAAAAAGAAATAATGTTCTGTGCCACGGATTCCTGACAAGCAAACACACACATAGCACTGTGCCCTGAGCTGCCCCATGCATTTTTCTTTTATCAATTTGTCTTTAGATGTCGCCTTCATTTCACACTTTGTTGTTTTATTTTCACACCAACCTACCCTGTTCCGCCTTGAGCATTATTTCTCTCCCTTTGAACCGAATCCCTGTGTACCCTTGTCACAAACATTCCTCCTCAAACGTCTCTACAGAGCATGCAGTAAATCTGGTCCCTTGGAGCATTAGCCTAGTAACAGCCAATCAGCTGGGCGCTACATGCATGCCAAAGGAACATCCATCATTCATAAATTATTGCAGTTTATTGCTCGCTCCTTTTTTATTATGAAATACAGCTTGTGCCTTCCTTGTATGTTTCTGATTCAACGCACAGTATTAACAGCAATTTTAGCATTCACATTTATCCATGTTAAGTTTACTCTTGTTATTCAATTTAATAAAAGGTGTCTATTTAATTTGGTGTGGTTGTTAAAGAACACACAGTGATACAGTGAGTAAACCTTCCTGTTTTTATAAGGGGAAAAAAAAAACAGACAACTGGTGATGCCACAATAAGTTGTTCTGACTGACTCTACAGTGATCAAAATGTTTTGTAACTTCCATCCTTCTATTTTGGAAGGAGCTTGCTTTTTGCACATGGGAGGGAGTATTGGGAGAGACCGCCAACATTCCAACTGCTTTGATCACTGAGATTTTCTTTTGAGAAAATTGGTGCGGTGAAAATAACATGTCATTACTCCAAGGTTTATAGTGTATTCACTTTATTGTTCTCAAAAAGTACACTGCAAATCATGAGTGACCTTCTTCAATTGCTTTGTATTTTTTTTTCTAAAATATACATTGAATTGAAATTTTATGTATTTATATTAAAAGTAACTATGAAATTGCCTTTACTTGCCCCTGCCATATTTTCCCAGCATGTGGTTTTAGTAACAGTTGGATTTATTGGTCAATTTCTCTGCAGCAGCTACTTCAGCCCCTACTGAACAAATCACCTGACGTTATGTATCAAATCAAAACTGCTCTTTAACAAACTCAAAACATAAAAATAAAGTGGCAGTGTCACTGTCTAGGGTTTCTAAGCTTCTACGCCTTAAACATAATTTTTTTAAAAAATCTATTGGCTTTCCTAAAATAGAAGGCAATTGAAAAAAGCCAAAACATGGTGTGTACCTTTGGAAAGCAATAAGTTGGGCAAGCTGAACTATCCCATTTATTAGGTAGTTTTAAAGTTACTCTTTATTTGGTCCTCGGGAAGTAAATGTTTACCAGAGCACAGATAATTCCCCTACACAATAGACTCCTGCTAACAAAACAGTCACGACAAATGGTGAACAGAAGGGCTGTTTATCGGTAATCTAATTATCCACCTTGCAATGACCCAATATGGAGTAGTTCCAGTTCCCTTGGCGATCGATTGTTTAGTCTATCAGATAGGTTGGAAGATTTCTGTTGGCTAACAATAATATCTCGGCATGTATTGACGATATCAGTGGGTGACTGTCACCACTATTTGTTGGACATAGCTTTCGTACGATTGCTGTCTGTCAATTAATGGCCAGAAAATCGTCTGATTTGTTCTTTTTACTACTTTATTTAATCTGAATGGTTAGTGGTCGGGAGATTGTATTGTACGACATAAGGATATATCTGCACGTCTATGGCCAGCTTAAGCCTTATTCATTGCACTTGTGAAAAAGGGGGTATACTGGCCCTTTTAAAAGCATTTGATCTTCAGCTGCATTGACTGCCATGTTAAGCATAATATCAAATCTGGATATTTCCACTGATGGAGAGATGCCAAAACCGTTTTTGCCATCTGTCATTGAGTTTAATGACGACTGCTTGTCAGCACTGGTACAGACAGTTTTTGGCCTGAAAACTTTTTAAATATGCATTTTCAGTCTAAAACTACCTGTAGTGACAGATGGTTCTCGTTAAGCTCAAAGAACAGGAGGCACAGGTGGTTTTGGGTGTTTCTTCCTTTAGTGAAGAAACCATAAAGTGTGAGATAAGCATAAAGTTCAATTTCACTTGTGTCATACAATTTTTGGAAAATAAAGGAGACAATTTGCCAGCGGAGAAAAGCAGGAGGGTTTACGCTCAGGATTGACATTGTATACTCTTTTAAAGATCTTCTTTGGTAAGACATCATCTTCTTTATATGATCAGTGGCACATTAATGTGCCTTTTGTGAAATTTCATGGAAAATGGACATTGTTAACCTTCCAGTAGAACAGGAATCCTGCAGGCTGTAGTGTTCCATGGTATGCAACTTTGGACTGCAAGGGCCACCTTTGTATGAGTAATTAATTACTTCTCTTGGTTGCTTATATGCTGACATATGTACTGGGGGGGAAACTAAGGGGCACATTTACAAAGCTTGAGTGAAGGATTCGAATAAAAAAAACTTCGAATTTCGAAGTGTTTTTTTGGCTACTTCAACCATCGAATGGGCTAGTTCGACCTTCGACTACGACTTCGAATCGAACGATTCGAACTAAAAATCGTTCGACTATTCGATCGTTCGATAATCGAAGTACTGTCTCTTTAAGAAAAACTTCGACCCCCTAGTTCGGCAGCTAAAAGCTACCGAACTCAATGTTAGCCTATGGGGAAGGTCCCCATAGGCTTGCCTATGTTTTTTGGATCGAAGGATATTCGTTCGATCGATGAATTAAAATCCTTCGAATCGTTCGATTCGAAGGATTTAATCGTTCGATCGAACGAATAATCGTTTGATCGAAGTATTAGCGCTAAATCGTTCGACTTCGATATTCGAAGTCGAACGATTTTAGTTCCTGGTCGAATATCGAGGGTTAATTAACGAATCATTTTTCTAATTGCAGATTTTCTCAGTTTTCGCACAAGAATATGTGTCCATTTGCGGCCCTGCAGTAGTTAAGCTGGTTTGCAAGGCTGAATATAATCTAGAACTGATTATTTAACGTCCAACAACAAAATTGTCCCAGTTTCTGTTTTCACCAAGAGAGTAGAGTTCTATGAAATACTGTATGTCTAAAATTGACTACTGGTTAGGATATGGGGACTGTTTATAATATGATTGATGTCTCTTGGCGATTCTGATACATATAAATTTATTATTATGAAATAAACAAGGATAAGGATAATAAACAAGGTAAATATGTTAGGGTTCCTATTATTTTCCTTAACTGATTTGATTATTGGGAAATTTATATTTATTGACTGTTTATTAGTCAATGACATGACAATAATAAAGTTTTCATTACTTAAAAAACACATAAATTGGTGCAATAAAACTTGGTACTTGTAATTTTTTTTGTATATAGAACCCATTGATTTTTTTTAAGATGAAACCATTCAGGCTAGAACAGAATCATAGCCAGGATCAGCGGAACACAGGGTGTTAATGTACAATTCCAATTGAGCACTGCTAATAATTCATGGGATTGAAGAAGCAGAATGTGCAGCTTTACTGCTTGTGTCAAGAAGCCCAAGAGACATGGCAAAGTGACTAGCGGAGCGAACAGTGTGTACCTTCACAGCCCTCCTCTGAGTATCCTTGTGCAGAGCAATGCATTTTTATTCAGCTTGATTTATTGTCTGCTTATACACAACAGAGAATGCTGCTCATTCCTTGAATACCGACTCCAAATATCTTGGCTGATCAGAACTAGTTCTTAAATCATTATTTGGCTCGGAAAACTTTACTGAGCAATATTAAAGGGTTGTGTTGAAAACCATGTTACAGATTCAGTAGTTTAGTCTAAAATATGAAAGTAAGGTCAAGTGGAATTGACAGAATGCAACGTCGGAAAGGGGAGCAACTAAATAGGTACTGTTAACGGGGAGATACAGTACATTATATTACACAAATCTCCTGTGTATCTTGTACAGCAGCTCTGTGCATTGAGAAAATCTATTAGGACAGATGCTTTTCTTTTCTTGAGCTTGCATTCTTCTTTAAATGTGCACGATGTACTACAAAATAATAACATTTTTAAAGAGACTCATAATAGAAACCTTTATTTTACTCTGCTGCCAAGGTGCAAAGCCTTGAAGGCTTAGAAAATTGGAAGTGAGCAGCAGAATCCATTTAGAAGATAAATGGGTTATAAAATGCCCTCTCAACCCTTGAGAGAGAGAGGGAAAGATTTTTATACTGGCTTTAGTTTATTATTGCACAGATAACTTTACTTTGTGCTGTGCACACTGAATTTCCAATCACATTGAGTCCCAGTGCAATATCAATAAACCAGAAGTGTAAGGGCAGTTGCACACAGGGTGATTCAGGACTATTTGTTATTCATTAGTTTCAATGGCAATTGCCTGGAACAGCATTTACACTTACTGGAAAAACATTGACTACCATATTTTAGAGCAATGCTTGTCTGACCCACAAGTGCACCTTTGGGTTGAAGTGATTGTTATTGAGATATATAAAGGGTGATTTGGAGCATTTTGTTGCCTGTCTGTTGAGCTGGAAATTGATCAATTGACAGACTGCACTTAATCTTTCCATATGTCACATTCTAAGGCAGGATAGCCCCAATTTATGTGATGTGCTCCGGAAAACAGATTCAACATATTGTTCACACCAAAATTCCCTTCACTACAAATCATTGATTCTGCATTTGTACCAGTAAATGGGTCTTTGACCCCAATTTAGTTCTACAACTTCCTCCTTGTTTATTGATCTTGTACAAGAGATGTCCAGGCAGATGAAGCATTAAAAGCAGAGCATGACAAGGCTTTGATTAAGGGGAAGAGCACAATAGAGCTTACAGGCCTTAGGTTTTGTTCAAAAGTTTAAAGGGATGCAGTCCTCAAAATAGAACCTGCAGCATCTACAGTACTTCTTAATATACATACTTGACTAACAGTTGTAGAGAGAATTTAGCAGTTAGTAATCTAGGGTGGAATCTTAATTGGGTGGCAGTGATGAGGAATATGCACATGTGAATTTCATTTCTTATAGAGGTGTGATTTTGTCTCTTTCCCATGCACAAATACAGGTCACATTTCCCACAGAATAGAGTCAGATTTACCATTCAGGCTGCCAAGTCCAATCTGATGCTCCAATCCCAACATGGTGCTGGTGTGTTGCATGTATATCAACCTATTTTGTGCAGAAAATAAACAGAAATGGTTGACGCAATCCCACAGTGTGTCACACTGGAATCTGCATGATTATGAGTAGACTTCAGTTAGGAATGAGATTGTGTGGGCACAAACATTAGCCAAACTGTCGCAATGTAGCACTGCATGTCATACATTTATTAAAGCATTTATTTATCCTTTTCAAACAAAGCAGCACACAGAAAAACAGAAGCAGTGTGTAAAGCTGGCCATAGATGTTGAGATTTTTAAAAGATCAGATCCTGATCGTGAGACCACGATCTTCTCAGAACGATCGTCCGATCGTACAAATTAACCATCAACTAAAAAGACCAATTTGCCAGGAAAACAAAAGGGGAGCTGCCTGCTTGGCCCTGCAAACATAGATAGATTGCACTGGGGCCGACAAAGATTTTTTGACCTGGCCGATCAATTTCCTGACAGATGTCGGGCGAAAAATCGTAAGATGTACGATTGTTGGAATCCCACTAACTGCACGATAATTTCGAAGGATTGGTCAGGCTTCCCTAAAATCGGTCGTTCGGCAAGAAGAATTGTCGCGTCTATGGGGAGCTTTACTCAATTCTACATAGCAGCTTTTTATTTGGGGGTGGAACTTCCCCTCTAAGATAAGGTTCCTGTAGTCTCTATTGTTTGGAAGGTACATAGTGTTCGCTGCAGAGATTTGTGAGTCTCTACAAGTATATTGCACCTGCACAGATCATACCCGAATACCCAGATGACCACAATCTCAATTGTCCACAGTAGGAAGTGATTGGATACAATTCCACAATTTTAGTTATCCTCATTTTCCAGGAGTAGCTTACAGCTTGACATTCAAAATCTTTGCCCCTTTATGCTTTTTTTTTTTTTACATGTTATGGTGTGGAGGTACCCAACCCATGTAACTAAAAGTATAAGCTTAGTACCTCTTATAAGGAGCGGCATTCTGCAAGTATGCATCTGGAACTGAACCCTGTCCTTATCTTTATTTACATAGAAACATATTACAGGCAAACTTGTCTAGACCGCTATTTGCCCTTTAAGATGATCACTTTGTTGAAGCCCAACAGAGAAATTAAGTCACTCAGTGGGTGCAGAGATAGCATTGAGGTTAAATTACTGCTGATTCATCTGTTGGTGAAATTGGTCTCTTGTAACAAATGTGTTTTTTTTTCTATTTTCTGTTTCTCGTCAGCTGCTCTGAACTAAAAAGGCTCTTTATAGCCCAGATGTGTGGGAGTAGCCTTCTTTGCACTGCATGAATTGGCAGTCTGTTTCATCATGTAGGGAATTCTGTTTTAGCCCAGTCAGTGGCCCAAGCATTAGTCTTGCCACTGTGATTTAACCCTGCGTGGGAACATATTTCTAAACCTTTCTAAGTTGTTTGTCGCTTATGCTTAGCCTGTCATAAAACTTCTTGTTTTAATGAGCAAAATCCCGATGGGACAATTTTTTCAAAAATCTACATTTCTAGAGCTAGAGATGTGGTTTATTTTTTTTTTTAGCAGTCATAAGAATGTTTTAATTTCAGGCATTTACGCCTGTTGACGCAATTTGTTCCCAAAAAAAGGCTTGAAAAAAATGTCCAAGTTAAAAAATTTTCTCTGTTACCTTTCCTGAGTCTACTGATTATTTTAAGATTGCCATTCACTTTGCTATCTCTGGTCCAGTGGAAATTTTGGTGAAAAGGTAAATTTTTAAATTAATGAAATGTTTCCGTAAATAGGGCAAAATTATTTTACTCAAAATATGTGGTCCCTGATGAAAAATGCTGGAAGGTGCATTTTGACTTTTCATGAATGTGAAAAAAACTGACCTATGGAAAAACATTAATTGTAATTGAAATTAACCAGTGACATTTGATAATTCTGCCTGATGTGTGTGACTTCATTCTCATACATGAAATAAATATGTTTTTTTTAATGTTTTTCATACAAATTTTTTACTGTTTTGGCATAGCAGCTGTCATTGAGATCCACTGTGGCAGCAGCTGGGGGGATAATTGAATATATAAGTGGCTTCTCCAATGAGAAGCCACTTCACATATCCTTTACTCTGTTGCCCATTATTTTGTGTGTGTATATGTGTATATATATATTTATTTATTACTGGCAAGGTCGCCAAAGAAGCAAAATTGTGAGGACTGCATCAAGAAGCCGTTATGGTTATCACCCAGATGAGATTTTTAAACCAGTCCAATTGATATCTGACAAATTTTCAACCAGATAAGTTGGGTAGTCCTTTCAGAGTGCCTCAGTAGGAGCTGATTCAGCAGCTTAAATATGTTAAAAGGGGTCCTCCACTCATCATGAAAGAAAATGTAATTCTAAGCAGAGCTTAAACTGTCATACCGGTATTTAGACATTACCGCCAGAGCACCAATATAATCATCATAACGAGCTTTTACTCCTGGAGAGCTGGGACAGATTTATACTAAACTTCAAAATATGCATTGGGGCCACTAGCCGGACCAAGCCGAAATTTGAATCAATATATTCAACCGCTGGAACTCACGCCAACACATGACCTTGTTCATTACAAGGACTGAGCTGGGGGCCTGAACTGCAGGGCAGACTGCTGAGCTGCAGGGAGACTGCTGGTCTGGTGACGTGGGGCACATCGGGGGAGACTGTGGGCCTAGTGGAGCGGCGCCACAACTGGCAGCGGCTAACTGTGCTCCAGCGAATACAGTAGAAAAATGGTTTATATATATATATTTTTTTTTTTCTGTACGTTTGTCCTGTTTGTTTTTGTGTTACTATTAGTCACCATGCGTACTACCTACGACAGACACACTCTGCTCGAAATCGGGAAGAAATGCACAACTTCTACGTCAAATCTGCTGATAGAGATTCTGTGGAGTCTGGGCCTGCTAACAGCACTGGAGCTCAGAACTAAGGCCAGGACTGCGAGACACTGCTGGCCGAGACGCAAGCGCTGCACTCGTAAATAAAAGCGAGGAAAGCGTGTGGGCACCAGGCTAAAGGCTAACCCGGTCCGACCAGCGCTATCGTTAATCCTGCTCTCAAATGTTTGCTCCTTGGACAACAAGATGGATCATCTGTGGCTCCAGCATTCAAGCCAGCGAGAAATAAAGGACTGTTGCATCTTTATTTTCACGGAAACATGGCTAAACACAAACATCGCTGACTCGGTTATCCAGCTAGCCGAGCTAGCCTACTACCGAGCCGACAGAAACGCTGCATTGTCCGGCAAGTCCCGAGGTGGCGTTTTATGCGTCTATATCAACAAACTCTGGTGCACGAACTCTGCGGAAGTGACTCGCCACTGCTCACCACAAGTGGAGTTTTTAATTATTAAATGTCGGCCTTTCTATCTGCCAAGGGAATTTAAGCAGTATTAGTGGTAGCTGTGTACTTGCCGCCTAGCTCAAATGTTAACCTGGCGCTAGGAAAGCTGTACGAGGCTATCAACAAGCTTCAAACAACGCACCCGGACGGATTTATCATTGTTGCCGGTGATTTCAACCTCGTGAACCTGAAGTCAGTGATTCCCAAATTCTTTCAACATGTGAACTTTGCTACAAGAGGAGAGAACTGTTTGGACAAAGTCTACACAAATGCACACGGCGCCTACAAAGCTTTCGTGCCCACATAGGTTCATCCGACCACCGGACAGTGATGCTATCACCCACATACACATCGCTGCTCAAACGCACAAAACCAGCCAGAAAAACCATCACAGTCTGGCCGAGTGGAGTTGTGGAAGCACTTCAGGACTATTTCGACTGCACAGATTGGAACATGTTCAGGGAGGCTGCTACCCACAATGGCTCCATCAACTTGGAGGAGTACACAGACTCTGTGACCTGCTACATCAACAAATGCATAGAGGATGTTACCGTCTCCAAAACTGTCACCACGAGAGCCAATGAAAAACCCTGGTTTACAGCAGGTTCGTGCACGGCTAAGAGAGAGAGATGCTGATTTCTGGTCAGGGGACAGAGCTGCTCTTAAAACAGCCAGGGCCAACCTTTCTCGAACCATTCGACAAGCAAAGCAGGAGTACACACTGAAGATTCAAAATAATTTCGACAACATAAAAGACTAACACAAATTATGGCAAGGCATTCAGGCTGTCACACAGTACAAGCCTGCGCGGAGCAGCAGCGACGGTGCCACACTCCCAGAGGAACTGAACAAGTTCTAAGCACGGTTTGACGTGCTAAACAAAGAGCCTGTGAGGAGAGCCATGCCTCCTCTCATCGACCATGCCTCCCACGGCCGACGTGAGGCAAACCTTAACCAAGGTCAATCCATGAAAGGCTGCCGGACCAGACAACATTCCTGGTCGTGTGCACAGAGACTGTGCTGATCAGCTGGCTGACGTCTTCACTGACATTTTCAACACATCGCTAAGCGAGATGATCCTCCCCACATGCTTCAAATCCACCACCATCGTTTCAGTGCCAAAGAAATCTTCAGTAACCTGCCTGAATGACTACCGCCCCTTTGCACTAACCCCGGTCATCATGAAATTCTTCGAGAGACTTGTGATGGCACACATCAAGAGCACCCTTCCCCGCTCACTGGACCGACTACAATTTGCATATTGGCCAAACAGGTCAACTGAGGATGCCATATCTTCTGTACTCCACCATCTGGACAAGAAAGACAGTTATGTGAGAATGCTGTTTATAGACTTTAGCTCAGCATTCAATACCATCATCCCTCAAAAGCTGAGTGGGAAACTAAGCAAATTGGGATTGAGCACCTCTTTGTGCAATTGGATCTTGGACTTTCTGTCAGAGAGGCCTCAGTCCGTATCGGCGACAATTTTTCCAGCCCCATCAGATTGAGCACAGGAGCTCCTCAAGGATGTGTTCTCAGCCCGTTGTTGTACACATTGCTGACACATGACTGCATAGCTAGACACAGATCAAACAACATCATCAAGTTCGCCGATGACCACATGTGGTGGGGCTCATCAGCCACAACGACAAGTCGGCGTACAGAGATGAGGTTCAGCAGCTGGCGGTCTGGTGTAGTAAGAAAAACCTGTCACTGAATGTGGATAAAATGAAAGAGATGATCGTCGACTTCTGGAGAACTCGCCCTGCTCACACACCACTCAACATCAACGGCTCCGCAGTAGAGACAGGAAAGAACACCAAATTCCTGGGAGTCCACATCTCTGATGACCTCACCTGGACCACCAACACTGCCTCCATCACCAAAAAGGCTCAGCAGCGTCTTCACTTCCTAAGACGACTGAAACAGGCCAGCCTTCCGCCTCCCACCCTCACAGTGTTCTACAGGGGCACCATAGAGAGCGTCCTGACAAGCTGCATCTCCATCTGGTACAGTTGTGCCAGTGCTGCTGACCGGAAAATTTTACAGAGGACTGTCAGAGCAGCTGGCAACATCATTGGTGTGGCTCTTCCATCACTGCAGGACATCTTCCACAAGCGCTGTGCAAGAAAGGCCTCCTGCATTTCACTGGACTCCACACACCCCTCACATGGACTGTTCACGCTGCTCCCATCCGGCAGACGCTTTCGCAGCATTAAAGCCCGAACAACCAGGCTGTGCGAAAGCTTTTTTCCACAAGCGATCAGACTCCTCAACTCACTGCCTGCCCTCCCACTACATTCCAGACACACCTGAACTGTGAACTTAACTTTGTGAACTGTTAATTTATTTGCACAATTCTAAAGGTTTACACATGTGTGTGTATATATCCAATTTCTATATATTTCTATATTATATAATATTTCTATATTTCTATATTCATATTCTTAGTGCCCTTTTGTACTAGCTGGAGCCACGTTGTCTCGTCTTACTGTGTATTCATATACTGCTGAGATGACAATAAAGTTTACTTTGACTTTAAATTTGACTTTGACTTTGCATCCCAGGACTTATCCATACTTTTGCCAACAAATAACCAACATTATGGCACTTGATACATGTTGATTTGTTTTTGTTTTTTTGATTTGCATTAATAATATGAAAAGGGTGGTTAGCCTGTATATTTAATCTTATATGCATTTTTCTAATTTTTCCTGATTTATATTTATCAGGCTTTTTAGGTTTAAATTGTAATTCTAAGCAACTTTCCAATATTCATTCATTACAGATTTCCCATGATTTTACAGTTATTTGTAAACATAATAGCAGTTGAAAGCAGTATTTGCCTGTTTGGCTTATCTGCACACTCCTGACTCAGACTCCTGAAATAATGAAACAGAAGCCAACTAATTTAAGGCCCCTACACTAGGTCCGGACTTAGAATTAAAATAGGCCCTGGCATTTCAAGCACACAGAGGCCCAAACAGCCCCCGCCAGCCTACTAAATACTGACTTTCTATGGCACCTTATAGCAGCCCCTCTGGCATTTGCCAGAACCCACAGATTGCCAGTCCGGGCCTGCCCTACACACATATTGCTTTGTGACCCAGTAGGAAATCTCCTGCAGTGCCTTACAATACTTGCCCCATGTCATATGTTGTGGCATCACTGCAAGTAATGTGCTTTATGTACAGCAAGAGAGAGAGATTTCCTGCCTGGCGATAAAATGTTATTTTTATAATATCGATGTATAACGTTTCATTTTTCACCTTCTTATGTCTTTCTGAAGCAGCTCCTAAATTGATAAATTAGTTGATACATTTCTTATTGTTGGCCCTGCTGAGCAGAATCCCTGAGTTTCATTAGCTGTTCTAATTGATACAATGGTTGCTAATATTCCACTGATGCTGCTGAGAAATGTATCATCCAGCATTTATCAACATGTGCAACATTAATTCAAGAGTTAGAACCAGAGAGCAGAAAGGAATAAACAAATCCTGTTTTTTAATTGCATTTGCAATAACCGCTTTAAAACGGGGTTTAAACTATTTTAAAAAACATATGTTAGAAAGTGATTTCGAATTTTAGTTTTAATTTAGTCTTTCATTATGCAGAAAACATTTGTGCATGGATATCTCTCTAAGAAGCTTTCTGGTGCAATTTCAGATGGCTAAATAATTAAAATAGTTGATGATATTTTGTATCCAATTTAGCATTTTTTTCTTCTGTAGAACTGCCATAATCCTATCTCTGTTATCACTTCAGGAGTACAACTGTCACATTTTGAATGGCTTCCAGTTATTTGCTATGCAAAGCTCCAGCTCTGCAGCTGCACAAGTTATTTCTCCAAAAGATATAAGCAATGTAAAAGTATGTATAATACATGCCCACCCTTAGGAGACAGCTGAAGGCAAATGGGTGTACATTTCCTAGGATCTAGGAGAACGCTGACTCAAAATGCAAATAAGAGGTAACGACATTTCTCTTGAAAATAAAAAAGCCTTTATTACACACTGGGCCAATACTGTCAGCAACGGAATATTTATTGCTCTTCACTGTGCGTCAAATAGGGAAAACAATATTTTCCAGATGCATCTAGTTAAATTCAGCTGTCTGGAAAGTGCTGCTTGAATCAATTGTTTGCAACATTACTAAACAGTGATATGACAAACATAACATGTACTGCATTCAGTAGTATCAATTGAAGCATGGGGCAGATTTATTAAAGACCAGACCGAGGAGTACTGTATAAAGGAATTCCCAGCTGTTCAGTTTTTTTCTGATTTAACAACACTTCCATAACTGGTATTGACCATTTCTCCACTGGTGGGGAAACACTATGCATGCTATAACTACATCTCTGCTGGCATTTTACATCCTATTGTTTCTCAAATGTTGCTATGTGCCATTGACTTTTTTGTTTTTCCTCTTATGTTATGGTGTAGTTCTTATTTGCACATCGCACTGCTCTTTAGTAGTAGTTTAAAATATAACAAGTACAGAAATGAAAGCTTAATTAAAGGAGAAACAAACCCCTTATTACAAAAACCCTACCCCACATAAACCCCCTCTCTCCTCTGCCCCAGCCCAGCTGCTACCCCGGGCAAATGCTTCTAACTCTTTACTTACCCCTCGGTGCAGATTCAGGGATCAGGGTTCACGGCAGCCATCTTCCAGGTCTTCGGTAATCTGAGAATGAGACCGGTGAAGCAGCGCATGTGCAGTTGAAGCAATTTCCCTGTTTGCAACAACTGTGTATGCATCTAAATTGACGGAAATTGCCGAAGTGCTGGAAGAAGACACAGAAGATGGCTGCCATGAACTCTGATCCCTGAATCTGCACTGAGGGGTAAGTAAAAGTTAGGCATTTGCCCAGGGGAAAAAACAGCTAGACAAGGGGGGGAGGAGGTAGGGGGTCTATGTGGGGTAGGGGTTTTTAAATAAGTGGTTTGTTTCTCCTTAAGGAAGAGAGGAAACGGCCAGTGGCCTGTGTAAGTGTTAATACCACTGGCACGCATGTACAAGTGTGAGAAAAGCTTTGGTTAGAGGTGACTGTTCCAAGAGGGAAAACAATTTGAACAAAATTGCAATTTGAACTTAGATCTTGGGCTGTATGGGTTTCTGTCACTTACAGTATTTAGTAGCAGCTGGACAAGTTCAAAAATACCACACACAAGGCTATCTGCCTTTATTGTGACTTTTGTATTATTTTGTTAAAATGCAAAACATACAATAACTTGTTTATTAACACCTTTAATATTTAAAGTCATTTTCTGACTTTAAATGACTTATCAAAACAAGTTGCTAAATCTATATATGGAATTCATCAGTTACCATACTGTGAAATATTGTTATACATAAAACAAGCTTGGTGTTTTGGGGGCTGAATTATTTTTGATGAAAATTGTAATGAATTTATCATATTTTAGGGTTTCTTTATGCCACACACTTCAGGCAATCGTATAAATCTGTGGTAGCAAAATATCCAGAAGGCATGTAGCATTCATATTAGCCTTTTTCTATTATAGATCATTTGGGTGGTGCTGCAAAATTCACTTTCAAGTCCGTTTACATCAGGGTTGTCCAACGTGCGGCCCAAGGGTCGCACGCGGCCCAGCTTGAAATGCTCCGTTCCGAATAAATGTCATATTTAATATCCAGGTGTCCCATATTCCAGTGTATAGCTCCATCTGGTTATCTAACTGGTATTGTAGTTCTTTTCTGTGTATTTTCTTTATTTTTAAAAATCAAAAGTGTTTGTGTATTTCATATGTGGCCCCAGACAATTTTTCTTTTTCCAATGTGGCCCAGAGAAGCCAAAAGGTTGGACACCCCTGGTTTACATAGACTGTATAACACAATTTAGCAACACAATGGTGGTTGGTAATGTGTTTACTCCTTTTATATTTGTGGGACTACATTACTATTAGAGGCTGTTGTGACTCTTGTGTTCTTTTGTGGGTACAGCTATGGCAATTGTATGAATTATTCATACTCTGAGGTCTCTACATGCCTTATACTGTAGTAAGGGCAACCATATGCATACTTACAGATTATTCAGAAAACCCATAGTTTTCACATTCATGTTAGTTTTTTCTTTGTACCCAAGAACATGTGGGAGATACTGCAAATTATGCATTTGTATGGACATTTTGAAAAAAAAATGATTTTACAAAACATCCGTGGTTTTTCATTTGTGTACGAAGAGATATTGATTTATTTGAATTCTTCACAATATCTTCTATCCAAATAAACATAACATTGTGTGGTTACCTTAGTGCTTAGTTTGTGTTTTTTTGCAAGATTTTAATGTACTTTTTAAGTTTTGCTGTGTCTAGAAGCCACACGTGTGTGCTATCTTATCAGAACATGGTATCAATTAGATCTGATGCATTCATAGTAACATTTTTCTTTGCACTAGTATGCCATAAATTAGAACTTTTGAATTTTTCTTTAAATTTGGTTTATCAAAGGTTTATGATTTGCAAGCCTTATGTACATAAGGAGAGTCAGAGTTGGGAGCAATTTTGGGTATCTGGAGTCGGAAATGCCAAAAATGTACTGACTCCTAATAACTTTAAATAGAAGCACTGAAAATTATCAATCAAATTTTAGAGCTACTATGAAGGCGGATATGGCAGAAGCAATTCTGTTTCTAAGAACAATACTTTAGTAATTTGTATTGAACAGGTATTTTACAGCTATAGGCCATGTTCAATTAATATATAAATTGTTTTAGGTTTTCCAATTGTGTTTGGTTTATGTAGTTTAACTTTGATTTTTGTTTAGAATTACCAAAGGATGTGGTTTTGCTTTGGCAGTGATAAAATGCCTTGTTCGTTGTGTAATTAGCTTCTTTCAGTCAACATGGAAAATACATTAGGAACAGTAACATCAACAAATGAAAATGTTCTAAAGTACTGTAATTAACATATAATATACTGTTAGCATGTACTGGTAAAAGCTGTGTGTTTGCTTCAGAAACACTATTATAGTTTATATAAACAAGCTGCTGTGTAGCCATTGCTATGTAACCTGTGCCTTTTTTCCTTCATCTTGAATGGCTGCAAAGTAGTTTGTTTACATAAACTATAGTAGTTTTTCTGAAGCAAAAACACAACTTTTACCAGTGCAGAGCAGCAGTACATTATATTTTAATTACTTTGATACACCATTGGCTTTTGGTGTTACTGTTTCTTTAAAAGCAGAGGAGTTGGAGTCGAAGGATTTATGTACTGACTACACAGCCCTGGTACAAAGGAACATTTCCCTTTTTGAATTCTTCAGGATATCTGCATTTTAAATATATATATATATATATATATATATCTATATATATATATATATCTATATATATATATATCTCTATATATATATCTTCCAAAGTAAATGAGTGCACACTGGGAACCTATCGGCAGTTTAGTTTAAAAGCATAATTTTATTTAAATAATTAAAAAACGGGCCTGTTTTTTAATTATTTAAATAAAATTATGCTTTTAAACTAAACTGCCGATAGGTTCCCAGTGTGAACTCATTTACTTTGGAAGATATTGATTATGCGGATTCTGAGTAGCACCTGGGTTGCTTGCTGAATACAGTGGAGTGCGGATAACCAACGTTTTTATATATATATATATATATATATATATATATATATATATATATATATATATATATATATATATATATATATATATATATATATATATATATATATATATATATATATATATATAAATCTCATCAGGCTGGAGCACTCACACAATCAAGGCCGACTGCCTGGGTGCAGGTTACAGATAGTATGTACAAAACAGTCTTGAAAAAAAAACAGTCTTGAAAAAAAACCGCACTCACAGGGCTTGTAAAGATGAAAAAAAGAAAAGTTTTATTACGACGTTTCGGCTCTAATACTAGAGCCTTCCTCATATATATATGATAGTGCGGCAATACCATAGTGTTTGAGGTGCTGAACATAGAGGTTGGTTTCATGGGCCAAATTGTCAAGAAGGAAAATACATTTGGCTTTACAATAAACATGGGGTTCCTGTACTCAGGAGAGTTGTGAAGTTTATATTTAGAATATTTTTCAAGTATCCAAGAACTAGTGAAATAAGAGATGCTGCAAAGTGAGACTTTTGAGACAATTCTTGGTCTTTCAGGAAGGGTTTGCGGTGTTCATAAAGTTTGTGTGCAGTATATATGTTCTGGTGTTTTTCATTCCACATAGTTCATTTTATAATATGCATATGTGGGATCAAAATAGTTTAAATATTTGTGGCATATTTTTATTATGAAAACATTATATTTGGGGATATATATAATTGATTGGCATTGAATAACACAATGTCATTTCTTCTACTAATTCATATCTCTGTAGAACTATATAGTATGAGCTTTCTAAACAATGGAAAAATCTACTCACATAGACTAGAGTTAAGGCTTATTTTATGCTTCCTCTTTATTTTACCAGAATTATAGAGGAATTATAGAGGAACTGACCCATGTTCCCTGATTTTTGGGGAACTTCATATTTCTAAGATATTTCAGATCTAAATTTAGCAGTGTAACAAAAGCTTTGCATCAAAGGCCCAGGCTTACTGTTCAATGGAAATACAATACTGCTAATTGGCATTCATATGTAACTGGAAACAGAATATATAATTCTGTAACTCCACCCGCTGATTCAGTAGAATGGATAGAGAACAGTAAAGAAGAAGAAGAGGTGGAGTATGGCAGGCTCATTGTAGAGTTTAAAGCCACACAGGGGTAACAGCCACAAACAATGTGAGTGTGTAGTTTGCACAGAAGTGCAAGGTGCACAGATGTCTTCTACTCACTGGCACGCTTATCCATTTATGCCGTTACTGTCTCATCAAGGTAACAATTTAAAGAAGAGAAGTCTTTATTAAAATACAGCTATGGGATCTGTTATCTGGAATCCCGTTTACAGGAAGGAGATTTCTCATAGACTACATTTTAATCAAATATTTCCAATTTTAAAAAAATATTTCCTTTTTCTCTGTAGTAATAAAATAAAGTACATTGTACTTGATAACCACTAAGATATAATTAATCCTTATTGGAGGTCCTATTGGGTTTCATTAATGTTTAAATGATGGGAAGTCAGGTATCTAAATTATGAAAAGATCCCTTATCCAGAAAATGCCAGGTCCAGTGCATTCTGGGCAACAGGTGCCATACCTGCACATACTTATGTCTCTCACTGAACCACCCAAAGCTGTGTTTTCAGGCTTAATAAGCCTTCTTATTGGTGAAGCAATCACTGATGGAGTGCCTTTCTTAGGAAGAAAACTCCTGGTGTAAATAGCTCTAATTTGTATCCTGCTTTATTTCATTGTGATTGATTCTTTAGAGAATGCAGGAAAAATGTTAATTTATAGATGCAGAAAAAAAGTACATGCAATGTAGTCTGCTGCTTTACTCTGGAGGAAACTAGCCAGTTACAAAGAAGAAAGTTGATAACTGTTAAAAGTCCTAAGTATTTGTTCAAATGAGGTGTCTGGAAAACTGCCACTGTTTCTGTGGAGACAAAGAAATAATAAGTTACTGCTTGAACCAGGGGGAAAAACTCTCATGGAGTCATGCTTCTGGCTGCAGTACAAGAGGAGTGGACTTATGTAATCTACAGTGTTTATGGTGGAGACAGTCAGGAGGCTCTCGCATATAATTGCAGGCTATTTGATTTCATTTTCACCGTAGCCCTATGTGCTGTGACCTCACCTGCATCAGTACTTGTTTTCTTTCTCTCTATTCAAGGAGATTTATCACTTTTGTGACTTTGATTTCTCTGGTAACTGGTTCTGCAAATAGCATTTAGGATTAGCAGAACAAACATCTCGTGTGGCATTTGTGGCATTATTACTGTCTCTGCAGGCCTGTGATGATTTAAATGGCCGATTTATTCAAACATTAAACCAAATAAGTGAATTAGTGGTTAATCTGGCTACAAAATTGGAAGTAGATTGAATCTGAAGGGCAGGGTGTAACTACAGAGGAAGCAGACCCTATGGCTGCAGGGGGCCCAGGAGCTAAAGGGGCCCCATGAGGCCCTAATTCCTATACAATTTGAATAAATATTAGTAAAACAGGTCAACTTCTAGACATTTTGGGGTCCTGAAAAATAATTTGTTGCAGGGTCCAGTAACTTTTAGTTATGCCACTGCTGAAGGTTGTGCCTTGTAAATTTGGTAAATATAGCCTAAGGGGGCTGATGTGGAAATATTTTCTGCCCTGATCAATTGGTTTGCTTATGAGCTGGTGCCAGACATGAAACGTTGAGCAATGTTTTAGCTTTATTCAAATAAAGGTTGACTTTTTAAGGGGGTTATCCACCTTCCAAACACTTTTTCAGATCAGTTGTTTTCCAATTGTTCACATTTTTCAATTGATTTCCATGTTTTATGATTTTCCCAAAATTGAAGTTTTAATGATCCTATCTCTGCTGTTTCATTCTGGCAACTCCGGATGCAGAATCTAAACTGTTACAGTTTGCTGCATTAGTTGATACATTTTTCAGCAGCATCTATGAAATATTAGCAACGATTGTATCTAGCTGCCTTTTAATAAAACCCAGGTAATCTCAGGTGTATCCTTTAGAACAATTTACAGAATTGGTGCCCCCCCCCCCGAGCTGCTTTAGAAAGACATAAGTAGGTGGAAATTTTAACTTTAAACTTCAATATTAGAAAACCAATCACAAATAGAAAATGGAAAGTAATTGGAAAATAGTTTTTTATTTCTAGGGAAATATCTGGTTGGTTAGTCCTCATGCTATGAGCTCAGGGCTGCAGCATTTGGACCACCTAATATTCTGGCGAGTTTCATCTAAAGAAACGGGTCTGTGGCTGGTACACCCAGTTATCACCAGTTAGCAGTGTGTATGTGTGTGTGTGTGTATGTATATGTGTATATATATATATATATATATATATATATATATATATATATATATATATATATATATATATATATATATATATATATATATATATATATATATATATATATATATATATATATATATATATATATATACACACACACATAAATAATGATATTGGTGTGACCTTATATTTACCTAAAGGTTGGATAAAAAAGAAAATGAAAAATAAAAAGATCTGCTTAGAAGTGTTCATCTAAAACATAGATGATGTTGCTGTCATTCATTGTTATAGGTTACCTTAAGTAGGGGTAACATTTGTTCCTGCACCTCGGATTACTTTTTGAAAGATTTGGTGTGCCCTCCATTCATTATTAATTCTATATTAATTTTCTATTTAACATACTTGCATGCAACAGATCAGTATTCGAAATAAAACCGCATATTTTGAGCATATAACTTCAAAGGGTTATACTGTAATTTATTGTTATGGAACTCGTATAGATCATTTATAGATTTTAAAATCAAGAAACATTTCGTATTGCTTGAAACACAGCAATATCACAAAAAACCCAGCTGATCCATCTGGTTTGTTCATTGATTTTTCTGAAGGCGTTTTCATGCCAAAGCTCTTGCCTAGTAAATACCCAATTTTCTAGATAAGAAATCTCACGCATGATTAACCCATGGGAGGGAGTTGTTAGGGAATGTGTTCAGACTGATCTGCAGTGTTATTTAGCCTCTCACCAGAGCTTTGTATCTTTAGCTGAAATTTCACATGGGTTAACAAAGTAACTATGGATTCCCCAGATGTTGGAATAAAATTCCCAGCATCCCACCAACAGCCTAAGGCTATTTTTGGAGGGTTGTGTGTTCAACAGCATCTGGAGAGCCTTAGGTTGCCCTACTTTTGAGGTTCTATTGGATAGCAGCAAGTGGCTTCATACATACTGTCATTGAGAGTTCATTTCCAATAAATTGTTAACTGCAATGTTAGTTAGAATTGAACCTCTTGCATCAACTTAATAGAGTCCTTGAATTACCTAACAATAGAGCTGTTGTTAAAAACAAGTCCACTGTCTCCAAGAAAGTTTTATACTGACTGTAGCTACCATACGAAGATACCATGGTTAAGTGAATAGCTGCAGAAGTCTTCCTCCCCCACCCACTGTATATATGTGTGTATATATATATATATATATATATATATATATATATATATATATATATATATATATATATATATATATATATATATGCCAGCTTTGAGAGTACAGAGTCCACATGATGCTAGTTATCAAGAGTCTAGCTCACTGCTATAAATATACATTATTTTGTTGCATTTGTTTTCTTCAGGAAAAAAACTGGTAATTGGACAACCATATGGAAGAGCTGCCTCTAATGGAAAGCACATTTCACCAAGGGAAAGTGCAGTTTATCTGTACTAAGTCAGTGCTGAAATCAATCAATATTTGTTAAAAATCCCTTAAGGAAAAGCACTTCCCTTACCCTGTCAGCTGCACACCGTGGAGTTGCATTGTTATAAAAGCATTCCATTATATAACCGATTTCAGATTTCCAAGAGACATCTGCTTTGTAGGGCATGTAAAGCTCTTCCGTGTTAAATTAAACTGGGTCAAGGGAGTAGAGGATCCACTCCAGAGACTCCTCTGTTAGACTTGTGAAGGTACTTTGATTTCCATCACTTATTTTGCAACTGTGATTCTGAACTGATTCATCTGCGTAATCTTAAATTCCAGTTACTCGCTAGTTTTGAAAGTCTGACTGCCAAACAGCACTATATCAATAAAGTGTAAGGTGGTTATGTAGAGGTCAGTGGCACTAAGTTTGCCCAGGTGCAGTAACTCATAGCAACCAATCGGCATGTAGCATTTACTGTTTAAAAGAAAATATCCTATTGGTTGCTATAGTTTACTGCTTCAAGTCAAACTTGGTGCCTTTTATTACCTATGGGGGTATTGTTACTCAGTTGGTATAGGTACTGAACAATTTATATATAATTTATATGTAATGAAACATATTTGATAAAAAGGTGTAATAAATATTCCCTACAGTTTATGGTGCATGTTTATAGCTGTGGCAGTTTAAAACCCGATTAAGCTGTCAAAACTTGGCAAGCATATTGCTGTTTTTTTTTCTCAGTATGGGTCATTACAATATCCAGTTAAGAATTTTTCTTCCTGAGTAAAACTTGAATGCACCCCTGTCAGGGAGATGCTTTTTTCAAAAAGTAAATCTAGTTTCATTCTGCCACTGGATGGCAGTGTTTATAAGGTTTCCTCATCAGAGCAAATATGGCTGCAGCCATACAAATAAACAAACAGATATTCCTATATGCATTTTATTTATAGGTCAAAAATCTTCTTATCAGCTGGGAATAGGGTTGATCATTTGTCCATGACCCCACCGTCTATATTATTATAACCTTGTGTAATATCCAAAATCTTTCATTGCATACAAACAACATTTATCGATTAAAAGTGGATCATTAAATGCATGAAACGTCTCCAATTCTGTTCATTCTTGCACTTGAGCCCCTGGCAGCATTACTTAGAAAGAATATTAATATTAAAAGACTAAAAATTAGCCTAGAAGAACTTAAAATGGGCTTATTTGCAGACAATATCCTAATGCTATTAACACAGCCGCTCACCACATTACCTAACCTATTCAATACATTCCATAAATTCACAGAACTATCAGGCCTTAAAATAAATTATTCAAAAATCCATGCCTTAAATATCACACTCCCATCTCCAACAATTTAGCGTCTTAAGTTAAACTTTGATTTTCAATGGCAACCGACCCATATTAAATACCTGGGGATAAGAATCACCCCGCATCTAAGGGACTTATACAAAATGAACTACCCTCTCCTCTGGAAGGCAATATCTGAAACACTAGAGTCATGGTAAGAAAGTATGAGATCTCGCGGATAGGACGTATACATGCTATTAAAATGACCATACTGCCGAAAATATTATATTACTTCAGAACCCATTAATATCCCAAAGAAAGATATAGAAAACTTACGACAAACTTCGAAATTCATCTTGAACACTAAATTCCTTAGAGTAGCTAAAGCTATAATGCTAAGATCTAGAGCAAAGGGAGGTTAGGGGGTACCAGACTTCAGTAAATAAAAAAAAATTGCCTCCTGCCAGCGCTAGATCACCCACACTCGGAGCTCCTAGTGCGAGCGGCCATGTTGGGGCACATGCATGCACATAACGAGTGAACGCTGCAACTTGCTCATTATGCACATGCGTGTGACTTCAGAAGTGCGTATGCGCTGTGTATAACATGGCCGCTTGCACTGAGAGCTCCCTACCGTTGCAGGTAGCCTAGCGCTGGCAGGGGGCAATTTAAAAAAAAACTAAAAACTACTGCATACCCCCCAACTGTCTTGTTTTTAGAGGGACAGTCCCTCTTTTGACGGCTCAACCTGCAGTCTCTCATTTGTACTGGAAAGTCCCGTTTTTCTCTGCACTGTACAGCCAGAAAAAGAAACAAAGTTTCTAACTTAATTGGCTTTTGGCAGAGATGCCAGAACAGCCACAACAGAAGATAAGATACATTTGTAACAATTCAAATGTATCTAGATAAGCAAATAAGTAATTGTAACAATTTAAGATAACAGGTCCCTTGGGAAATGTTAGACTCACAACTTAAAGGGCAATTCACCTTCATTAGCAAAACTAATATCTGAAAAAAAACACAGAAATATGTTAAAACGTTTATAACCTGCGGAATTTTGTAAAATGAACATGGTAATTAGGGGGTGTGGCCACAAAATGGCTGTGGTCAAAAAAAATTCACAACTTTTTTTTTGTCCCTCTTGTTATTTCCAAAATGTTGGGAGGTATGCTACTGTTATTCCCCCAACTGGAGTTCTGACTCTGATTATCCCGCACCTTTGGTTGGGGATAATATTTTTTCCCAACAGGTGCCCTTTAATGGGGGAAGATATGTATAAAGTGCTCTGTAATCAGAAATATTTTGGATTTAAGCTCTTGATATGTAACCTGTCGCCTCTCCCTTTGTCTATCACAGCCGTTCTTGAACTTAAATGATGGCAGGTGTCCTGTACAGATAATTAGTTTTACTGTTGTTCTGGTGTGATCCTCCTGATTCATAGCCTAAACCTAATGATTTGAATTTTCTATAAACCAAGAATCTGTGTCTCATTTTCTGACATTTTTGTAATAAGATTGGGTGGTATGTACATCTGTTCTCTATAACTAAAAATCTAAAATCACAGTGGCAGACTTAGTACTTGAAAGAGCTTTGCTATTCAGCCATAAAGCTTTATATAAAAGAAGTGCAATTCCGGCCCAGAAAAACAAAATCGTATGTCTGGCTCCTGCTTTTTATATGCCACATTTCTTTTCATATAATTTCTCTTCCATGGAGATCTGCTTCTTTTAGTTTTGCCTATTTGTCTTTTGCCCATAATTGTACGTCTCAATACCTTCTTCCCCATACTCTTGCTTTTCTCTGGATCATTCACAGTAGTATTATCCTTTAGTTGTGTATAACCCACATTTTCTGTTTTCTGCTTTTACAGAGATTGTATATTATTTATTTTAGTCCCTGCCCCAGGATACACAGTTCCACACCATACTGGATCTAATACTTCAACCTTTATGTTTTTGATGCCTTGGGATTTTCAAGTATTTCTATAATGTTGTGCACCTTGCCAAAGCTTTGCCATCAGAATGGATTTGTACTAGCTTAAGAGATATTGCTAAGGAAGCAGATCTTTTTCCAGCTTATTCAGCATGTCCCCCGGTGTTGTTTATATATTTTTTTAACATACTTTTTTTTAATTACTGCATAAACAATAATGGATCGATTTTTTTTGGATTGTAAGCTTGCATGTGCAGGGTCCACTTTACCCCTTGTAGTGGTCATTGGTTGCTTTTGCATGTTCAGTGTATACATCCATTTAATGTGCAGCACTGTGGAATATGTTGGCATTTCATAAAAATGTGTTAATAATAAAACTGCTACTAATAAGGATATGTAACCTTTTCTGTATGTATGTAAGCTACTGCGTGACACTTTGGGAGTAATGTACTGAGCTGGGATCTTTATTTTGTCTGCCAACTTACAGATATTAGACCCAGATGCACATAGGAATGTTTGTGTGTGTTGGTTTCTATTAGTTGCACTGCAGCCTGCGGCAGCCACATAGAATTGGGTAATTCATTAAAATATTTGCTGTTTATGGGAATTTCTGGTCTTGTTTTTTCCTATATTAATAGTTTGTTTCCTGTTATGACAATAATAAGGCTTTCATAGCTCTGTGCAATATTTACCCTACCAGGGTAGCCATATGTTTTGAATACAACTACCTAATCACCAACTTAACTCAATATGCTAGGTTATATTCAGTGTTTTTCCTGTCGAGGTGTATTTGCTTTGCACCTCCAAATAGAACAATATCATGTAAGTGAGTCCAGTTTATTGACTATGCTTAGGATACACCAAATCCAGGGTTGTTCCTAGTCGTGCTAATCCTTTATGTTCAGCAGAACTTGTTTTTACCCTTAAACGAATATGATTTGAAAGTGCTGGTCAATTTAAGTGCACAGTTTTTTTTCAATTGATGCAATTTTATTTGGGCGAGGGTCTATCAAATCTAATTAGGGTTTTGAGATTTGGGGATCTGAGTTCAGATGAAAAATTATGGATTTGGTCCATTGCTACAAAATATACCTAGAAATGTAGTGTGCTTTACATTTGAAATGGAGAGTCTAGTCTGTCTTTGCCAAAACATGGGGCCCCTTTTAGGCTGGGTCTGAGAATGGGAAATTTCTTCCTACAATCGAAATTACAGGTATTGGACCTGTTATCCAGAATGCTCGGGACCTGGGGTATTCTGGATAATGGATCTTTCTGTAATTTGTATCTTCATACCTTAAGTCTACTAGAAAATTTTGGAAATATTAAATAATCCATATAGGCTGGGTTTGCTTCCAATAAGGATTAATTATATCCTAGTTTGGATCATATACAAGGCATTGTTTTATTATTACAAAGAAAAAGGAAATCATTTAGAAAATTTGGATTATTTGGGTAAAATGGAGTCTATGGGAGAAAACGTAATTCTGAGCTTTCTGGATAACGGGTTTCCGGATAATGGATCGCATACCTGTATTAAAAAAAACAAAACAAGGTTAATAGTTGGTTCTAACCTAAGTTTTGGATCACAGAGCCGGTTTCAAATTATAATTTGGCTCCAGGGGCAAAAATCTATGAAAAATGCAGTATGAAGTTGCAATACGCAGCTCTTTCAGTGACAATGACATGTTCCTTTTTTCTTTTTTAAATCCCTGCTGACCCCCTAGCACAGTGTTATTGGAGGGCTCCATTCCACGTCAGGGGCATAATGATGGCTTGATTAAGGCTGAGCAGGAACTCCGTCAATGGTGGCCTTTTGTTAAGTATTCCAGAGAAAACACTCTGTCAGAAGAACAATTCCCTGCAGAGGTTAATTATTCAGAGCCAGGGAGAGACAGCTGGATATTTCCAGGAGAGTCACACTGAGTTTCCGGAATACAAATGCGGAAGGAATGACATCACTGCAATTAAAAACCTCTACAGATTTATATGAAAGGCTAGAGGCATGACGGGTACCAAAACACGGCTACCATGGAAAAGCTTTGCTTGGCACTTTCAGTGTGAGGTTATCCTTAAATGGCATGTTATATGGCACTTCTAAAGAGAACCACAGATTATATCCTGCCAACTCTGTGAGACAGACATAAAACCAGTGTCCTGTTTTCCTTTTGTGCCAGTTTGCTGTGTAATATCAGTGTGTGTTTATGTTTATACCGCATTTGCTTGGTGTGCCACCTTGGGCAAGACCATCTCTCATGAAATTCCAGCATTATGGGCCCTGTTGTAATGTTTGTGGGCAGAATAAATATGTTCTTATTTGCAGTATTTTGGTCTGTTTGCAACACAGGCAATTCATCTTCTTATATTTTCCTCATTGACTTCTCAGCTGTGCTTTTTACTATCCAAAGAGCTGAATTTACAAACAAAAAGTAACAGGCTAACAGTGCAGCTATTTTTTCCTAAGTCTAGTCTTACAGTAAAAACACCCTTATAAAACTGGCAATGCTTGCGAGGAAGTGGCCCTTACGTTATTGTGTTATTGTGTAATTGGCAAAAACATGTTAATTTTGAATTAGGGATGCACCATCTTTAATTAATGGATAGATAAAAGAAAAGTCAGAATCTACCAAAAAGATTACTTGCTCAAATTGAAAAAATACAATTTGTGCATTCAGATTTTAACACAGTCGTCACCTGCAGTTGCCTTTAAAATAAGATAGTATTAAGGGCTTGGATTTGGTTCTTTAAAGTACTAAAGATCTGCAAAAGCTGCTAGCCAAATCCTGAAATGTATGCTGGATTTGGTGTAGGGATGAACCAAATCCACTATTTTGCTTTCGGCTGAACCCCCGAATCCTTTGTGAAAGCTTCAGCCGAATACTGAACCGAATCTGAACCCTAATTTGCATATGCAAATATAATTTTTTTCTTCTTGTTTTGTGACACAAGTTTACATGATTTAACGGATTCACCTTGGCCAGGCACAAGGATTCAGCTGAAAATGGCCGAATTCTTGCCAAATAGTGAGCCGTATGCTGGATTTGTTACATCCCTAATTTGGTACAACCCTGTTTGGCCTTGCAAATATATTTGTTTAAAGTTGCCATACTGAAAGAAAACCCATAAAGGCAGGGGCACTGACCAGCCATTCAGTGTTCATCCATTTAATAATTGGTTAAAAAGGTCCCCTGTGTTTCCATTCATTGTCATTCCATCATCTCTTCCTGAACCCCCTCCACTTTCTACAGCTGCTCCTTCCTTCATGGTTTGCTGTATCCTATGATATATTTTCTGTTTTATTGCCTTTTTCTCTTCCTTTCTTTCTACACCTTGGTTTACACTAGCAATAAATCACATGTGGCTCAGTCACAGCTTGTTGCGATTAAAAATAGTCCATCGAAACCCAGTTAGCACAAGATGTTTGTAGCTGTAATTTTTCATCAGAACTGGCTATGGGGAGAAGTAACTTTCATCCAAAAATAATTTCATATGTGGTTGGGGAACCATCTTATTTATAGATTTTATTTTGTGTCATAAATGCATAGTGTGTTTTTCGTTTCCTATTCTCAAAGTTTGTGTTCCTTACTAGTACAGTAAAATGTTGTATTCTGTTTCAGGACTTTCTGCCAAAAAATACAAATATTTATTCAGAAAAACATAGTTGTATAATGTATTATACTTATTATTATATAATGTAAATATAATTAACATGTCAGATGTACAGTACTTAGTGAGGCTCAAAAAAGGCACACATCCATCAGATCAACCATCAACATTTTTGAGCAAGAGGAGGGTGAGCCAAAACTTTTGGAAACTTGCTGTTTGACTTTTATAGAGGACAAAATCATCTCAATACACTAGGCATGACATCTAATAACTCTTAAGGCTGTACACACATATATTATCATATGAAATTAAGTTTTGTGGGTCATGGTGTATGGTGGGAGACGAGGCAACCCATATCTGCAAAAGCCTTAGATGTTGGTCGCCTCACTGATTGGCCAAGAGGGTAAATTTTGATCGCCTTTGAACATCAGCAAAGGGATACTGTTAGATCGTTTGATAGAGGTAGAATTCTATTGTTTCTACCTGCTTATCTGACGATTCAACTCTTAAAGGCAGATTTATCAAGGGTCGAAGTAAAAATTCAAATTTTTCGTGTTTTTTTTGTGAAATTCAACTAGGGAATAGTTAAAATTCATTTCGAGTTTTTAAAAAAAAATTGAATTTGATTGTTGAAATTTATCATGTACTGGCCCGAATTCAAATTCGACTATTTGCCACCTTAAACCTGTTGAATTGCTGTTTTACCCTATGGGGAACGTCCTGGGATCAATTTGGAGTTGTTTGCAGCCTTCCTGAAAATCAAGGGGTTTTTTTTCAAAGAAAAAAATCTAATCGAATTAAGTTTTGAGTTTGCGGGTCGACCCCATTCAAATATTTAAAAAATTTCGATTGGTCGGTTTTTCTTCAAATCTCAGGTTTATGGGAGTTTTTACAAACTTCCATGATCTCTAAATTCAATGCCCAATGGTCACAGGAAAGATCATAATTGTAGCATGTAATATCTGCCCACCGTTAGAGCTCTTAAAGCAGTGGTTATCAGACTCATTTTACTTCTAGACCCCCTTGGAAGCTAACCTGTGGTCAGAGATCCTCTTAGTTTATAAAAAAAATAGAGATCTAGAAAACATTGATGTATGTATAAGACATTGAGCCACTGTTCCAAGAATCTCCAGAAAGTAAGTAAATGTTCATCCCTAGTCCTTTATTAATTGACCTTCAAACTGGCCTTTCAGGTGTATCTAGGAGAGCAAATAGGCTTTCTTCTCATATTAGCCTTTAGTTTGAGACCCCCTGTTTTAAAGAAACAGGGGGTCACATGCTAAAAGTGATTTGTATTTGCAGATTGGATATCCTCTTCTAATTTACACTATGCTGGGGAACACAAGTTAATTTTACAAATCTTTGTATTGACCTTATGTATTTTATTTTCCATAAACAAATCCAATTTGTGTAGCATTTCTGTCTAACTCCAATAGACCAATAATGCGTAACATGATAAATATCATGGGTCACTCACTTGACCCCTCCATGGGTGAATCATTTTGTTTCGTATGCCTTTTTTGGGCAATATTTACAGTATGAGTGTGATAAATGTGTCAAAACATTATACAAACTGCTGTTGAAGAGAAAGATATCCGCTAAATTGTGTGGTGACACATCTTGTCTCAGTAGTCAGAACTTAAAGTGAAAGGAATATAAACAGCCAGTCATATACTGGTTTTAATAACTTTATAAACATTGAAACTTTTAGAAGGAAGATGCTTTTTCCCCATTATGCAATAATGAGCAGAGTTTCCATGTAACCCTTGTTATAAGAATGCTAAAAGTTACTTCAACCCACAGCCAGTTCTCACGAAAACAATCAATGTCTTGTACTTGTTCAATGAACTATTATGTTTTGATTCTGAAAAGCTGTGACTTAGCCACATGTAATGTATTGCTAGTGCAAAAAGAAGGTAAGGTAACATGGCTGAAAAGATATAATGTTGTATAGCAGATGAAAGAAGGATAAGAGGAAGAAAGCAACACTGAATCTGAAATGAATGGAATAGAGCCAAGACAGTATTAAACCACAGTTATATTTTATTATCACAAATTATTTTAAATCATGTGATATCCTTTATAACTAGATTTGGATAGAGACCCAAGTCACATTTATGGATATAGGTCGCACACTTTTTTTTTTTTTTTGGAATTATGAATGAGTGCACATCCCCCAAGATACTTCCAAACGTTGGATTAGCTTACACAAATTGGCCAATGCTCCATTTGAATAAAAGCCTTTATTTTACATCATCTCGACTAGTCTGAGATCCAACCCCTCCATTCAGTGATGTTGGTGGGACAAACTCCCAAAAAAGTCTGAGGAGAGGTCAAGGCGTTCCTAAAAAAAGTTATTTTACCTTGATGTTGATGGAGAAATGTCAAACACAGGTTGCAGGGGCAGAATTGATGTTTTGATGTACTAGGCCTATATCTCATTATAGACTGTTGGCTATGATATTGTTCCATTTTAAAATAATTGCCATAGTTGCTTTACATTGACCTTTTAGACCTAATGCTGTCAGGAAGGAAGTCATGAAATGAGAACATGTTTTTGTTATTAGACTTTACTCCCTCAAAGTGGGTTCCATCTGTACTTGACTGTCTGATTGGTCCAAATGCTGACCTAAAGTACAGCACATACTGCCGACAGCTTGGTAATTGCCAGTGGGAGTCATTTATTGCCTTGGTATTTCTTTTTAACACATTAATAATTCAGTCAAATTTGGTGAACCCACTTCTCAGATGGGTTCACACTTGGATTGATGATCATACTACTAATAAAAAAGCAACTGCCCCTTGGTGACAGTTTGGTAAACTGTTTTAGGTCATATACAATTACAAAAGCACCTAGAGGCTTTTGTTTTTTTAAGCTGGTGTTGTGAACACGTACTATTGCACTGCTCCAGCTTTTGAAAGTCCCAACAGCCCCAAAGATTGGCGTCTGTGAGTTGTAGATGAAAATAGCTGAAGGTCCAATATAGTGACACCTTTGACAGCCTCTTGAGTAATGGCACCTAATGCCAGTGTGTGCATGTGTTATAAGGAAACCTATGTGTATCAATTTTAATTGTTTAACGCAGCCTAGGCTTGTCTGAAATGGCTGTAATTTTGTGTTAGTCAAATATAAATGTATACATTATATTTGACTAATTTATTAGTCCATAGACTAATAATTCTGCCTGTTGCACAACTTTTATTTCCAAATCAATCTGCTTAAATATTGTGCCTTACCTATAGACATTCATGGTAAATTAAAATAATTAAAATTAGGGGCACTTGCAGAAACTCATGCTACAAGGGCTGGAACAATATTTGCATCCTAGCAACTTGCATTTATGAAAAGTCTCCCTGGTGTTATAACCTTAATCAAAGCCTCTTTGTTAGTTGCCATGTGCAAAAAGTTTGCACCAGGTCTACAGATATATCTAGACAAATAACAAGATATATCTACCTTGTCTTCTGACCATGGGCCGGACAGACTGACAAACCACAGCCATTCTACTCAGCCCTTACTCCACACTCACCCACCATGGGAATAAATATGAGTGAGCTGAGAGGTCTGGGTCTAATAACCTATAGCAACCATCAGAAATGTACAAAGATTTGCTCTATTGATTGGTTGCTGTTGGTTAGTAGGGTTTCAGCTGGACAACAGAATAACACTAGCTAATAGGAGCACAGCTTGATGTAGTGCAGTGGCCAGAGCTAAAGGAATCTGTAATGGTGACAAACTGTGATAGGAACGAGAAAAACTCTGGCACTCAAGGCAAGTGAAATGCAGGGTTCCCCCTTGCTTTTATTTCTTGTGCAGACGTGCAACGTTTCGGGGTGACCCCCTGATGCTTGATAAAGGGGGTCACCCCGAAACGTTGCACGTCTGCACAAGAAATAAAAGCAAGGGGGAACCCTGCATTTCACTTGCCTTGAGTGCCAGAGTTTTTCTCGTTCGATTATACATTGGGGGCTGCCGTACCTCTACCCTGTGCACCAGGCGTTCTCTGTGAAGTTATTAGAGTGTGCTCTGCTTCACCTTGTTCCTGAAACTGTGATAGGAGCAATGAAGCATAACAATACTGCATAGGGAACAATGTATTTTAGGTGGGGACCCAGCATGACCAAATATTCTAACAATTTGTCTACTTGTGCCTACCCACACATTATTGCTAATTTTTTGGTTAATCAAAAGGTACCTTTATTAGACGTCTATTTGCATTATTTACACTATTGAAATGATGCCATAAACCTCCACTCTCCACAGGGTGGAAACTGTCCTTGCTGTCGGCATTCTGGAAGCTTTAAACAGTTAAGAATTAGTGATGGGCGAATTTATCAGTGAAAAAATCGTGAAACTCGAAAATTGACACCCGTGTCCAATTTTGGATGGGCATCTGAAAAGTTGCTTGCGTAAATTTTGACGCTGGTGTTAAAGTCAATGGACCGCCATATAGTGTTGACGCGCATCGATTTTGACGTGATCGACTTTTTCGGACGCACCCAAAATTTTTTGACATTGACGTATTTTCACGAGAGACTCGCAAATGTATGCGCCGGCGGCGATATGCAGAAATTCTATGCAAATTCGTGACAGTAAGAATATGTAGCTAGACTCAATTCATTTATTCTGCTGTGAGGTTTTCAAGAAAAGATGGATTAGAAGTTAGCTGGAACATAATGTTCCTTCTCAAACAAGTGAGATTGCTTTTGGAAAATCACTATACCTGACTCATAGAATTATGTACTGCGTTTGGCAGTCATGTACATTGCACTTTATGAAACGGCAAGATATTTATAATATGAATCTGTCATTTGTAGCAGTATGTGCTCCATGTAGATGCTCTAAAAGCAAATGTGTAATGCAACATTTTAAAAGCAGGTATGGGTTATAGAAGTGCTTGTTCATACATATACATACATATATACATACATATATATATGGAAGACTTAATTTGGCTCAGGTACTGACAAATATTGTTCTCTAGAGCTAGCAAATCACTGTGTTATTAGTAAATTGGGTAAATGCATTGGCTAGTGTGGGGTCCAGGTTTAAAGTGCACAATGAGGCATGTCATCATTATATTGATCCTACTAGCCTCGTTATAGACAGCCAATAAATGCAATATATTTAATATACGGTAGCATAGTAAATTGTGTCAAAAAATTATTTTGCTTGATTAGGTTAAAAAAAAGTTAAAACTGTGCCCTGTAGATAAATAGATTACCAGTGCACAATGAGACCCTGCATAATGGATTTCTGCATACAACAATTGGCAGAATGTTTGTAGTGCATATATGTGTATACTGGCCTTCATAATTCCACCATCTTGACTAACCCTACACACCATATGGTTTAGAGGCGAAAAAGCTGTTGACTTTTTTTCCCTCTATTATTTTCAAATAATGATCAGCTTTCTTATTAGTGTTTTATGCAGGGGTGTAACTAGAAGGGCCCTGAAACAAAATGTTTTGAGGAACCTCTTAAACTTTGGAAGAAGATATTTTTCATAAACATATATTAAAATTGCTTGTCAGCTAGATTTTCACTGGGTCCCCCTGAAGTCCGAGGGTATTCTTCCTTTGTAGTTATGCCCTTGGTGCCATGCTTCTTTCAATTAGGGTTGCCACATTTGCTGCTATGACTATAGTCATAGTTTAGACTAGAGAATACGAAATGTGATTTTTACTCCAAATATGGTCCAGACGATTACATAGCTGAGCTTCCAGGTGTATCTTGGAGAGAAAATAATAGTTCTTCTCAAATCTTACCCTAAATGGCGTTTAGTGTGAGCTACTGCAATAGGCCCTGGGGGGCTGTTACTATTTAAATGTAGGATTTGTTTAGACACACATTTAAACTGTGTATACATGAAAATTTTCCCTGTAACCATACACAAATTAGTGCAAGAGCATGCTTAAGCATTAGTGACTTGGCCCCATAAGCAAACAAAAAAAATATTAGAAGTAGTAGAATTTGGTAATTTTTCATCAACGGAGCCCAAGAACAACAATGAAGCCTCCTATTTACTAATTTAATTTTGTCTGGAATAAACTCTGGAGAACTGATTATTTTTTTTTTGTATCCCCAAAAGGCTTTTACTATAAAAATCCTTCCATCCCAAGTCATCTGTAGTGAGCGTGCAAATTGGTACAGAATAGACGCACAGTGGTTTAGAATAGGATAACGTGCCCAGAATTAAACGCTTCATTGAGACGACATGGAACCCAGAGTTCCGCAGGGACTATTAAGGTTGAAACCACACATTTCAAGCTCTACATTTTATCCTGAAATACCCACGGGAACCAATCTTTTTAATGCACTCAGCTCAGATCGGTGACATACTGCCTCAGATATAGTTACAATGCCATTTAAAACTTTAAAAGGAAACCAAACTTTAAAATGCAATTCTGTTTTGGATAAGATGCAATTTGACACATCTGTTTGAAGCCCTATGATATATAAACATTATATTTCTTCATTAGGTAGCCATGCTGTGAATATTTATTTTTTGGGGGTTTTTTAGTAATAAATGATGAGCGTCAGCTGTATTCTGTAGAGTATGAATAATAATAATAAAAAAAAAGAAAATCTTTACTACTACAAAAAAAAAGTCTAAGCCACATTATGTGGCCGTATGACTATCACCATTTCCTACCCTGCCATGTATGCTAGCTTTAATTTTACTGGCAGGCATCACACTGAAATACACTATGTATAGCATAAGAGTGATAGCCTTTTTCCAGTGGTGCAGCAGCAGCTCTGTGCTTTTGCCTAGACGTAGGTAGGGGTTCACAGTCACTGTTGTGTATCTAATGTGATGTTTTCTCACCACACATCAGTTTATCTTCCATACTCACTTCTCACACTTACCGCAGCTTGGTGTAAATAAGACATGTCAGCATGCAGTGATAGGTCACGCAAGTAGGAACACCAAAGCAGCGATTTCTGTGGAATGTGAGTTTTTCTATTTTTTTGTGTGTTTTTTTTTTAAGTTTTCAGTGGCGTTTATAAATACATATATCTTTTTCCATCTTGTCTCTTGGTATAGATATTTTATTATTATTAATAAATATGAATATATTAGATGTTCGTAAACATTTTTGACAGCCAGCATTTAAGCACTTGATCAGAAAGATTTGGAGCGATTGGGACTCTATGGCAGATACTGTCAGTTTTTTTTATATTTTATACCGGTATTATATATTACATATTACATACAATACAATTATTCTATTTATGTGTATGTTTGTAATATATGTTTCCAACCATGTGGGAATGCAGCGTTGGGAAAGTAGGAGTGGTCTAATACAAGAGGCGTGGTCTAACATGTCATCAGTAATGGCATCATCATCATTTAAAACTTTCCCTTTCCTCATTGTAAAATTGCTCACTGCAAATCACTATGTTCCACTGTTAGGAACCAATTACCTGCCTGTATGGTTTCAGAGAGTGGAAGGACACCCACCTAGACACAGGGAGATTTTACAAACTATCTCCTTGCAGGTGTGTTTTTAGCCAATTATTATTTACAGTATTATTTATAATATATATATGTATATATATATATATATATATATATATATAACGATTATTGCAAATAATACCCGCACTCCTTCACATCTCACTCAGCCGGGTGCTCGGTCAAAAATTGAGTATATATAATAGCAGAAAGGACCCGCACTCTGTTTTCAAAAAGTTCAGTGATTTATTTTAAAACTCACAGTGTCTCCAACGTTTCGGCCCTCTTTGGGGCCTTTATCAAGGATCCTTGATAAAGGCCCCAAAGAGGGCCGAAACGTTGGAGACACTGTGAGTTTTAAAATAAATCACTGAACTTTTTGAAAACGGAGTGCGGGTCCTTTCTGCTATATTTTATATATATATATATATATATATATATATATATATATATATATATATATATATATATATATATATATATATATATATATATATATATATATATATATATATATATATATATATATATATATATATTCCTGTTTTGACACCTCCTGTTTTATAGGCTGTACACCCTCAACAAATTTACAGTTTCTTACCAATGCAGGGCCTGAATCCCCTTTGCTATATAAAACGTACTGTGAATTTCTCTGACGCTTCCACCTACTGGGATCTGGGGATGCACCTACGGGTGACCCCGCTAGGAACAAATAATTAATACACAAGTGCAGTAACATTAAACTTTATATAACTGAAGGAAAAATGGCAAAATGTTATTACACAACAGCCTCCTCCAAACAGCAGCTTATTTATTGTCCCATGTAGGGGTAGCAAATCAGATTGGCGAGGTCCCATTTTGAGAGGTCTCTATAGGACCTAAAAATGTTTATCCCTGTTTGGCCCTGGGTGTTAGGGAATCTTTAATTACTGCTATCAGCATGATCCCACTAACAGGATTAATTAGAATGCCTGAAAAATAAAGCCACCAATACAAACTGAAAAATTCCACAGAAGATTTTAGGGGTCATTTACTAGTAGCACAACAGGATTCAAAGGCCAAATAAACAGCCGCAAGCTGCCATGTTTTTCATCCACGGGACTTGTTTTCAGGTGGCCATACACGGGCCGATAAAAGCTGCCGACAGACCGTGGCGGCAGCTTATTGGCCTGTGTATGGGGCCCCCCGACGGGCCTCACCGATCGAGATCTGGCCGAAAGTCGGCTAGATCTCGATCGGATGGGACAAAAAATCCCGTTGGATCGCGGCCGCATCTATTCGTTGATGCGGTCCTGCGATCCGACCACCCATTGGTATTCGTTAGGATCCGATCGTTGGGCCCTAGGGAGAGCTCCGCTCGTTTGACAACATCGCCAAACGAGCGGATCTCTCAGTGTATGGGCACCTTTCCCCCTCCTGCCCATATGCCTCCTTTAGATGGACAGAGTCCTGTACTGCTCTGCACCTCATGCCAATATTTTAATTGTGCGATGTGCAGAATGCAGATGACCCTGGACGCAAGTCCATCTTGTATTAGCACTATGGTACATGATTTTTCTACCTCTGCACTTGTGTCCAGGGTCACGGTAAATAATTCCTTCAATATGTCATTATATACAAACTGGATCTGTTAAGTAATAGATAACGGACTGAAAAGATTGTATCTGTTTTGGTGATCGTGTCGTATTTACTTCCTAAAACATTCAGTGCATACAAAGAATACATTTGGTTTTACCTTGCTTCGAGTTTTTAGTCCAAAAGGGAAAACAAAAAATCCACCTTTATATGCATAAGCCAAGCCACAGAACGTTTCTTTATAGCTACCGGTCTCAAGAATATTTTTATAACAGTGAAATTATTATTGCTGTTGGTGGGGTCTGGCCAGTTTTATACAATGTATTGGCCCAAAATAAATCTAATTGCAGTTATTCCAGTTTTGGCCTATTTCAAAGCATCAAAAGCCCCCAGAGGCTCGTTTTCATTTAATTACTGATTAATTGTCTCTGTTGGTCAGCCACTCGAACGGTAGCATGGCTATATTCATTCAATGTCCAGGGGTAAAGTGAAATCTGATGACTTGAGCTGGTGTATGTACCATCTGCTCTGGTTCAGAGCTTCACAGGCCAACACAGTGACCGGATTATTCCTTTGGTACAGTGATAACTAGCTTGGCCTGTTTGTCTCCACCTTTAGTCTTATTACATAAGCCAGAGTTTAAACATATATGTCCCTAATTATTTGGGCAAGTTAATCACAATTTTTTTTAAATGATTGTGTCCGTATAGTGCCTCCAGATTAAGCAACTGTCAGCCAGGCCTGGACTGGCAATCTGTGAGTTCTGGCAAATGCCAGAGGGGCTGCTGTAAGATGCCATAGACATTCACTGTGGAGTGGGCTGGTGGAGGACTGGTTGGGCCTCTGTATATTTGAAATGCCAGGGCCTATTTTGAGTCCCAGTCCAGACCTGCTGTCAGCTATCTGTGGACAATTACTGCTCTGTCTGCAACTGTCGGTCCGAAAAGAGGAAGCAACACCCAGTCCCTTTCCTAAACCACTTGGGCCCCTTATCTCAAATCATGCTGCGTATAGTACATATGCACCGTATTGCATAATATGCATTGATGTGATGTAAGACAGGAGCACATTTCAAGGAGTGAAATCTATTTTGTGACAGATAAAACTTGCAAAGAATCCGACAGCCGTTTAATGAACTGTTTATGCCTAGAATCGTATTAGAGGGGAAGTGTTAGTGGCAACTCTCAACAGGAGATAACCGAGAAGTTTATCATTGTCCCTTGATCTGCGGTTAAAAGAGAGAACTTCCCTTGTAACCCCCCAAACACTGACACACACAGTCTCAGTTTCACACATTAACTGCTGCCTCGGTTGGCAGCTTACACATCTGTACCCAGCCCTCACAGAAGCAGCAAGGACAAAAGAACTCAGACTTGGCGTTGGACCAAGAGAATCTGATCCCTTACACTCTAATTACGAAAGCAGAGCCTGGGGCTCTCAGCAGAGTGAAGGATTGGAGTAAAGTTGTACAGTGAAGGTGGAGCTTGAAGAGAACTTCCTTGTTTCCGTTGATCAGGGGGGAAAACCTCGCAGCACTGTGAGATGGCTGGGGGGGCTGGCAAAAGTAATGTGATGACTCCGCTTTCGACAGTGTATCATACACTGGGTATGTACTGGCCTATATGCGTGTGCTTGTTTTAATGCCATGAGCTGTAAAAGGGTTACTGGTACATTGTCAGCCGCTGATGCTCAATTTGTACCCTGCTACTTGTTGTTAAACAGCAAGATTTTTTACAAGGACGCTAGGAGTAGCAGTGCAACAGCATGTGGTGAGCTCTCATCCTCGTATTTAATGCATTAATGCAGTAAGAAAACATGGAAATTGCTACAGGAATGGACAAACATTACCTTAATCCAGTGCCCTCTAGCAGCCTGGCTGCTTTCTAATAGGAGCCATTTAATTTGTTCGCTATGTTTTTGGAGTGTGAAAGGAAACTTGGACAACCCAGGTAGACAAAGGGAGAACATAAGAATTTCTTGCAGATAGTGTCCTCGGCCCCCAGCACTACAAGGCAGCAATGCTACCCAAACATGCTGATGACTCTGCCACCGTGCTGCTATCAGCAGTAATCATATGCATGAAGGAATTAAGTTGAATTTAAAATAATAAACCAAAAAGCTAAAAAGCTTAGTGACAGACAAACTGGGCCAGAAATTCTTATCTGCCAGCTAGTTCTATTTTTGCTTCTGAAACCCGAGTGTACAAGCTGCCATTGTTGTGATTCTAATCTGGATCAGCTCTAGGCAGAGTGTTTTACATATTCTATTATGCTTCATGTTTACTTAGTGTATAAAGCAGAACTGCTGTGTAGCCAAGCTTGGCAAAAAAAAAAGTACCGCAGAATATCTTGGCACATTGTTTACTGAATAGTGTAGTGTCCATCTGCTTTTAGCTGGAATTGAAGGAAGTGTGTTGGTTTTTTATTACTGGCCACCAGGGAATCACCTGGTCACAAAATCAACTGGTCACAGTTAAAAACCAACCTCCATCAATGTCAGTGGATGATGGTGATAAGAATGCATTCATATTCAATACATAGATTGGATTTCAGGTTGGAGCGTTGCAAATTTGAAATCCAAATAAAGGAATATCAATCAATGTCAAAGTTGGTTTTTAGTGTTAGTATCTACAAGGTGTTAGAGGCTACTTTTTCTTAGTGAAGTTGCCCTTTGCTGTGTCATATCAGAAGTGGAATTAGCCTGTGTCTCTCCCAAAGGAAATATTTGTCCAGACCTAAATTCTTACCCCTATAGATGCCTTGTAGCAGCTGGGAGCTAGTGGCACACTTTGAAATGATGCAGTGATCACACCATGATAGTGTAAACGATAGTCGTTCTAGCTATATGTATATGTATATTTGCTAGTTGTGAAAACCACATAATGTAGTGGAATGTCCCATTGTAGAAGTAGGTGCAGAAATGTATATTAATGCAGGGATTCTGCATGAATCTTATGTCAGTTGGCCACACATAGGCAGTACAGATGGATTATAAGTATATGTGGAAAGCCCAGTGGGGTAGAGTTTGCACCAGTATGTAACCAATATGTATGCAAGTCATCTGCTTGGATATATGGCCGCCTTAAGCTGGCCATAGACGCAAAGATCTGATCGTACGAATCGAGGATTCGTACGATATTCGGATCGTGTGTGGAGAGTCCCGACATTTTTCATCCGGCGGAGATCGGTCGTTTGGTCGATCGGACAGGTTAGAAAATTTCTGTCGGCTGCCGATAATATCTCTGCGTGTATTGCCGATCGTACGATTTTCAGCGGAAGACTGTCACTAGCTTTGGTTGGACATAGATATCGTACGATTGCTGTCAGGGGCAGAACATTGCTGATCTGTTCTTTAACTAATCTGACTGGTAAGACTTTGATCTGAATGGTTAGTGGCGGGTCGGGAGATGGGAAAGTCCGATCGTACGATGATTCGTACAATCGGATCTTTGCATCTATGGCCAGCTTTAGTTGCAGATAAGATCATGTGACCTGATTATTCTGTGTACCATCACCAATTAGCTTTGCACTTGTTAACAATACTGCCTGAGTAACACAATGTGACAAACCGTTGTGTAACGCTTGGTGCATCTGCCCTTTAAACTCTTTCCTCGGATAATTAAAGTATTAACACATGTATGGCAATTATGGGATAATAAAAGAATGTAATTTTAATGTAAATCTTCCTTTTTCTAATGTAGGTACTCAGTGATGTGACCACAGGCTGAATATTCCCATGATCCTCTGCCATTTCCCATCAGTGCATTTTAAGAAAGTGCAAGAGCACATCTGGTTGCACTTAAAAGATGTCTGGATCTACTCAGCAAGCCACACAGAGCCGGAGGACAGGAGAGGCCCGCTACCCTCCCCATGCTATGGCTTATCCAATGCAGTTGTCTCGTGCGCACACGGTAAGACACATTCAAAACCAACAACACTTAACTCCCACGCACAGGTCTCATTCACTTTCCAGACAAACTCGTTCATATGGAAACTATGGTTAAAATATAAACTGTTCCTATACAGAAGAGTGTTTACTACTGTATTATGTATAAACCGGTTGTAGCTGATGCAGCAAGCAATTGTCTTTGCCTTGTGGTGAAAGTGATTTAGTGACTTATGTTACCCATAACCCTGTAATGTAGCCAAAACAATAACCATGCCTCTTAATAATTAAACAGGATTTATAGCAACAGAGGTGTTGCAATAAATTAAAGATAAAGATTAATTACATACATGCAGGTGGCACAAAAATGTGCTTCATTGTGCTTTTTGGCTGTAATCAGTCCCATTTGTGCAGTGACAGGCAGATCCAAGCAAATAGATGGGCCCTTGGCCTAAGAAAAACCCATTCCTCACCAGTGGGGTTCCCCCAAGCGCAGTACCCTGGAAATGCCCCATGAATATAGAATGGGCACCAAATTGTACATAAGAAAATTACTAATGATCAATGTACCATTTTATAACACTTATTAAAATCTAGTAAGCACATACTGATCTGTAATCAGGTTTAAAGGAGAAGTAAACCCTAAAAATGAATATGGCTAAAAATGGCATATTTTATACACACTGTATACTGCACTTATTGCACCAGCCGAAAGTTTCAGCTTCTCAATCACAGCAATGATCCAAGACTTCAAACTTGTCACATGGGGTCACCATCTTGGAAAGTGTCTGCGACACTTACATGCTCGGTGGGCTCTGAGCAGCTGTTGAGAAGCTAAGCTTAGGCGTCATTACAAATTATCAAGCAGAAAATTAGTTTGGCCTGTAATATAAGCTGATGCTACAGGGCTTATTAAAGTCTAATGCTTGTTGCACTGGTTTCTGTGCTGCTATGTAATCATCTGTATTATTTACTAATCAGCCTTATATTGTGACATTTATATTCTGTATAGTATATTGTGAGTCGGTCCCTAAGCTCTGTAAGTGATAGCAGCACAGAGCATGTGCAGTGAATCAGTAGAAAAGAAGATGGGGAGCTACTATTCAGAGGCACAGAACTATACTGCTAAAGGGTGTGGTTGCCTTGGGCTGGCACAGAAGCCCAAAACATAATGTACAACATTTCTAACCTACTTATTTAGTTAGGCTTTAGTTCTCCTTTAAGTGTACTATTTAGAGCAGGAAGTAGCAATAGAAAGAGAATAACCAGCACAAAAATAAAACAACAAAATTAAACCTTACGGAAAAGTAGAAAAATGTGCTTTGAAAGGAGAGACATTGTAACTATTACTCATATACTTATGTCATTTCTGATGGAAATCAATGCTCTTGTGGGATTTCCAGGACAGCAGCAAACCAGTAATGTAACACTCTAATTGTTACATCAGTATTTGGTTCATTGCCATAGAAACTCACATCATTTTGCTGCAGTGATGACCTGGTGATGCTGCTCGCTAAATCAGTGAGGCCCACTTACTATGTTAAGTGAGAATGGTATCTTATTACTACACCATCATATACTATAACACACGCTGCAGAACTTTCGTTTGTAAACGTGACATATTTTGGTCACAGATCAGGCATCACAGGCTAAAGACTTATATGTCGCTGGTGACCCTAACTGGTGCAGCTATTAGATGCAAGGTGCCCCATGCATGTTGTTAGCTACTTCCTGGAGGGCTGATCATTTAATCAGTGATGCTTTTTCTATTGAAAATAGCAGAAATAAAATGCATAATCTTGTATTGCTTCAAATTGAGAAACCCACATTCTGCATTTTCAGACAATAATGTTAATTCTTAGGATGTCACTTAAACTGGCAGTCCCTAGTGGCAAGTCTTTATTTTTCCCTTTCAAAATGTATAGGCCTTATTAAAACCCCATGTACTGTTGCTTTAAAGGGAAATAGCACCACTGGTGTTGTGCAACTGGAAGCACCATAGTCTCAGAATTGTCCTAAATTGCATCAAATTGTAGATATTGGATATATAACCAGCTATCAGGAGAAACCCATTGCTCATGTTACCTGTAACATAAGTAAACAATAACAAACTGCCTATTCTTTAGAAGGGACATAGAGAGATACAGCTGATTTATGAAATATCGAACTTGAGAATTATAAAGGGACATCCAAAGACTTTCTGGAGGAATTTTACGGACAGAGGGTGCTGAGAGCTTGAGTTCTGCAACCTTTGAAGAGGTTTTCTGTCAGGGTGCTGGGAGTAATTGACTATCCCTTGCAGTTATAACTTATTAAGGATCCAACATGCTTGCACATTATTCTCTCCATGAAAGCACATGTGGAGGAAATGTTTGGCTGTTTATACACACGCACCAAGCTGCTCTCAAGTTAGAAACTGCAGGAGGGGAAGTGATGCTTTTCTCATTTGCACTTTGTGTATTTTTTGGGTTTCCTGTTCTTGGCAACCCGCAACAGACAGTTTAATAGAGACCACATATATGATTTGAATGATTATCCTGCTGAAACAATTTTAAAGGGGAAGTATGCTTTTGGTTTAACATATGCAGAAATTGTCTCTGCCTATTGTATTTTTTTTTTTTTTTAACTTAAACCCAACCTCTAGAGCAGGGATCCCCAACCTTTAGAACTTGTGAGCAACATTCAGAAGTAATAGGAGTTGGGGAGCAACACTAGCATGAAAAATGTTTCAAACAAGTGCTGTTATTGGCCTATGTGGATTGTCAACCTACATTGAGGCTCTGTTTGGCGGTGCACCTGTTTTTATGCAGCCAAAACTTGCCTCTAGGCCTGGAATTCAAACATAAGCACCTGCTTTGAGGCCACTGGGAGCAACATCCAAGGTGTTGGAGAGCAACATGTAGCTCACAAGCTACTTGCTGGGAATCACTGCTCTAGAGCATGGACACCCAATCATCTCTGATGACTCATTTGGGGTTAGGGAGGTGTTAATCTCATGTTCTGACCTTAAAACAGATCAGGAATCTCCCATATTTCTTCAGACTCAGAACCTGGCATTGTCAATATCAGTGTTCTAAAAGCAGTGTTCTTATTTAAATTAATGTATTAAGATATTGGCACATGGGGCATTTTTAGCCATTTTTGTTTTGTTGTGGGGTATGCCAAATGCTGTTTTCTGGAAAAATATCTGCCCATGTAATAGCTTTGATTCACTCCATGCTCAGATCTTCCAAGGGTAAAAAAACATTAACTATCAGCGTTTCAAGCGTATACTATATTAAGCTGTTTTTCAAGTTGTTCTATGTTTTTTGGTGTTACTGGCCCATTTTCCCTCAATGATTTCAGAGTCCTGAGTGCCCAAGTCCCTTCAAACTGGCTTTTTCTTAAACATCTGTTTCAGCACTCGACTTAAGTTACGTTCTTAGATGGTGTTTTCTGTTCATAAATAATGCTGAATAAAGAACATCACACATTTATTCCCAATATCGCCCACATTCCCATCTACCGCCACTACCTGCTATGTACATAAACAAGCAGGATGATCTTAACAAAATATGGGGCTGCAGTGCTGAAAACTTTAGGCCACTCCTCCTTTAACACTACCTTTAGCCATAATTATGCAGATATGCTAGTATGGTAACTATAGAAATTGACTATAAGGCTTTATAAATCCTAGACATGGCAGTAAGAAACTGGATAATGAGAATATTAACCCCAGATATGTTGGCAGGAACATTGCAGTAATGGTTATTTAGCTCTCAAAGTGCTGAAAGTTAATTAATTATGAGCACATTATTTGCCGACCTAGGCCCCCTGCCCCAATCACTGCCACAAAGTTAAGGAGGGAGGTAAAAGGTATGTGGTATGCGGCACACACAGGTGAAGAGACCAACCCTGTCCATGTAAACAGCCTGTAGACTAAAATATCCTGAAAATATTTTGCTATCCAGATCCAAATCTGTGTGTGTGCCACTTCCCTAAGGTTATAGTATACAGTGGAAGTAATTTTGAACAATTAATCATAAGAATATAATGAAACTGGCTGGAGTGAGCTATCTACACTGGGGATAAATGGCCAATTCATGTCAAGTAACATCAAATATAACCAAATTGAATAAAGGAGACAGAATAAATTATAACTTTATAACTAAAGCTGATATGTGTGGCATCGCACATCGCGTGCCGGGTTAATCTCTTTTGCCCCCTGCAATGCAGAATTTGGGGTAATATGCCTCCAGTCTCTCTGCAAGATTGAAACTGTAAGGCTGCCGGAGCAGATTATTCCTGTTTTATTGGTATGAACATTAAATCTGAAGCTGCCGACTTCCAAACAGCATTACCAGTGCATTAAATGTGCATTTGATTACTGCAATTGTTTTAAACAGCTTTTCCCCTGTAATTGTGTTTGTATTCTGTGCTGTGCCCTGTGGTTCTGTAGAAATCGCCTCCAATTTGTTATGCGCCATTCAACTGATAAAATCAGACTTGTGAAGAAACCTTTATCCAGTGACAAAAACTGAAGTGTGAAAAATTCTGCATTTCACGTGCCAGAAGAATATATATTTAAACAAACTGCTTCTATTTTGTCTGTATTAGATGGATGAGGTGTGTGTTTAGTGGCTATTGTTATGGCCAGTGGGAGTTTTATTCAACCAGTCCCCTCTGCATCAGATCCTTACATCCCAGGCATAAATACAGAATATTATGTGTTCTTATAATGCCACCTGAGCAGTATTTTACTAGTGTGGCCGGTAAAAATTTGGTTTTTTGCCAATATTATTAATGGGGAAGAAAGAGAAAATATGGAAGGGTCAGCATTTTTTTTTTTCATTTTGGCAACCCTAAATGGCACCAACATGGTTAAAGTACAATGAGGCCCAAACAACCCCCACTAGTCCACTCCGTGACTGTCTATGGCATCTTGTAGCAGCCCCTCTGGCATTTGCTACAACCCACAGATTGCCAGTCTGGGGCCTGGTCTTTATCTCCAGGCTGATTCCACCACCTCTGGGTCAAACATACAGATTGGAAGCAAAGCTGTAGATGATTTTGTGTAATCTCAATAGCATTTTTCATGATGATAATGATGTTTTGACAGCAATCCTGTTATCTGAGGAAAAGCCTTGGCACGCTGCTTTGTCACTTTCAAAGTGACATTTTTCCTATTCAAAAGTGACCTGTTCAAGGTTAAGGAAAGATGACTTTGGAGCTATGATCAAGTGAAGCCTTGCGTGAATGCTATTTTGATTAAAGAATTTTCAGCCTCCCTAATGTATTTCTTTTACAACGTATTGATTAATCTCTTGGGGCCCTTGCATGGCTATATGTTAATGATCTATCACTTGCTTTCTCACTTTAATTTGAGTGTAATGGAGGCTGATGTTTAGAACATGTGCATCTTGGGCACACTTTGCCTCCTCTTCTTGTGTGATTAATGATTCATTTATTTCTGCTGTTGGTTTAATCCTTAGTGACAGATCTGTGCTTATATTATAGTGTTCAAATCATCAATTTAAGGAGTCCCAATACGTGACTTCACACTTTGGGGCAAGTAGCAGAGCAGGTCCATTTTCATGTAACAAATGGGAGCTGCTGCAAATGTAGAGCTAGAGTCCAGAAAAAATACTGCAAATGATGTATTTATAGTTCAGAAAAACATTCTGTCTGTCCTCCCCCGTGTGTTTGTGTGATTCTCACGTGTTTTCTTGTCTGTGTAAGTAACCACAACGTGTAGACAAAAGGAACTCACATCTCAAAGAACAAATTACTATATTGTTTCACAGGCATTCGTAGATCATCAATTGTGCTTTCATGTGAGTTTCAAAAGTCTATCACATTCAATTTCCCAAAGGGAGGAAGCACACCAATACCTTCGGGCAATGCCTTTAAATCATATATTCAGCAGAATGTGGCACAAGCTTTCGGGGATCAACCCCTTCCTCAGGATTTTTAAGCCGGACTGATCAACATCTACCCGATTTTCGGGCCCCTTCTCGATCGTGTAATAGGCTGGCAACTTAATCTGTTGGCAGCTTATATCTGCCCATGTATGGGGGCCTTTAGATTCAGCACACCATGAATATAAAGGTTGGTACTGAGTAAGGTATAATTCCTTATTGTATAGAATTTCTCATTAGATATACACACCCTAACAAATTCAGCATATTGTTGCCTAAACTGGTAGATGTGTGTTAAGCAGGTTTTATTGTAATATATTTTTGGTATCAGTGCTGAACTTGCTGGAAATATGCTAATGCCTGCTGATTAGGCTCCATTGTGTGCTGTATAGTGCCTTGATTTATAATTGTCCATTAGTGCGTTGCTCATAGCAGTGTCTTTGTGTTTTCTGTTATGCTACTTGAACTAGCTGCTATGTGCCAATGCATGGCATTCTGGGAGAGCCTTCCAGTGTCCACTCTTACTACACCACCATATTAAAGGTGCTGCTGCTTCCAAAAAAATCTTCCTGGATGTGGGCCCACAATGACCTGACTTTTTTGCTAAAATCTCTTTGGGTTCTGACAGGGGAATGTAATAAAAGTCGCAAAGAGCAAAACAATTCGCACCAATAAGACTAAAAATCCACATCTCGCAATGTAATATTGTTCCTTAAACTGTTATTGCATTGCGAATTTTAATTGCGCATTGCGAATTTTAATTGCGCACTCATAAGAAGTGCTTGAAGGTGTCGTAATCTTTTGGAGCAAACATAACGACTTTTTCAGTAAGAAGTTTTATTACATTGACAGCGCATTGGCGCAAACTATAAAATTCGCAAACGGTCTTTCACTGTCGGAAGTGGTCGCTAAACAGTTTCCGGGCTCGCAAAAGCTATATTAAATTCGCGCAAAGGCATAACTTTTCGCATTGCGAATATTTTTTCCGTTAGCGATTTTTATTACATTCCCCCGTAAAAGTATTACAATACTCCGTTTAGTAGATGTATTTGAACGACAAATCTGTGCATCCTTTGGCTTTTGGAATTCTGGGAGCTGTAGTTCAACAAAGCTCAGGCACGGCTGCAAGGGAGGGGACCGATACGACAAGGGAGCACTGTAACAGCCTTTAGGAAACTAGTGTGAGTGTTCCAGGTGTCAGGAAATGCTGACTAGAGAAATACTGATTAGCAAGAATCCTTGCCAAATGAAACACTGGCCCTTTCTAAATAAAGCATGTTATTTCTCAGGTTACTGTACAAGAGGGAGTATTGTGTGTGCTTGTGTGTGTATATACAGTAAATGGTCTGGAGATAAGTCTGTTGCACTTTTCAAGAAGCTGGAAACATATAAAAATGTTGGAAGAAATGGCATTTTGCCTCAGTTTTGCCCTTTATAAGACTCTGTAACCTCTCTTGGGCATTTTATTTTTTCTCCTGGAGAATAATCATACTGGAATTTTTCAGTAAATATGTCCATATGGCAAGACAACCCTTAAACGCGGTTATTAAGATTTGGGCATATAGTGTTGCATCAGAAATTCCACTTTTTCTGTTCTTCAACCAAAACAGATGCTTTTCTTCAAAAACTTCAAAAACACGTTTTATAGTTCAGTTGGTTTCAGATAGTTCACCAGAAATAAAGACTTTTATCAACTACTCTCTATTTTCTTTTTGTGGCCCATTTTCTAATATTGAAGTTTAAAGCTTGAGGGGCGTCACCGAGTCTGTAACGGTTTTAAATGATACCTTAGTTGATACATTTGTTATCTTTGTCGCTGCTGAGCAGAATCCCTGAGTTTCATTAAAGGCAGCTGTTAGAATTGATACAATAGTTGCTAATACTCCACAGATGCTGCTGAGAAATGGATCAATTAATGTAGCAAATTGAATTACTGTGCTGCCAGACTGAAACACCAGAGACAGGAACATTATATTATAGACTTCAATTCTGGAAAAACAGTAAAAAATGGAAAGCAACTGAAAAAAGTCTTTTATTTTTGGTCAGCAGTCTGAAAATAACTGAGCTGAAAGTGTGTTTGGAAGATGAACAACCACTTCAAATTCATAATTATGAGACCACAGATTGTAACAACAACTTTAAAACAATTGAACATTTTTTATGAATGTATATTGCAAAGGTGCTTAGAATACATTCTTTTTTTCATTTCATTTTTTATTGGGTTTGCAACTAGGGTTGCCACCTGGCTTTTTTTAATTGGGAAAAAGGATAAATAAAGAAGAAACGTAGTCCATTTAGCATATCTGTCTGTACTAATTCGGATACATGCAAGCACCGAACACATACACAGGTGGTTGCCCATGTGTAAGAGACCTTAGTGTTGTTCTTCTTTTTAGTTCCTTTCTGCTTTGCCCATTGTTCCCATTTTATGATTAGATTATGTATTATTAATCGTAACTGTCCTGCACTCCATCACTGAATTAGATTACAGCAGGAATGGTAAATTATGGCAATCCAGCTTTTGTTCAGTTACTTTGCTATTGGGTATGGGCCACAAACTGTAATCCTGCAACACCTGAAGGGCCACATGCTGTGCACCATTTGTTCAAAATAAAGAAATCAGTCACAAAAATGTATTTATTCTTTCAGGATGCCAACCTCTTGGAGTACCAGCACCACACCCGCGATTACAGCTCCCACCTAGGCCACGGCTCTGTTCTTTTGACACAAAGAAGAAGACCCTCACTGCTATCTGAATTCCAGCCAGGAAATGAAAGGTATGCATGATCTGCAAAGTGCAGGTCTATGTCTATTTGTGTTTTATTTTGTGCTTATCAGAACTGCAGTGTGGGTAAGACAGAGCACTGACCATTTCTTCCTGTGTTTAGTGCGGAATAGCGGTTAAGGAACAACTGGTAATCCAACTGTTAGATTGTTAGTACTAATATTAATATAAAACTGGGAGGAGTGCACATATATGTAAAATAAATAAATAAATCCCACAAAAATAAAATGATTCAGACAAACCAGTTCCTCCCAAACATATCATGGGACCCTTTAGACCAGGGGTCCCCAACCATATTTTATCCATGAGCAACAATCAAATGTAAAAAAAGAGTTGGGGAGCAACACAAATGTGAAAAGGGCCACTGGGGATGCCAAATAAGGGCTGTGATTGGTGATTTGGTAGACCCTATGTGGACTGGTAGCCTAAAAGAGGCTCTGTTTGGCAGTACATGTGGTTTTTATGCAATCAAAACTTGCCTGGAATTAAAAAATAAGCACCTTCTTTGAAGGCACTGAGAGCAACATCCAAGAGGTTGGTGAGTTACATGTTGCTTGTGAGCCACTGGTTGGGGATCACTTCTTTAGATCTACACTGCTTCAAATGAAAGTTATTTTTCTTTAGTCACCAGAACTGGCCTGGCGGGGGGCCCATTAAGGGTCGGGGGCCAATTGGGTTTTTTCCCGGTGTCCCACTGGGCCAGTCCAACACTGTTTGTTATTGCTTTTGTTTATTTTTTAACTACTATTTCTGCCCAAGGAATTAAATGTTCACTGGCAGGAGAATTCTCAGGCAAGGTAATAAAGAGCCAATGCTTTCATAGGAATTTTAATGCCTGGTAAACCCCATATAGGTGCCAGATACATGTTTGCTCAGAAAAGACTGAATTATTTGTGGCATCACCTAGTAACGTTAACTTTATGCTAGTGAAGCGGTGACATCACAACAGTAAGACACTATAAAGATTTTATCAGAGGCGCTGGCTGTGATCACAGAATATTGGCCCTATTATTTCAGCAGCTAGTTTCCTTTTTGTTTTATATGCACTTATATTTGATTAGGTAGCAGCCAAGATGTTGCAAAGGGTGAGGCCTTTCCGCCCTTGGCAAAACTGTGTGAATGTTTGGCAAGCTCTTTAATTTATACAGTCACAAATAAATTCAGATTCCTCTCACGTGCTTTGTGTCTGTATGGAACATTGTGCTTCCTTGACACAGTTCTGAATTTCTTTCCTTGGAAACATTCACATTTTTTTTCATAGTGGATTGGAAACAAATGCAAATTAGTTGTTATTAATTAGTATACAGATCAGGGCCTGTTTCATGTTCTGCTTCTGTGTACACATACCTGTGGTCAGGGAAGGGCGGATGATTAATACATTCCTCCCTTCACCTTATACACAATAGGGCTCTTAGCCTCGGGCCTTGCAGTCTCTCCTTTGCCTGAACGATTTCTAGTATGATTTGATCTGAGAACATGAGTGAGGATTCCCATACTTTGAACCCATTCTGTATTTTGCATGTGTAATAATCAAATACCTATTATCCCCTACCCAATTTCTAACACTGGCATATTAAGGTTGTATATTTCAAGCTGCCCTTTTTGCTAAAATTGTGGCAATATCACAGCTTCTACTTATTTATTATGCATGATATTTTTAAAAAAGTAATTAAAAAGCCAGCAAAAACATTTTCTGTATCAGCTGCTAAAATCCAAAAGGGGACTATTACATTTTAAAACGCAATGTGGTAAAAAGTTGTTCTAGTAGATTTCATCAGACTTTCCATGCAGATCTTTCATCAGACTGGTGTGTAAGGGAGTTCCCATATACAATAACGGTTCATGCTACCTCTTGAGTAGTGAAGCCACTTCCGTGACCTCGCATTAGTAAAGTATGGGCACTCCTAGGCTGGCAGTTCTCTAATTCTTGTCCCTTGAGATTAAAGGTTAAGATGAAACATTGATGTAGGATTTGACCAATATCATTTTAGACACTAGGGGCTGATTTATTGAGAAACGTGGAAAGGGATTTGGTATACCGATGCTTAAAAAAAGAAAGAAAATAACAATTGTGTACTATCATGATCACATGATTTTTTTTTGTTCCATAGATTACACTTATTTTCCATGCTTTTTTCTCATGACCTCATTTTGCCATCCTTCCCACCATTGTAAATGGGCTGTAATGGCATCATGAGTAGCATATTGTTCTACCAGCATCTATGCCCATTCACTACATTAACTTTTCCACATGACATTCGAGCAAATTCACCACCCTTCAAAGGGGACACTGAATGGAGTTATTGGGGGCTGGAGTAGAATTTGCACATTAGAACAAACATTAAATATATATCTGATTTGCCCCAGTATCTGCAGTTTGACAGCCCTACCATCTGCCATGGGAATCATGTTTCTCTGTAACAAATGGGAAGTGGCTGATGAGTCTCCCTTAAAGGAACCCACGGGTGTACCAAAAAACCACAGTGCTGATTCTAATGTATCATAGTGGCACCATTGTAGATTTTCTGTTGATGGTTTTCTCTTTGATCTATGAGACACCACAAGTTTGCTGGCAAAACACGGTGTAGCACAATCAAATAGTTATGGGGTTAAAGCTGAATCCTTGGAATGTACTTCGCTTTTATGGTATGGGTCACCTTGCGTGTATATCACAAACCTTAGTGACTTTTATCCAGATTCTTTTTAAACCCTTACCCATTAAAGGGCACTACCAATGGGGGATCAGACACCCACCAGGACTGCTGCTTCAGGGGCCAGCAGAGAGTATCTGTTATCTGCTGTGTATCCTGTGCCTTTTCCCACTTTCAGCTTTAAATGGTTGCCCCCATGGCTACACAGAGTTTGCTTATATAAACTATAGTACAGTTTCTGAAACAAACACACCAGTTGTTGCAGTGCAGGGCAACAGGACATTATATTTTCATATATAATATTTTATATCAGGCCAAAATAATATGTTCACTTTAATATCAAGTAATTGCAGTGGCTACAGTGATGGAATTGCTGCCAAATACACGAGTAAAGTAATATTGATAGGAAAGTATGTGCTAAAGTTGAAAATAAAATGTTGTCTTGTCTGGAAAATAATTGATGGGATGCAGCGTGATAAGGCAAGTGGAATGTTGAAGCTCTTGTGACCTTAACGCTGACCTATTCTATTGCCAGACATAAATCAGCACAGTCACCTTGCCCCAAGCGCTCAGTTATGTCAGTGAAAAATAAGGAGGAGAGACTCTGTGATATTTAGCCTTTGGGCAGAGCACCAATGTCAGGTTCATCTGTGGCCTCTGCTGGCAGGTGCACTCCACACCAGAATTTTCCTGACATGTAAGTAGGTCACATGAAATAAACATTTATTTTATTGTCATGGGCTTCTTGAGCACTGGTTTGTGGATATCTCCTAGCCATTAGTACTGTCAGAAATTCTCCCTGGGGTGATTTAAAGGTTCTACATATATAAGATGTATTTAAGTCAAGGTCTGTCTTTGTGTAGCGCCACAAATACCTAGCCACTTTCCAGTATTAGATAAAAGAAATCACAAGCAAACATTGCCACATTAGCATTATGTATGTTTGTGTGTTTGTGTGTGTGTGTGTACAGGAGGGGATTGTTTTAAGAGCCTATCAGAGCTAAATGTACCTTAAATAAGATTGCTATCATGCATGAGATCATATTCTATCTACATCAGGCTTTATCCCCATAAACCTATTGAAGCCTAATGCTGGGAACCTCTCTGAGCCTAAAACAGCTGACAAGAGAGGGAAAATACAATAGCTCCTGGTGATTTAGATAATAAGATTTGTCAGATAGCTGAACATCTGTTGAGATCAAATATATATTTAGTGCATTTTCATTTTCATGATCACCTTGTGTTTTAAGTGTAGTGGTGCTCTACTAATGCATTATCAATTCAAGGATTTGGCATCTTGCAAGACGAGTTGCAGGCATTTGGCACAAATCTTAGATGACTTATTTTCATCTAAATTGGCTGTTCTGCGAACAGTGTCCCACTTCTGAGAATTGACATGCAATCAAAAAAGACTTGTGGCGTGGGCAAATCTGTTTTTGCTCTTTGATGACATTCGCCTGTTCTGAAATAAGTATAAGTCATAAGAATAGGTAAGAGATTATCTGTAGTTCTTACATGTGACCATAGGCATTATTCTGCACCCTCCAGCTGTTGAACTGCAAATCTTAGCATGTCTGACAATTGAAGGATGTTGGATGATAACTGGAAAACAGCCTGCTGAACCCCAGGCTGAACATTCTAGTGCCTATGATAGCTGATTTTATCATGGAGTGCAGATCAAAAAGGGCATTAGGGTAATTGTGTTTTCTAATGAAACAAAATAGGCCTCATGGTGCCCAAGCTACAGGTAACCTAGCTGATTACTAGCATGGTACTGCCTGCTTAATGTAACTGGTTGAATCACCAACTATGTCTTCGTGATTCAAAATATTCCAGTTGCAGAAAGATATGCATGTGATGGACAGACTAAGGTTTGGCCTCTCATATTTAATTTTACTCTCTTATTTATAAAGTGGTTAAGACTTATTAAGGCTGACTGCCCTTATACACTGAAAAGCTTTCTATACATATAAATGAAATGTTTGCTTTTTACAACTTTTTCTCCCAAAGCCAGGCCCTGTATTTTTTGCCATGACTTTTTGTAACCACTGGGCCTTGTCTGATATCATGAGTGTCTGTATACAGAAAGTTACTGAATTATACCTGAGCATATACACAAATTTGGTTGCCATTTGCCTTAAACGATAAACTGATGCCCAAGATGAGACAGCGTCGATTCTCAGATTCACACTGATTTTTATGACATTGGCTTATATATCAAAATCACAAAGTTGTAAACTTTACTATATACTGAAGCACACATTTTCTTATCCTTTTCCTACCTACCCAGTCCTATTTGGGGATTACAAATTAAAAAGTCCCTCACTTTTCCTCTCAACCCAGGTCTCAAGAGTTACATGGAAGAAGAGACCAACATTCCTACCTGCATGACATGAGCAAACAACATGATCTAGACTTGGCAGAGGCAAAGAGGCCTAGATTGGATATTCTTCATGACCCACTTATGCGACACTCACTTATAACGCAAAACCAGCATGCAATAGGGGAAGAATTAAACAAGGTAAGACAGTTAACGCTAACATTTATGCTGTATCCTGTTCTAAACTTGTAATGGTTTTTTGATCATTTTAGGGGTGTCAATTTTAACAGCACAGCACAAACACAGAAGGGCTCTGCTCTTGGAGGCAGGATGACAGGCAGGAAAAGCTGAGCATAGGTGTTTCTCAGGGGAGGAGTTTGCAGGGCTCACAGTCAAAGACAGAGGCCAAGCTGCTCATAAACATCTTAGAAATTCAAGCCATGCAATATTCCCTTCTCCAATAACTTCGCTCTTATGGGACAAACCAGTGAAGGTTCAGTCTGGCAATACAACAGCAACTGTTTTAACATATACCATCTTGGGAAACCCACAGTCTGGCAGCAGGGCAAGAAGCAGTATATCCTTTTAACCATCTGTGTCCCAGCATGGGAAAACTTGCAATAAGATTGATTAAGCTAGCAGTCCCTAGACTTTGGAGAATGAAAATTGTACACGGAGTAATTCCTGCAGATAACAAAGCATTGGGGATGGCCCCTCAGCCATTCAACCAGCTCGTTGAAATCCAAAATCAAGACCACAAAGTTGATGCTATGGTGATACCCTGGTAGGTCAAGCTGGTATACCCTTTCCCTAGTGATCCACAGATACTGTGATTGCACCATTCTATATCTGAAAGACCCAATTTCCATAGTTGGGCAGTGGACCCTTGATTTCTGTCCTGCCCTCTTTAGACCCAATTCTGCATCACAAATGTGATCTCTGCTAGGAGGGTATGTGAACTAGTTGAAAACAACCTATTTGTATATCCCAAAAGGATAATGCAGTTCCTCCCTAAAGTAGTTACTGACTTCAACGTGAATCAAGAGATAAGGGAAAAAATCCAATCACATACGGCTCAGAAGGAACATCGGTGCACTTTATTTTACAATATTTTATGTTTTTTCCTTCTTGCAAGCTGCCTGTCAGTATTTGACATGGTTGTGTATGTACTTTTGCATATGTACTTTTTTTTGGATTTACACGCCCTGTAGTAGGTTCTAGAATGAAACATAGCTTTGAGGAAAACCAGCTGCCTTCTTATACTGTTTCTTTAGATAAAGGCCACAGTGAAGGGCACCTTGTTTCCTTTAGTTGATATTCCTGTCAGTACCTCAGTTATTACCCATGTACTGTACTCCCACATATTCGTTTACGTCATACTCTGGGAAGATGCACTTAAAGGTGAAAGGATAATGCAAAGGCAGAATTCCCCCAGGCCTCCATGATGTTGCCTCTATATGAATGGGCTGTCTCATATTCCATCTTTCATCTCTTTATTTAAGACCTTGAGACATGCTTCAGATAAGCACTGATGTATTTGACACTACTCTAGAAAACTGTACTTGTCTGTTTTGTCTCTTAGCATGCCTGTTAAAAGAACAATAACACCAAAAAATGAAAGCATTTTAAAGTAATGAAAATATAATGCACTGTTAAAACTGGTGTGTTTGCTTCAGAAAGACTACTATAGTTTATATAAACAATCTGCTGTGTATTCAAGGGGGCAGACGTTCAAGGCTGAAAAAGGAGAAACGGCACAGGATACACAGCAGATAACAGATAAACACTGAAGAATACAATGGGATTCTTCCAAACATATCTGTTATCTACTGTGTATCCTGTGTTTGAATGGCTTCCCCCATGGCTACACAGCAGCTTGTTTATATAAACTATAGTAGTGTTTCTGAAGCAACACACCAGTTTTACCAGTGCAGGGCAACAGTACATTATATTGTCATTCCTTTAAAACACTTTTTTGGTGCTATTGTTCCTTTAAGCACTTCACCGCAGGTAATTATTATTATTATTATTATTATTATTATTATTAATAATAAAATGTATTTATATAGGGCCAGCATATTTCGCAGAGCTGTAAAGTAAATGTGTTTATACAACTAAATCACATTAATTACATGCATAGAACATATGGAGTTATATACATCACAACTAATACCAGTACAAGAGGTGAGGAGTCCCTGTGATAATGCACAGGCACTTACAATCTAAAGGGAAGGGAATAAGACAGAAGGTGTGGGAGTGGGCAGGATCAGAATTGAGCTGGTGAGAGATTTAGTACTGTGGTATTGCATTTGGTAGTTAAGCAGAGTGAGGGTAGGCTTCTTTAAAGAAGTGCGTTTTAAGAGATCTTTCAAATGCAGAAAGGTTGGGAGAAAGTCGGACAGATTGTGGGAGAGAATTCCAGAGGAGGGGTGCAGCCCTTGCAAAGTCATTAATGTGAGCGTGTGAGGAGGTAATGAGAGAAGAGTTGAGTAGCAGGTCAGTAGAGGAGCGTAGCAAGTGGTTGGGAGAGTGTATAGAGATGAGATCATAGATGTAGGGTGGGCAGAGTTATGAAGTGCTTTGAATGTCAGGGTCATTAATTTGAATTTTATTTGAAAGGTAGTGGAAGCCAGTGTAGGGATTGGCAGAGTGGCGTGACAGAGTAGGAGCAATTGCTGAGGTTTATGAGCCTCGTAGCAGTTCACAATTTACTGTTTTTTTTCTTTTATCATGATGTGATTGTAAAGACAAGGGTTATTCTGTTTTTTTAGATCCTTATACCCTTAGCATTTAGCCCTATCCAAACCTTGCTGTCAAGGGGTGACTTCAGTTAGGGGTGACTTCAGTCATCACACTATATTATCATTGCACGGATATAGGTTCTTCCATACTTCTGCACTAGACAGGCGGTAGATCATGTTGTGGGCACTTATTATAAAACAAAATGGTCCTGGACACTAGCACTCGTAGGTTTTCAGTGATAGTCCCGTTGATGCCATGTTCAAGTAGATCACAGGGGTGAGACACTGTGGTCTGTAGCTCATTACACCAGTTGTGAATGGAGAGTGTGTATTTATTTCTCTCTCGCTTTGCCTCGTTCTCAGCTTAAACCCTTACTTGGTGCTGCTCTTTATCCCAGTATATCAATCATAATATTACAGAAGATTTTATAGATTGGTGAATGCATTCTCTACTTAAAGATACGAAAACCTGGCCCCTCCTTTGAAGTTAACCTCGGTGCTGCAGAGTCTAGGAAGATGGCACCTCCACCATACATAGATGACAATGAAAACTCCAGCACACGGGTAGAATGCTTAATAGCGATTTTACTCTGTGTTTAATTGTACCAAGCTAAACAAATACAAAGTTTTAAGAGCAGGCCCCTTCATCAGGTCTTCTAATACCTTTTCTATTCCACTTGCAGCCCTCCAGCTGTTGCTGAACTACAACTACATCATGTACAACTCTCACCACTTCCAACAACATCTGAAGGATGTCAGAAAGTTCATGTAGTCTACATGAGTTGGGAGTGGTGAGAGTTGTAGTTTACAAGCATCTAGAGGGAAACTGACTATCTGATATCTGCTTAAACATTTCTTAATGGGTAGGCATTTTGTTGAGATCCAAAGTGCATATTATGTTTGTTCTCTTATGCTTAGTATGTTTTTATTATGATAGTTCTCTGTATTCAAAATACAGAAATAAATACAAGATTTATAAAATATTATGCTCCTAGTGCGTAGCAGAAAGTCCTTGTCTTCTTTGTTTATTCTGCAGCCTTGCCCAGGGCATGGTATCTGCTTCCTTCCATGTGATGTATATTACTGCCTTTAACATGTGGTCTTTATTTATTTGACCCATAAGAGAGATTGTGTTTTCTAGGCATTTATCTTGCTTTTCCAAGGCTTTCTTCCAGGAAAATAATCTGAGTCTTTGTTCAGAAAAATAAAGAAAAATGTCAGGCACTAAGTTATGAAATAGACAGCCAGATAGCCTGGTGGTAACTGGATCTTATTCATACGCTTGCTCAGGCCTCTCGGGTTAAAGAGAAACAGCTATTTTATCAGTCTGTTACAGTGAGGAATGTGCTGTATTTTTCATATCAATGACTTGGCATATACAGAATATTGTCTTTATTTTCTAGTGTCTCCTTTCAAAGCTGCAGCAGGCTTGCCATGGGTCATACATAGTCACAATGGAAAGACTAAATGCCCCTTTGGTTAAAACACAGGGCACATGAAAGCTTTGGCTTACTGTGTATTAACACCCTTCCCAGTGTTACTTTTGGAATTTCATCTAGACGTCATCCAAATTCCTCTATTCATCTCATACAAAGGCTTTGCTTTAGCTCTATAGAATAATAATAGATAAAAAATGCTTTGGCCTTCATTGTGAGGGTAATTTCGTGGAGGGAAAATCTTCATAGTCATCCTTGTAGTAAAACACCATGATTTTCTGCTCTATGTAAAAAAACACATGCACATTCTGTAATAATTTCACATAAGTATTCAACATCATAAAACCCTATAGATCTCCCAGACAAGCCATGACCATTAAGTTTGGTTTTGAAGGTCACCCCAACTTATACAAGGAAAACATTCTTTAAGTAGGGGAAGACAAGGCATTTCTCCAGGCAGTGACATCAAGGAATTTTCACAGGGAATGCTTTTTCTAAGTTTAAAGGGGCTTCCAAACCAAAATTTGATTAGGAGGCAAACATAACACAGAAACCCCTAATGTATCCATCACAGTTACCCGTTTCTTCAAAAAGTATGAATAAATGCTATTTTCTATGTTGAAATCCAGCTGGTTAACCGTTCTTCTCTTTCTGCATCATTTGAAAATCCTGGCAGGAAAAGAGGGACTAAAACACTGATGTTACAAATTGTAACAACTATAACACAGTTTACAGACAGCATGCAGGAACTACATAACCCACAATGCATTGCACTGTGATGTTCCTTTCCTTATTGAAATCATGTGTGCAATTGTGGGGTTTGGAGAATGCAGGCTGAGGACAGCTGGCTGCTGATATAAAATAACAGTAGTCAGCCAGCTCAGCAAAGTAGTCAGAGAGATCAGCAGAAGAGCAGGGGGCTAGGCTTAGGGAACTGTCAGAAACCATTAAAATCATGAAAAGTCTGCCTATTTTTTAAATGTATTGTTAAGTTGCTTGAAATTATGTTTACTTCTCAAAAAGCTCAAGTTATATTTTTTGCGTAGTTCGCCTTTAATGTTACATTTGGGAAATGCTGCACCACTACGGTACAAAGCAAATGTGTCTTTGACAACTTTCTCTGTTTTCTGTTGGAGGAAGTATCCTCAGATGTTCAGAGAAAGTTGTCAGTGCATGACTTGTACAACCATTTCTATGTGTATTACTTGCAGGCTGTATACATTTTGGTTCAGTGCCATGTCTCTGGTGTTCCGACCCAAAAATGGTTCCTTATACTATCTAGAGTGAATCAGTATGATACCCTTCAGTAAAGAGAACTTTCCTCCTTTCCTCCATAGTGAAATGCAATATCCAATATCAAATAATTACAAATGTTAAATAGCTTTAAATCTATTTGTAAATGCATTTTCTGTTAAAGGGGTTGTTCACCTTCAAACAATTAGCTGTTTTCAGATATCCTATATACTAACCGAAGGCCTATCTATGTCCCGAGTGGAGGGGAGGCAGATGCGCACGCAACTTCGGTTAGGATCTATGAGATGCGCGCGCAACTTCAGCCGAAAGACATAGATGCGGCCTTCGATTAGCAGATGTGCTGGAAGGTTAGGATCAGAACAGGTTAGGATCGGGGAGGCAGATGCGCTGGAAGGTTAGGATCTAGGGAGGCAGATGCGCTCACCGTCTCCTTCTGCCTCCCGCCGCCTCTTCTTTCCTGCTCACTCAGGCGGCGACCGCTGGAAGGTTAGGATCTAGGGAGGCAGATGCGCTCACCGTCACACTAGGGGAACCGGTTGCGTACCTGCACGAAAGTCTGTATAAGCGTCGGCCATCTTGCTACTCCTCTGCGACTTTGTCATCCGCCCACTGCCAAATCCGCCCACTAAAGTCTGTATAAGCGTCGGCCATCTTGCTACTCCTCTGCGCGTTTGTCATCCGCCCACTAAAGTCTGTATAAGCATCGGCCATCTTGCTACTCCTTTGCAAGTTTGTCTAATGGCGGCGCTAGCGTCACTCTAGGAGGGGAACCGGTTGCGTACCTGCACGAAAGTCTGTATAAGCGTCGGCCATCTTGCTACTCCTCTGCGACTTTGTCATCCGCCCACTGCCAAATCCGCCCACTAAAGTCTGTATAAGCGTCGGCCATCTTGCTACTCCTCTGCGAGTTTGTCATCCGCCCACTAAAGTCTGTATAAGCGTCGGCCATCTTGCTACTCCTTTGCAAGTTTGTCTAATGGCGGCGCTAGCGTCACTCTAGGAGGGGAACCGGTTGCGTACCTGCGTGGGTGGCCATTTTTAGCAAAACGGGCTATATTATCTCCAAAAAATATTGATGTTGACATGATAAACAACCAAGTGATTGCATTACTTCCTGGACAAAGCTGTGTCTTTCTGAGTACTGACTGTATTGATTCTGAAGACGAAAGTGAGAAACTTAACTTCCCATTAGAATATTTAAACACTATCAACAATGCTGGATTACCACAACACAATCTTATACTCAAAGTAGGAACAATAGTCATGCTGTTAAGAAACCTTAAGGGTAGGGGCACACGGCGCGATTTCGCCGCGATTCTGCGCTAAGCGAGTTGTCGCTGCGTTTTTTAAGCCGAAATAGCTTTGCTAACTTTGGCGCTGGCGTCAATGCAAATCGCGGCAAAATCGCTGCGCTAATTCACACGCGGCGATTCGTTTTCTATTGTCGTCCGAAGTTGCCTCGCTGAGCGTTTCCGGGCGACAGTAGAAAAAGAATCGCCGCGTGTGAATTAGCGCAGCGATTTCGCCGCGATTTGCATTGACGCCAGCGCCAAAGTTAGCAAAGCTATTTCGGCTTAAAAAAACGCAGCGACAACTCGCCCAGCGCAGAATCGCGGCGAAATCGCGCCGTGTGCCCCTACCCTAACACTAAGCAAGGTTTATGTAACGGTACACGGTTGGTTGTGAAGAGCATGAGACAAAATGTTATCAAGGCAGAAGTGCTTACAGGATCCCATAGCGGTGATACTGTTTTGATTCCCAGAATTGACCTTACCAGTTCTGACCAGGAATTACCTTTTAAACTTAAACGACGACAATTCCCCATTAAGGCTGCATTTGCCATGACAATCAACAAATCACAAGGACAAACATTGGATAAAGTCGGCATTTACCTATCTGAGCCTGTGTTTGGTCATGGTCAACTTTATGTTGCATTTTCAAGAGTGCAGCGTTCATCTGATGTTAAAGTCAAGATTTTAAGTACAGCTCACCAGGGAGAACTCATTCAAGGACAGGAGAACATTTTCACAAAAAATGTTGTTTATAAAGAAATTTTTCAGTAACACTTTACTACCAATAAACTCAAAATTTAAGAATTCTAATAGCAGATAGGTAATAACAAGCAATAGGCACAGATTCACTCTACATCCCCACAAATTAGCGTCGCCAGTTGCTGCCTGGGGATGCCGAGTGAATCAGCACCCATCGCATTTTGCTGCCTCACTGTTGTTACCATTCTTTCATTAACGATTCTTTAGAGAATCGGGGGTTTACTGGTATCACCAGAAATCACAACTTTTTCCAATTATTTTCTATTTACTATGTGTGATCGTTTTTCTAATATTGAAGTGTAAAGTGTCGTTTTTCACTTTCTGAAGCAGCTCTGGGAGGGGGGGTCGCCTACCCTGTAAACTGTTCTAAATTGATACATTTAGTTGATATAGTTCTTCATTACAGGCGGCTGTTAGAATCGACACAATAGTTGTTAATACTCCAGAGATGCTGCTGAGAAATGTATCCACTCAATGTTGCAAAATTGTAACAGTTTAGAGTCACCTGAATTTGCACCTGAATTACTGAGCTGCCAGACTCAAACACCAGACAGGGACATTCAACTTTAAAATTAGATTTTGGAAAAACCGTAAAAAGTAATTGAAAAAAGTCTTTATTTCTGGGGAACAATCTGAAAACTGAATTGAAAAAAGTGTTTGGAAGGTGAACATCCCCTTTAACAGCAGTGTCTGTCTGGCTGTTTTTATTCTCTGCACTCCAGGCTCTGACTCCTGAAAAGTTTAATAAAAGATTTGGAGGAGACCTGACTCCTGTTACAAGAGTCTGAGAACAGGACTATATAAACAAATACTGCTTTGACTGCATTTCCATTCACAAATAACTATAAACCACTAAAAAGATTCAATTGATGTATATACTGGGAACTTGACTACAATAAGTTTCTTTCCTTATGCAAAAAATCAGTTTTTGAGTGGAAGACCACTTTAAAGTGTTACTGACAAAATCTACTATTCAAAATATTAGTGTACATTACACTAATTCTTGAACACAGTACCCGGCCACCATGGCCACTTACTGGTATGCCCAAACCCATTCAAGATCTACCCAACAAAACCCTTAAATTTTTTAGTCCACAAATCAGACCATCACATGCGTCCAGGTTATTTTTTGTACAGCCGGGCCCTTGACTCCGACCAGCCCCCTTTACTTGTGCCGCCTTGTCGGTCATTAAGGACAGAGACACACGCTGCTATTTCGGTAGATATTTTTGTCTCCCGAAGTTGCCTAACGAGGAAACTTCAGGCAATTTCGGAAAGCCGAAGTGATCTGAGTGCCATCCCGCTGGCGATTTACATTGTAGCCTGTGGGAAGGCAGTTCAGGGAGATTAGTTGCCCGAAGAAGAAGCAATTTGTCGATGGGCGACTAATCTCCCAAAATAGCGGCGCGTGTCTCTGCCCTAAAGCTCCCTGTAAAGCAAGACATAAAAGTAGACTGGATTTTCTCTGCTTGCTAATAAGTGTATAGCAATCCTTACAGATGCATGTCTATTAATATTTAGTTGAAGGCTTTGGAAATCTCTCTATGCCTTTAGTGTGGTGGCAAATTTAGGAGCAAGCTCCGTGTCCTGTGGTCCACTTGGACAATATCCAGTATTGTCTGTGCCGGCTGAATCTCAGCAAACTCTGTTATGGGAACGCTAATCTGTTGCCGGGATTAACATCTCAGAGTTTCCAGTGGGCCGGACTTCTCTGTTATTCATGATATTGGCTGCGACTTGTATTGACCTTGGCACCAGTCCCAGTTGGCTAGAAGGTAAAATGGCACTAATATAATCCTGAACTCAACATCCCATAAGGGAAGGGGGGCAGGCAGTGACAGTGCTGAGCTCTCAGCCAGGATGCGTAGGAGTACGATTTGTGCTGAACCGGTCGCTCAACAAAACCTGGAAATAACGCCTGCCGGGCGGAAATGAAACCATGTCTATGTTATGTCAGCCTTTGGTTAAGGCGGTTAAAAGACTTGAAAGAACAAATTGATATTTTTATTGGCAGTTTTGGTCAACACTATTCCCAAAAAACTGACTTGCACATCCACCATAGAAAAACTGGCAAAAGCATTTGCTTAAGGGATGACTGCATCTGCTTAAAGCACTTCAGCTTTGCTGCTCTCAATTTCATGTTGGCAGTACAGTTACAGTGAATTTTGCTAAAATAAAGAAAATAGAATTTTTAGCCACCCACAACTGACTTCTAAAATGAATTCACATATATTAAGGAACGAAGGCAAATCATACTGGTCATTATGGTTACCGTGGATACATTTTGTCAAGTCCTCTATGGGTACCGCTACTAAAAAATAATAATAATTCCAGAAAAACCTAGGCTTTTATGATACTGCTTTTAATATATATTATTATAAAGCAATAGTGTGCTCACTAGTCAAACCCTATACTGGAGACGTTGTGCACAATATCAGGGACTTATTTATATATGTTAAAATAATACAACTGTTTTGTACAAAGACCTTCTGTGACTGGTCAGTTTGCTGTTGCAATCAATGTTTATCTCACCACAAACTTATAAAAAGGAAAATCATGTAGTTACACCCTATTTAGTAAGTTTCTTATACAAGTGTTTTGTTTATCACATTTGATTTAAAGGGGACCTGTCACCCAAAAAAATTATTCCAAATAATATTTTATCACATTAGTCAAGGAAAATAAACTTTAATTACACAGTATAAATTATTTGAATCTTGTTTCCATCAGTCTGGGAATTCATAATTATAGCAAGCAGGCAGGAGCCATTTTGTGGACACTATTTTTAAGGAAAGCCTTGCTTTATCTCAGAATGTTGTTTGTGCACCAGAATGAGGGACCCAATGTCCATCCCCATGCCCTGGCTACACAATTAAATGGTAAAGAGAACGGAGGAATGTGGGGAGAGCAGTGACATCTAGGAAGTGCTGAATGGAAAGTGAAAGTAATTGTCTGCCCCGCCTCTATGCCCATGGCATAGAGGAGCGGCAGACAATATTTGATTGACAGCTGAGATTTTTAAATGAGCTTACAACAGCTATGCTTTAATAAAAAATAGAAATTGATTTCATGTTTCATTTGAAAAGGACTTTTATTGTACAGATTTTTGTGTCTGGGTGACAGGTCCACTTGTATAAACATTGTATAAAACACCTGTATAAACATTGTATTATGATTATTAGTTCTGTTCATATACAATAATTGTATTGTTTTTATCTGTCATTCCTCCCATATCTCTCTCCCCTGTAATGTGGACATTTTGTTAAAATAGAGATTATGAGCTCTGGATAAACAAACCTCTCCCTTCTTTCAGTCCTATTGTTTCAGGCTTTTAGAAAAAGAGTTACTATTTAGGGCAGTTATACAAAATAAGATTAGTTGCCCAGCGACAAATCTCCTCTTCTTCTGGCAACTAATCTCCCCAAATCACTGCCCTTATACAAGGGGACTGGCAATTTGATTAATTGTTATCTCCTCCTTCCACAGTTGCTTGCAAGGACCTAGGAAGTTGGAAAGTGAAACCGATTTCAGTTGCAGTCTTTGTAGAGTAAGAAGTGGTAAAAACTATAGATTAATTTTGTCTCTTATTTGGATAAAAAAAAATGTTCTGCACAAGGCCTCTTTACCAAGCTTACGCTGAACAATAAGGTATACTGCCCTTTTAAGCAGTAGTGTATAAGTAGCTATGTTGTTTGTAAAGCAAGCACTACATCCCCCAGCACTTGCATAAATTGTTACACAGTGTGCACAGCAAGGATGTATAGGAATGCAAATCACACAAACTCCTGGTGATTCCATATCCTAGAATCTGCCTTCTGTGTCACTCTATGCTGTTAATCACCCAGTGGATAGGGAGTTTGGCATTACCTTGAGATGCAACAAGGCAGGGAGAGGGGCAAAGACTTTCCAATTTCTTTAATTACCTGACAAGTTACTATGCTGATAGCAATCCTCAGTGGTGGGGATTTCAGGTATGTTCACACCTCATTTTTTAGTTTGAAAACACCCAGCTGGCAAAATGCCCCAGATTCCCCTGTGTCCTTGTTTTAGGGCTGTAAATGAAAAATTTTAGGTGTAAATGAATATGAAAAATTCATGAAAATTTGCCTCTGAACGGGACTGTCCTCTAAAGTTATATACAGAAGGGAATTTCTTACCTATGCAGCAGTACAATGCCAGCTTTCATAGTGGGAGAAACAGATCAATACCTGCAGGGCTATACTGTAATAGAAGAGCTTACAGATGTGTGTTAAAGGGCCAGTATATCCCCTTGTTCAAAATGAATTCAATGAACATGGGCAGTGTCAGATTGGGGTAGGTAGGTATCACCAGGTACCAAAATCAAATGCCTACCTACCACCCAGCCACTGCCACATTGAAATCCCGCTCCGCTCCGCCCGATCCCTCCAACCCCACTGCCCCGCATGGCTACTTATTCTCTGATACGATAATTCTCACCACCGCACACCTGTTAATTAACTTCTCTGCTTCCAGTGGTGCTGGTACTCCGTGGACCAGGCAATGTCCCTTATGTAGAGATACAGGAAAATACGGATCCGCACACACTTTATCATCAAGCAGATGGGGATAACCCCAGGTTTATTGTGCCACAAACAAGATCAACGTTTCGGGGGGGGTTTAACCCAACCCTGATGAAGGGTGGGTTAAACCCCCCCGAAACGTTGATCTTGTTGGTGGCACAATAAACCTGGGGTTATCCCCATCTGCTTGATGATAAAGTGTGTGCGGATCCGTATTTTCCTGTATCTCTACTTATTCTCTGATGTCATTCAAGCCACACCTTGGGGGAGAAATTAAACATGGTAGTGGGTTCCACCGTGGAACACATGGCCATCTTTAATTTTGTTTGAATCTTTTTGAAGTTGACTGGCTTGCTGGCAGGCAGCAGAGCAGTTCCAGGACCCACAAATGGAATTGTTCCATAGAGTTCCTTATGAATCAATTTTTATTTTCACTCCAGATTTATTCTAGTGGATCAGTGGATATTTTTAATTTCTCTCTTACCCCGCATCCAAAAAAAGTGAGTTACCTAAGCTGGGACATTTGCTGCTGCTAGTCAAATGTCTTATGTGGTCCTCAGGCCCAGATTTGTGGCGAGGCCACAAAGGCCCAGGCCTAGGGCGGCAGAATGATAGGGGTGGCATGCAGCCCAGCCGCTTATGCTGGTGGTCCTTCTAGATGTGCTTTGCTTAAGGCATACACCACTTATTTCTAATAAAATTACTCTCAAATTAAGATTTTTATTTTATATTGCAGACAGACAGTTTTTTTTTAAATAGGGAAGATTAATTAACATTTTTAGTGTTTTCTTTTTTTTAATAACATGTCCCCTCCCCTTTAATAAGATGCAATGATTCTGCCACATGGTGGAGCATGCAGTGAAAAAGTAATAGCAGAAAAGAACTTACTTCTAAAATCCTTGGTAAATGGCATTGCGGTAAAAGATAGACAACACTAAAACCAACCTTCTCTGCATTCTTATCATGTAACGGTAGATTTACTACAGTACCTCTCTTATATTGTCTACATACTTTTGTATTTGTGTAAAGTGAAAAGCAATGCACACATGACACGTCACTCTGTTATACAACAGTCAGACCAGTAGACTGGGTAGAAATGGCTATTTTAAAATTGTGCTTCTTGCCATGTATAAATGAAAATAGATAGAGAGTTGTATGCCGGAATCGTTCTGTGCATGAGATATTCTGATATGCCTAGAATAAAAGACTGGCGTTCAGCTTTAGAGAAAACCCGCAGTGCATAATGCAGACTTCAGTAATGGAATGCTGGCACTGGATGGTAAAAAGAGGTCATTTGGGGACGCTTAACACCCTCTGCTGCGGATAACTATCTGTCACTCTCTAGTCTTTCAATTTGCCTTTGGTCTGCTGGAATGAAATATTAAGGTGTTTTTGGCTGGATCCCTGAGGCACAAAGAAAGATAGAACAGGGAAGTCTAAAATGCTTTAAGGACACTGAAATAATATGTGGGCACTGTCTGTTGCTTTGGTGATCTTAATTGCTCTAAAGTAAACAAGAATTCCACAAAACTTCAGCTAAAGCGTAACTCAAGCGTCTTGCTAATTGTAGAGTTCAAGTTTATATGGTACATAAAAGCTTTTAGAATTCTCACACTCGTAGAGGAGATAATCTTTGTCTGATCTAGCAGCAGATAGGATAAAGCACTCCCTCGCTATTCATTCAAATGAGTTTTTAATATGCATGTCTTGTAGTTCAGCAATATTTATAGGTAGCCCACTTCTGTCTTAGACTCTGTTCTTCAAGCACCTATTTTTTTGTATCATTATTCATTTTTTAATTAAAATGTTTGATTTGATTGCTCCAGGTCTAGTAACCCATAGCAACCAATCAGATCTTTGCTTTTAAAACACCAGAAAAGAGGCTGACACAAGCCGAACCACACCGAGTAGGAAAAGTGTGAACCGGATTTTGAAAGTAAAAAAAATAATTTTATTTTCCATAATTAAAAGCAAAGGCCTGATGCGTTTTGTGTCCCCAGGGACACTTAGTCATAGGCTGAACACTGAGTACAGCATACATAGTATTTAAAAAAAGCAGCCAATTTGAAGAAAAAGTGTGGGTGGAGCTACCAATGTACCACGAAACGCATCAAGCCTTTGCTTTTAATTATGGAAAATGAAATGTGATTTTTTTTTTTTAAAATATGGTTCCTGCTTTTCCTATTTGGTGTGTTTCGGCTTGTGCCAGCGTTTTTTTGATGTTTTCTGCTGAAGGTCTCGGGTGTGTGCACCCGCGCCCACCATATACAGTGGTAAGCTTCTACTCTGTACACTACACACTGGGTTTTTTTTTAAATAAAAAAAGCAAATTCCATACTGATTGTTGTAGTGGGTTACTAGAAACTGATATACACTTTGCACCTGTTATCACATTACCCCCATCTAGCTGGATCACAGCGGACTTCAAAATAGAGAGATGTGGTTTGAGAGCCAATCCGTTCTGGTCTCCTAGGCCTTTGAAACATGACTGCCTATGGTACGTGCTGCAGGACGTTGGTGCAGTGCAGGTTTAGCAGAGTGTTCTCAGTGGGCTGGGAATGTCCTGCCAAAACCTTGAACATTTGTCAGCTGCTTCCATTCTTGGCAGAAGACGGAACGTTATTTTATAGCAGGGAATGGAAAGCTAGTGCGGTAATCTTTTCAGTGCTCTGAGAATGCCAAAAATAGACAATGGCTTCTATGCTTCCCTAAATGTTAAACACTGGTAGTTGTGCTTAATGATTTCATTAGGTTTTCAACAAATCAACTATTTTTGAATTAATAATTCACAGTCCTATCCTTAAGTGATGTGTTTGTCTGTAAGTGGTAGATAGGTGGTCTTGTATGGAGCCAAGCAAGCAGTATTTTAGATATCCAGTTACTGCTTAATTCCCAACATTCTCTTATAATGGCTCTAGCAGTTAGGAACCCACAGGTTGTATATCCTTGGGCAGAAGTGGGCAGATCGGGTGGGGAGCTGTTTAAGTGGAGAGAGGATAATTTAAATTTGCAATTAGGGTGACAGGTCAGTTCTGGGAAGGAGGGCAAATTACCATTACTGGCAATTGTATTGCTGGTAAATTATTAATACTGGTGAAATATCCATTTGGCAACCCAACCACTGGGAGATCCTCTGGTACTAGGACGGAGCAGTCTGACCAACCCTTACCAAAACAGATTGAATAGAGGACTGCACCCTGATCAGGGCTGCCATCTAATTGTATTGAATACTAAAAAACTTTGACCTTTGGATGTTTGAAATTTTCACAAACAATATATGAGATATTCAAATATTATAATTATCAAAAATGCTACAATTTTTAAAAACTTAAACAAGGGATTGTGTCATTTTAATAATATTATGGATATTATTATGAATAATAATTATGAAAAATATATTGTATAAGTTGACAATTTATTTTAACCAACAGAGAAGGAAGAATCTTTTCTTTATACCATACCTCTTTTTCTAAAAGAGAAAGGCTATGCTGGCATTTATAGTAAGGCATCAACTGGAAAACAACAGGTTGGAAGATCCCAGCAATGGATGTTAAACATACATTATTATGCATTCATGTGCAAGGAAAATGTAATAAAAAGTTATTGCTGCTGCCTCTTATCACACACAAGCAATAATTTCCAGGAAAACCAATAAATATGTGGCTAATACAGATGTAAATCTGCAGGGAGGGAATGGAGCATTTGTTACTTGTTTTGCAATGAAATAGCTTCAGGCTGTTGAATCACTAGATAAACCTGACCTAGATCCATGCAAGCTTCATGATTCAGATTGGGTTTTTTTGATCCACAAGGATTAATATTGTATTTCAGACCTTTAGTATGGGAACCTGAAAACAGGATTTAACAGTATGACTCTTAATAATGTGCATGTCAGATTCAGCAACAAGAAGGAATGTGGTAATTGAAAGAACTTGGATTAACCATAATAAAATAATTGGAAGACACAGGACATCAAAGATTTTTTTCCCTAATATAAATCACTGATTATAAAATATAATAATATAAAGTTAGCAGTATTTTCTGAATCACTGTATATACCGCTGCCATATGATTTATATGGGAGGTGGTGTGTAGGTGATAGTTTAGAGATTTGGGGTACAAGCAGGGTCGGACTGGGCCAGCAAACCCCTGCCCAGCTGAATCTTGTGACTGGGGTGGGGGACCCATGGGCTGCAGACCCAGAACACCCCAATTTGAGACTGGGTACAAGCCCAATAAACCTATAAGAGCTAAATTGTAATTTGTGTCATAAACTTGTGTAATATATATTCTAACAATTGTTTGCTTTGCTCTTTCAAAATAATGTTCTTCTTATTACTTGTACTTCCCTCTAAAGAGACGATTAAGATAATGATATTTCAGTGCCACATTTTGTTCTTACATATCTGTAAAATGGCTGTGCCTGTGGGGTAAAATAAACCTTGTTTTGGGAAGGACTGCACCTAATTAGTGTGCACTGCATCTAGATCTCCATATATTATTTGTATCCGTAGCAAAATCCCATGCCAGCCATATTAGATATCATGGCCAGAGTAGTTTCGTTTGCTATTTTCATCTATTTCTTCCCCCCTTTTATTTTCCTCCAGAGACAAGATTTTAAAGCTCCCGGCCTTTCGGGTGGTGGGAACCTTTCGGGTGGTGGGAATTTACTGCAGTTGTTAAGCCATTTTTGTGTAAATTTCTCAGAGCATAGTTCCAATAATGTTGTATTGAGATGATAGCTCAGTATTCAGCTAGCTATCAACTCTGGAGGATAATTGCATTATCCGTCTGAATGTGAAAGCTGTGGTCCCATATGGAAGCTTCATAACATTATCTAGCTGTGCGGTGTAATAATTACAGTCTGCTGTGTACATGCAGAGAATAGGTAGGAGGGATCATAATCAGAACCTGTGGCTGCTTATAAATCTGTTCATTAAGAAAGCAAAGTTAGTTTTTATAGAAAAATCATTTATTTTTCTCCAAACGTTAAATATATATGTATGCATCAGTTTCTGACATGTTAAAGGTTGAGTGATTGGCTTATGAAGGATCTAAGGTTAATGCGTGTGGCCTGGAGAGTTAAGGTGGCCATACATTATAAGTTACGCTCATTTGGCAATGTTGCCAAATGATCTTTCCCCCAATATGTCCACCAAAGGTTGGCGATATTGAGCTAATCAGATCATTTTGCCCTATGGCTAAATGAGCAGATCTTTCCCCCGATATGCCCACCAGAGGTGGACCTGGGCTGCCCCTCGATCGAGAGAACAGGCACACATGGGGGGTCTGGAGGGGGGGTTGGGGACCTTTGCGTCGGAAGCCTTGGTGGGCCTCAGACCCTCCAGTCCGGTGCTGGTCCCAGTTATTTCTGCCCACCCAGAAGGAGGCAACCTTGGTGGTTATCTACTGTTCTTCCATCTTGTTTTCTTAGGAAATCAAAAATCTTCTAGAGGCCCAGAATTGTATTTTTAGAACCTTTCATGTACAAAAGGCTGTACACTGGAAGAAATAAACAATTATTCCACTTGTTTCCTCATTTTTTTCAAGGCAGCTAAAAACCATTATAAGGCAGATAAATTCAGCAATGCACAAAATGAGTCTCATTGGTAAGTGGCCTCAGGGCAAAAAGATTTGCTGCTTACATGGGACTTTCTGAAGGCGCTTGTGGGAACTAGGATACTTTTTGTTTTGTTATGGCTGCTTTGGTGCAGTGCAATGGATTCCCTGGCAAGGACTAAAACTAGTGCTTCTTGTTGCTGGAAGTGTTCAGTGACAGACTAACACAGGGGCTGTGCTGTAGTTAATGGTTTATGGAAATAACAGGTAACTGTAATTGCTTTGCAATCGCTGCCTGAATGATTTGCTAGATGAGCAAACAAACATCATTACTTCATTACTACTAATTATTCAAGTTTGCAGCTCAAATCTGCAAGGCACCAGCGACAGGTACATTGGAGAGCCAACCTGGTATTATTCAGTGATAAGCTAGCAAACACAGAATGACACCTCACTGAAATATGTTCTGAATCCTGCTTTACTTACATTACTGATCTCATATATCTAGAGTGTGTACTTTCCCCTCCCAGGAATCATTAGTAGCCCATATGAACCAGCTTGGGCTTGGTGGTGTTGAGTAACTTGATGCTCCCTGTTCAGCTATAATAGTTGATTGTGTAGAAAGCATGAAGTCACGTGTGGAGATATCTGTCCTGTTGAAGGAACCTTATCAGAGAAACAAGACCCAGTTGCTTGGGTGCTGGGAGTGAGTGATGTCACTTACGCTATGTCAGGGACTTGTATAACAGTGTCATTGTCAGCGAGCAGCTGGTGTGCAGGGACAAGTGTCTCGGGTATGCCAGCCCCCGGTGGCAGCTTTCAGAAGCAGCAGAGTTGGGTTTCATTAGAGGGGGAAGTGTGGTTTTTTGGCATAGTGCCACTTAGGCTTGGGTTCTTCTCTCACGGCAATCGGTTTAATAGCCTTAGTGAGAATGCATAGAACAGGTTAACCCTATCAGTTCTAGGAATGGATACCGTTTTATGAGTTTTGTGACCTTCGGGCTACATATGCTTCTTTGTAAATGATTGTGATTTTAATATATTCCAGCCCTCAAACATGTGGTGCGTTGGATAGATGGACAGTAATGTGTCAATGTTTAGAAAGTCTCTTGTCCGTATATGCACAATGGAGCGTCAGTGTTCCTTTAATTAGTCTGTCTGTCTGTCTGCCTGCACCTGGAGCTGAATCTAAACACCAGCTAAATATGTCTTCACTGTCTGCCCTAACTGAAATATAGTTGTCAAGCACACTTTCCCACCAGGCTCTGGCTGAGATTCTCTGCAGGCTGTGTTCTTGGCTGATAATACATACAATAATGTGTCTTGTAAGTATATCGGACCTGTGCTCTCGTTGCTGCTGTTTAATTTCTGTGCACTGCTCTAAATAGTTATATACACGCCTGGTGTTATTTCCAGTGTTTGCCATGTGAGTAATATCTACTCCAGAGTCTTTAGGGGCAAGTGTGTTGTCCCTATTGATTTAGGAAGGAATGAAGGAAATGCCAGAACTACTGCCTGGTCAGGAGGTGCCATTAGGTCAGGGATGTAACTACAGAGGAAGCAGACCCTGTGGTTGCAGGGGGGCCCGGTATCAATAGGGGCCCCATGAGGCCCAAATAAAGAGTAATTTAAAAATATATTGGTTAAACGGGACAACCTCTGGATATGTTGAGAGCCCTGAAATTAATTTGCTGTGGGGCCCAGTAAAATTTAGTTACATCACTGCATTAGACGAAGAGTTCTCCTGCATCAATAGTTGCAGCAGCACCTGCTTCGGAATGGAAGGCTGGAAGGAATGCGACACCAAGCGGGAAGTTTGGGGAAAAGCACAAGTTGCCCATTGCTCTTTCAGTTGTAAATGAGCCCTTCTCTGTTTTGCACTAGGGTTACTTGACATGAGTCTTTTTCACTTATGATGTTAGATACAAAGGCCGTATATTGGTGGGGGTCACTGTAACTTTGAGAAAAGCTGTCCAGCCAAAACATCAGTACTTATTTCAGTAAATAAATAGATATTTTAATTATATTTTAAGTAAGTCCTGTGTAAGACATATTTTGCCCTGATTTTTATGTTTTTAAACATGCAATTTTCTAATTCCTTATATGTGAATGCCTGCATCTGATTGTGTATACATTAAATACCTAGTAACAATCATGCATCAAATATAACTATAATTACAATATATTGGGGATTCATTATCTTTGAAGCTTCTGTGCTGGTGAATGCACTGCTCTATTCTCATGCATTAGCACTTACATTGACTTCACCTCCTTCCCCTTTGATACATGGCACGGCTTTAGTATACAGTATGTACTGTTATCATCTGATTCAATATATCAATATATTAGCCACATTTTTCAGCAATGTCTTCCTTTTAGTTTGCAATGGCTGGGTACCTTTAAATATATTTATGCTTATTAGGTAAGCCACTAAATGGTGTAGGTACCTTTTGGGAAATAGCTGAAGGGAATATATTAACTAAGCACCAGAGGTGAAATGCATTAAGGTGACTGTTTCTGGAAGAGTCAGCTGAGGCAGATTCTACTGAATATGTGTGTTAATGGACAGGCTTCCTTGACATGTGTTTTTCTGCTTGTTGCCCATAGGATCGCTGCATGACTGGGAAGCTAGAGCCTGTATCCCCCTCCAGTCCTCCTCTAGCTGATGGAGATCTGGATCTTTTGCCTACCAGGCTTTCCAAGGAAGAGCTGATCCAGAATATGGACAGAGTAGATCGGGAAATCATCATGGTAGAGCAACAGATCACCAAGCTGAAGAAAAAGCAGGTTTGTCAAGTTATTTATATTAACCTTGGCTAATGTAAAAGCTAATTTAAGAGCGGTCATTAAATGTAAGAGTGTGTTGACAAGTACATTATTTTCCAAAAATACCTGTACTTTATTTCATGACCTTTAAAAATGTTTCTGATGCATTGTAACACAATGTAGATGTAGGGGTAGATTTAAAGGAGAACTAAAGCTTAACTAAATAAGTAGGCTAGATATGTTGTACATTTTGTTTTCGGCTTCTGTACCAGTTCAAGAAAACCACAGCCTGTTAGCAGTAAAGATCTGTGCCTCCAAAGATGCCCCAGTAGCTCCCCATCTTCTTTTCTGCTGATTCACTGCACATGCTCTGTGCTGCTGTCACTTACTGAGTTTAGGGACCGACTTAAAATATACAGTACACATTGAATAGAAATGTCACAATATAAGGCTTATTAGTAATTAATACAGATAATGACTACATGACAGCACAGAAACCAGTGTTACTAGCATCAGCATTTAAAAATAAGCCCTGTAGCATCAGCTTCAGATTCATTTTTAGGGTTAAGTTCTCCTTTACAGCTGATATATTTTCCTACCAAGGGGAAATAATGGTTACTGCAGCATGTTAAAGGGTATCTATAGCATCCAATTTACAAACTTCTTGACCCCGTTAAGGCTAGGGGCACACGGCGCGATTTCGCCGCGATTCTGCGCTGGGCGAGTTGTCGCTGCGTTTTTTAAGCCGAAATAGCTTTGCTAACTTTGGCGCTGGCGTCAATGCAAATCGCGGCGAAATCGCTGCGCTAATTCACACGCGGCGATTCTTTTTCTACTGTCGCCCGGAAACGCCCAGCGAGGCAACTTCGGACGACAATAGAAAACGAATCGCCGCGTGTGAATTAGCGCAGCGATTTTGCCGCGATTTGCATTGACGCCAGCGCCAAAGTTAGCAAAGCTATTTCGGCTTAAAAAACGCAGCGACAACTCGCTTAGCGCAGAATCGCGGCGAAATCGCGCCGTGTGCCCCTACCCTAATACCATTCAAACTAGTCTGGAAAAGAACTTTACCCTATAGATTTCCCTGCATAAATATTAACACAGTTAACACTTTTGATTTGTTAGAGCACTCTAATTCTGCTCTGCAACTGAAAAAAACATCCCATGGGAAAGAATTACATTTGACTGCTTAAAGCTGTTGATTGCTTTCTGACAAATTGGCATAATTGTCAAAGCATCAACTGTGCTGTAAATGTCCCAGCTTGTTAAAGCACTTTGCTGACTGTCAGAAACATTTCTCTAACTGCCAGGAATGTGTTAATACTTTTGCTAAAATTTGAACTGCTGTGAATCCATTAGAATTTCCCAGATTCAATTTGCATAAATATGCCCCTTAGTCATGTATAGAGTAGTTGTGCAGCAGAAATATCTGCATTGTTCTTGAAAAAACAATTTTTAATACCTATTTTGTGTGCTTTTACACAGCCATCAATATGCATTATGAACACAGAATTGCATTTGGAATTTTGTTTGGCCTACTGCCAAATGACATCTGAATTTGGTGAGAATTCAATAACGGGTATGGGATTTGTTATCCGGAAACCCGAATTACAGGGAGGCCGTCTCCCATAGACTTTTACCCAAATTTTAACCAAATAATTTAATTATTTTTTTTTTAAATGATTTCCTTTTTTTCTGTAATAATAAAACAGTTCAATGCAGCTCTTTTTGGTTTATTTATTGTTTAAACTATTCTGAGCATTCTGGATAACAGGTGTTGTATTGCTTTTGCAAACCCAGAAAGTATTTAGCCAATGGAAGAAGGATTGTGAATGTTGTAGTTTGCACCAGTGCACAGTGTATATAGCTAAAAAAATAATAAAACAAATTCTTATCTTTATCATAAAATACGGTACATCTTCAAGCAGGCCTTAAATGTGCTACACACAAAATTCACATTGTAATAACTGTAATAACAATAGAACATTGTGAAAAACAAATGTTTGTTTGCAACTTTTATTCCATTTTCCCCCATTAGCCTTTTTCGTTTTTGGAATGTAGAAGGAACTAAACTAAACCTTACTTATAAATAGACGAAATTTTTCCTTAAAGCGAGTCCAGCAGTGCTCTGTCCTAGAGTTACAGTGTCTGATCCCCTAGGAGCTGAAAGAAATGGGGATGTGATATGTGTTGAATGGATTCTGTAGAGGAGTCTTTGCTTCATACACACGGCTATGAAAACAGTTCTACATTGTCCATCTGTGAGAGTGCAGCTGCCAACTTCAACTAAAAATGCCCCAGACTTGAAATAAGAACCAGATCTTCATCTCCCAAAGAGCAAACAGAGAGGTCATTGTGTGCTCTCCATCTCCTCTCTGGGGGGCTTACAAAGCCAAAACCAAATGCATTTGTGCCCAGATTTTTAGGATAGAGAATCTGTAATGCTGGCTAATATGATGAAACCCCAGTGGGCCAAACACATGAGCAGGGTTCAGTAGTTTAGTGTAACTAGAACTCCCACAGTACCTCTCAGCCTCATGAGTTTGAAGTGGAATGGTGAGAACTGTATTTCTGTAACAGCTGGATCACATATCACTATAACCAAAAAAAAAAAAATAATGGCATTGCCCATGTCTTCTGGTTGTCTGAGCAAACTTAGGGGTCCCTGGTGAGTTATACTATTCCTAATGGCTAATTTCAAAATGTTATTGCTTTATTCATATTGCTGAATTTATTTTAACTTCTGCCTGTGTATTCTATGTTTCCTCTCATCCCACAGCTTCAGGATTGATTCTAGTCTTGTTTTGTGCATTTATATAAAGTGTGTTTGTGTGTATGTATGACACTGGGCATATGTCAGTGGTTGAGACATAAAATAGCCTCCCTGAAGAAGAGAAATGCACTGAATATTGGGAGTTTGGGCTCCGTCATTGATGAGGTTTCCTTACAGGGGAGGTGCGTGGGCTTGGCATCCCTTGAGCAAGCTATTAACTTTAATGTAGTGGCAGATTTTTAAAATGTATCATCATAATATTTCTATTAAGCTCCTCGTTTTCGACCACAGTGGTAACTTTTACTGTCTGGGACAATAAATTAGGTAATTGACTAATTGACTTTGCATTGGAATATTTAAAGGGGAACTGCACGCAAAATTGTTTGAATAATTAAATAACAGAGTATTAAGCAGGTCATGTGGTTTCTATAAAACCTTATCCAAAGAGTGCAGCAACCAAATCCAGAGACTAAAAAGTAAAGGCAACGTTTCTTTCAAAGCTCTCAATTCATATTGAACAGAATTTTGCCAGGGGGGACTGATCTACAACCCTGATATATTCCACTAAGCTGTATGTAGATTTAGTTTCTTTCTATAGCATTATATGGTAAGTACTATAACTATATATCACGTTTCCTCCATTTACACAATGTTCCAGGGCATTGGGCTGTTTTCTTAGCAAAACTGTCAACTCTTGATGCACTGAACTGGCAGAGAAGAATAGGAAAAAAAACAACATTTTCTATTTTTGGTTCTCCAAAAATGTTTTCTTTTTTTTAACAGCAACAGTTGGAGGAGGAAGCTGCCAAACCGCTTGAACCCGAGAAACCCATTTCACCTCCTCCAGTTGAATCGAAGCACCGCAGTTTGGTGCAGATTATCTACGATGAAAACCGGGTAAGTCTCTGATATGCGCCCAGTGGTGGTTGGTCAACCTTATTTAGCATTTAATTCATAGGTTTTCTTTATTTTTGTTTGCTAATCCGAAATCTGTTTATTCAGTTATTTCCCCAAGAAAGTTTCAACGCTGCCAAATGTGCTTTACTCAGATTGCACCAAATTGTATGCATACAGTGAAATCATATATCTCTTTCCCATATATTCATGCATGTGGCTTCTATTTTGCTCCTAACAGAGCAGACGTCACCTACACTGCCACATGCTCACCAGTTTAGAACTGACACCCAGTATATTTAATCATCTTAAATTCTCCCAAATGGTATCTGCTGCACGATTATTCTTATACAGTGAGACCTCAATTTTACATACCCAGATTTTATGTTTTCCTTAATTTTGCACTGTTTTTGAGGTTACACCAGTATACAATGTAAAATGCATTTTCCTGATGTTTCATGGATTTCACACCTCGTTTTCTGGTCCCCTGAAAAATGTGAAATGGGGGTTCTGCTTTATTTGTGTCTGTCACCCACTGCCAGGCACAGGCTGGCAATCTGTAGATTCACTTAGGTAAATACTAACTGCTGTGAGTGCACTATTGTGCAAATGTGCATGTGTGTACATATCTACTGTGTTTCATCAACAATTCTTTTTCTGAATTCACATGGGTTACTATCTCTGTAGTCCACAGATCTTTAGATTTCTGTGCCTCAAGCACAGCAGGAAACCCAGCTTCCCTTCCCCCTGTCTCCTATCTAAAGTCTCAAAAAATAAAATAAATGGGTTTTTCAGAGTCTCCTGCTAGGCCAGTGCGTGGGGGCCCCTTAGCGGCAGCCAAATGCATTACTGCTCTGTCAACTTCCCTTTGTTGCACAGTTCATCTGAGGACACTACATTGTCTCTCTATTACCTTCCACACGTACTGTTCAGCTATTGAACAAACCTACATCAGTGCTAATGAGTGTGAAAGGACAAGTACAGACACCCTGACACACAAACATATATAATGGACAGAATTTGGGATATTTAATCTATTTTTAGTATTAATCCATTTTTCACTCAGCATGCAGTCTCCTTTTGTTAGCAGTAGTTTGGGGATCCAGGGACTGTTAGTCTCGCCCTTTGCACACCCCAGTATTTAGAAGTAGGAGTTGATTGTACCTTGTTTGACATGTATCATTTATTTCCCACGCTTCTGATAGAAGTGCCGGGGGTGGGGTGCATATACATGACAGCGGAAGCAAAATGCTGAAGCGTGATAGGGGTTTATCTGACAAGGGCAGATTTTATCATGTTTGCATGAACCTCTGGCTAGAAAAATGTAAAGAAATATTATAGACTTCAAACTACAGCATATTATTTTTTTTTGTGCATGAAAAAAGTATATTTACATTTATTAAATGTTTTCCCTTAAAGGGGTGGTTCACCTTTACGTTAACTTTTAGTATGTTATGGAATGGCCAATTCTAAGCAACTTTTTAATTGGTCTTCATTATTTATTTATTTTTTATGGTTTTTGAATTATTTGCCTTCTTCTTCTGACTCTTTCCAGCTTTCTAATGGGGGTCACTGACCCTATTTGAAAAACAATTGCTCTGTAAGGCTACAAATATACTGTTATTGCTACTTTTTATTACTTATATTACTATTCTGAGCCTCCCCTAATTATATTCCAGTCTCTTATTCAAATTAGCACAGATTGCTGAAATGGCATACTGGAGAGGTACTGAATAATGAGTTAAATAACTCAAAGACCACAATAAAAAAATAAAAAACAAAATCCAGTTGTCTCAGAATATAACTCTCTACATCAAACTAAAAGTTAACTCAAAGGGGTTGTTCACATTTGAATGATGAAGAGAGTGATATTCTGAGACAATTTGCAATTGGTTTTAGTTTTTAAATGTTTGTGGTTTTTGAGTTATTTAGCTATATACTCGGCAGCTCTCCAGTTTGCAGTTTCAGCAGTCTGGTTGCTAGTGTCGAAATTACCCTAGCAACCATGCATTGACTGGAATAAGAAACTGGAATATGAGAGGCTTGAATAGAATGATGAACAATAAAAAGTAGAAGGTGTAGCCTTTTTGTTTTCAGATGGGGACAGTGACCCCCATTTGAAAGCGGGAAAGATTCTTATTTTAAAATTGTGTAAATTGCCTTCAGTTTCTTCTCTGGTTCCAGTATGGTTACATATCCTCATATTGTACCTGATCAGAAAACTCTCCCCCTACTCTCCCTATGAGTTGCATTTTGCCAGAGAGAGGATAAAGTGTTCAGAGCAGAACATGCTGGAAATGCCTTGTGTGCCACCCCATGCTGAGCCTGGCATTGGTACATTTTATTTATTTTCTAACTAATAACTGCCATCCTGCAGAGCTTTCTGAAATGGAACGGCATTCACAGAGCTATACACAACAAGCTGAACTATAGCAGGAGGTGGGCATGGTCAAGGGAAGTGTGAAATAAACCTTTCCAGCACGCCAATCTCTTTTTCTTTCAGTTACCCCAAATTATGTACTGAAAGCAACATGTAAAGAAATCGATCTGTTGCTAGCATAGCACTAGCAATGTATTCCAGCCAGTAATCATGGCAGAGCAAAGCAGAATCACACTAAGCCCATACTGAGGGTAATGCCAACTTGCTGTAAAGATTCATTGTAGGAATGAAACACCTGTGGGGTAGCATAAGCCCAAACACTCCCCTACGTGAAATTGACACTAGATATCATTCTGATTTCATGCACGTTCTTTAGAATATAGGCCAACCATTTGCTTTAAACAAAAGTTTAACAAAAGCCCTTTTGTCACATAAAGCATTAGATCTCCCACTTTGTATTTTAATGGTATTTCCTTATTTGAGAGATCTCCTCTTGCCAAAATGTTTTTGCAGTTATATTACTCAATCTGCAGTAGACCCAGTGCTAGGACTATGTGTTCTTGTACCGTAGGCAAGCCTAGAAAATTGCACCCCCCATACTTTAAATATTGTTTTCCATTTATCACGTAAACTACTTACCTTTCAACCCCTCCCTAGCTACTAATTTAGTGTTCATCTAATTTATTGAGGTTTTCACCGGAAAAACTTGAATCATTAGAATTTATTGAGAAACCCACCGATAAAAATACCCGATCATAATGAAACATCTTCAAATGGTTGACATTGACTACATGACCTCGACAGGTTTTAGCTAGAATATTTTCAGATTCAAACTGTTTCTAGCTTCAGGGTATAATAAATCTAGAAAAAATTAGTTTTTATTAACCTGACGTTAAGACGAATTCATTGAGAAACCCACCGATAAAAATACCCGATCATAATGAAACATCTTCAAATGGTTGACATTGACTACATGACCTTGACAGGTTTTAGCTAGAGTATTTTCAGATTCAAGCTGTTTCTAGCTTCGGGGTATAATAAAGCTAGAAAAATATAGTTTTTATTAACCTGACGTTAAGATGTTTGACGGAAAAATACCCTTGAAAACTTTTTCGGGTAACGTACAACTCGACCATTCATAAATAACTCCCTAAATGGCACTTTAATTGAAATAGTAGATCTGTGGTATATCTATGACAGTGTGCTAAGTGCCAGATCCAATATTTGGAACGTCAGAGAGCATTTATCTGCTATTGAGAATTTGAATAGAAAAACCCCAATAGGGAAGCATTTTGCAGATTGTTGCAACAGCAATACCAAATATTTACAAGTACAAGTTATGAAAAAGTCCTTCTTCCAATTAGACAAGGTGACCATTAATGACTATTAATTGTCGTGAAGCATTTTGGATTTTTTCGTTTGAGTCTAGGAGCCCTGGAGGATTGAATAAAAGATGGGACATAAATTGCCTTATATAAGACCAGCAATGAGGTTGTCTATAGTCAAAGTGATTAAATGTGACAGTATCTGCTGCTGATATGAACGTCGGATGCTATTTGAAGATGCCATGCTTGCCTTTTTTTTTTTAGTTTTGTTTCTTTATTCTGTAATAATGCTATGCTTGTTTCCTTTGGAAAATACTCTGGTAATAGTGCGCAGATTTGATTGGCTTTGTGATTTTATTGATTTGAATTTAATCTTGTTCCGGGGTGAATAGTATAGTGCCTATAACTAAGGACCAGACGTGTTTGAAATGCGTCAGGTGTTGATGCGTCTATTTGCTCACAAATAAAAATGGATTTTTAACTTTTCTGCGGAGGTAAGGCCTATTTTTTGTTAGCTTTGTAGGGTTATTGCTCAGTTGATATATTTCTGTAAAAGTAGCATACTAGCATAAAACAAACAAGTACCCTTACCTCAGTTAGAAGGAAATATATTTATATAATAATTCTGCTCTTGAGCATTGGCACTAAAACTATATTGTGTAAAGGTGTTCTGATTGGCCATTGTGAACCTTTCTATTAAATATTTGGGAATGAAATAACACAGCTTGTTGTTTGTTTTGCAGAAAAAAGCACAGGCAGCCCACCGGATACTGGAAGGTCTTGGTCCCCATGTGGAACTGGTTAGTACCTCACTTGTTAACTGAAATGTAGTATTAAATATATATAAACTGTTTTAAAGATTTCTTAAAGGAGAACTAAACCCTAAAAATGAATATGTTTTTGTAAGCAATTGTTAGTTGAAGTTTCTAAATCTGTTTTGCCAACCTGACTGTCCCATCTCAGCCTGTCAGTTAAAGTTTCTAATGCTAATGGACTTCTGCAGCACAAATATGGCAGCCCCCTCATAGGTGATCACAGGGAGTCAGATAGGTGATGTAAAAGCATTGGGCGAATACTTTATGGCAAAATTATAAAACGCATGCAAAGTTAATTTTATGGTAGGTAGGTTCATTTTTTGGTGTCCGTATCTCTTTAAGAAGACAGGGGCAGTTATCTTGAAGTCATAGCATTTGAACTGATACATGACAACTATACAGTATTTCTGTAGAACAAATCCAGGGTCTAGCGACCATTGATTAATGATAATTACTCATTTTCATTGCAGCCTTTATACAACCAACCATCGGATACGAAGCAATATCACGAGAACATTAAAATGTGAGTGTCAATTTTTTTTTACATACTATCCAGTACTGTGCTGAGTTGCAAGTCCTTCAGGTGCTATATAGTAAATTACTACTCCCAGACAGTGGAGTTCCATAAGTTATAGAGGTGGTGGGGCTCCATATTTCTGGTGTCTTCTACAACTCTACAACTAAAAAATCTTTGGCAAATATACAACCTTTAAGATCCCTGTTTCTTAATGTTGGGGCCCATAAATGTTGTAGAAGTACAACTCCCCGCCCTCTTCAGCATATTGGGAGTTGGTCCTACAACATCTGGGAACTCAAGGTTGAGAAACTGTGTTTTAGACTGTAAGCTCAAATGGGCATTGTCTTTTTTTTTACCTTCTGTATCTCTCAGTATTTGTATGTAAGATGTATGTTTTCTATATACAACATTCTGTTTTACAACACAGCAGAATATATTAGCACCTTTTGTAAGTGCTTCTAAATAATAGTAAAACAGATGCATAAAATTGTGTTCTTCATCCCATGCAGAAACCAGACGATGCGAAAGAAGCTAATACTGTATTTTAAGAGACGAAACCATGCACGCAAGCAATGGGTAAGTTGTAGTACAGGGATCCCCAACCTTTTGAACCTGTGAGCAACATTCAGAAGTAGAAGGAGTTGGGGAGCAACACAAGCATGAAAAATGTTCTTGGGGTGCCAAATGTGGACCGTCAACCTACATTGAAGCTCTGTTTGGCAGTACGTCTGGTTTTTATACATCCAAAACCTACCTGGAATTCAAAAATAAGCTCCTGCGGGAGCAACATCAACAAGGGGTTGGAGAGCAACATGTTGCTCACGAGCTACTTGTTGGGGATCGCTGTTGTAGTATATATGTAAAATATTATTCCTGAATAAACAGGAAGCAGGAAGACTATGATAGTGCTATGACATATAAATATAAATCAGTGCTTACTTTCTCTGAGACTTTTGGGACTTCAGACAATCTTTTACTAAGGTCCTGGTTTAGCGAGAGTCAAGGTGAAAGAAAACTAATTAACATCACTTTGCAGTGCCTACTGTGCAGTGTTTCTGTACAGCTTAATGACATGAAAGAGCAAACACTGATCTAGCAGAATGCAAGGTAGAATTAATTAGAAGTACAGAAGCGTAGCCTCTCCTCTAGATGATTGCTGTGGCCTTCTGGGAGAATAAAGTTTACTTCACTGTGCTCCATTCACAATTGGAACCTAATTCTATGATACAGGCAAATATGCTGGGTCCCCTGTACTTATTTATTTACAAATCTATACCCTTAAGTTATAAATAATGTGGGTGATTCCACTCTACAGCACTTATTGGGGCAGATTCGTTAAAGGGCAAATTGGCACAGTCGCCATCTTCTCCCACGCGCGTCTTCTTCCTGCTTTGACCGGCGTCTTCTGGCGCATGCGCAGTAGGAACATTTACCAGTACGGCTCTCCTGCGCATGCACCGAATGTCACGAAGTTTTCCGATTTCACGTGACATTCGGCGCATGCACAGTAGAGCCGTACTGGTAAATGTTCCTACTGCGCATGCGCCAGAAGACGCCGGTCAAAGCAGGAAGAAGACGCGCATGGGAGAAGATGGCGACTGTGAACTCCGTGGACAGGACCTGCGCAGAGGGGTGAGTAACAAGTTAGGGGCATTTGCCCAGGGGGACAGGTAGGCCAGGAGGGAGGAGGGGCAACACAGGGGAGGGGGAGGGGTTTTGCGCCCAGGGGGTTTCCTTCTCCTTTAAAGACGTCCATATGACTTTTCAAATTAACCTCAGTGCAAGAGTGCTATGCAAAGTTTCACTAGGCAGAAATTAACGAAAATTCGCTAGGAAATGCTCGCCCACCCGAAGTAACGCTAACAAAACTTTGCCAGCATTTGGCTGCTGAGACGCAACCATTGCATTTTAAAAAATTAGCGTAGAGGTAATGAATTTGCACTTGTCTAAGTGGATCAGAGTGTGGCAAATAGGTCACGTTAGTGAATTTGCCCCTTTGAGTTGTTTAACTGAAGGTGAGGTTCAGGTGTGGGTTTGGGCAGGTGGCGGACCAAACTTTAAGCAGAAAACCATGTTTTTGGACCCTTTAGGTGAGACTAATTCAGGCTGGCACAGGGTGATGGGCCTTAATCTGCCCACAGCCCACCCTGTCTGCAACCACACACTACATGTCTTTTCTGGCATTTTGTTATACACATGCACCAGCCGGCTCCCCCTTCAATGGTGAGATCAGTGATAGGTGCACAGGTATACACTGGGTTATATACACTGGGTTGGTATGGTTTAGGTCAAAGAGGTTAGGTCAAAGAGGTTAAGACAAGTGGCTTCCCATCATGTCACACATATATGAAGTGGACCAGCTGCATTTACATTATTTTGTGACATTTTTATACGTGACCGGTAAATGCAACTGGCTGCTTGCATGCTGTACATTTTTACCCTATAATCCCATTGCATTATACGCCTCTAAAAATAGAAGAAATATGTTGTTTGAGCCACATCCATGAAAATATCCCTATTAAAACCTTTGTATCACAAGGCAACAATTGCACCTCTGTCTGGCTGCTCTCCCAGGCTGTGCAGGAGTGCCAGCAGCACTTAGCACATTGCACTTAGGATGCCAGCCAATTCCTAGCTTATGGGTAGGTAGCCTGCAACTAGGCTGACCTGACAGGAAACTGCATCCTCGCTACGCCAGCCCTTAGTCATGGATGAAAATATAAATTAGCCTCTTTTTCCAGCATATTATTTTGAATAAACTATTCTTTGACTTTTGGCCTATTGTTTGAGCCGGTGACTTACTGCATCTAAATACACCAAAGATATGCCCTCGCATGAAAGTGTCAGTCAGCAGAGAGGCATACAGGTCTAGGTAGTGTACTTCTGCCAATTGGCATGTGTGATTATCTATTGATTCAAAATACTATAATCGGATGGCAGCCTTTAGACAGAACTTAATGTTTCAGAGCTGTACTCCGAGAAGGAAGGCTATATGTCCTCACCTGAATCTTTCTTATGATAAACATGATTTAGCGCAGGTACCAAAAGCTGCTCACGTGCATGACTTCAAGTATGTCAGTGTTGCATGAAGTCCTATATTCTTTGGTTGAAAATGCTAGTCCTTACTGATGTTGTATTTTGTGATTGTTGTTAAAGCAAAAGTATCTGAGGTGCCTTACAGAATTAGAGAATTAAGCGGATTTTAATTACTAGTAAATGTTACACGCTTACTCTTCTGATGAATGGTTAGCAGGCCTCATGTTTTCTTTGCATTCACAGGAGCAGAAGCTGTGCCAGCGCTATGACCAGCTAATGGAAGCCTGGGAAAAGAAAGTGGAGCGGATTGAGAACAACCCCCGAAGACGTGCTAAAGAGAGCAAAATAAGAGAGTATTATGAAAAACAATTTCCAGAGATCCGCAAGCAAAGGGAACTTCAGGAACGTATGCAAAGGTTGGCTAATGATGTGTATTCTGGGTTCCCCTGTTATGTTTTAGTGAATGTTTCATTTATTTCTGTTTGACACCTCTGCACTGTACAACTTGCTCACATAAATAACACTCTTTATAACTGTCCTCGTCGTCAAAAGTAAATATTAGCATGACAATTCTTTCTTTTTGAGAGACTAGAGTCTACATTGAATGTACGGTATCTTTTGTTTATGCAGTATTTTTGTTAAACATTGGTTGGTTAAATACAGTACATGTTTTTTCTTTTCCAAGCAAAAGAAAAAAAAGGTACATACTAACTATTTGAGTGTGTTTAACCATTCTTACATTTTGTAACACTAACATGATCCAGGGTTTCAAAGCACCATGTCCATATCACTAAATATTCCCTGTGATGTCCCTGCAGTGGATCCTGATAGGATAGAGCTGCCTCCCATTCATTACCATGGGAAACACTCTACCTCTGTCCGAATGGTTGTCGTTTGGGAGTGTTTACTTCTGCGCTTAAAGTGGACCTGTCACCCAGACACAAAGATCTGTATAATAAAAGTCCTTTTTAAATTTAACATGAAATCCAATTTCTATTTTTTATTAAAGCATTCATAGCTGTTGTAAACTCATTTAAAAATCTCAGCTGTCAATCTACGTAGGGTAGGTTTTTTTTTTGTACTTAATCCCAACTAAAATATTATTAATCCTTATTGGAAGCAAAACCAGCCTTTTGCGTTTATTTAATTTTTTACAGGATTTTCTAGTAGACTAAGGTATATTGATCCAAATTATGGAAAGATCTGTTAACCCGGAAAACCCCAGGTCAGAGCATTCTGGATAAAAGGTCACATACCTGTATTGTGCTGTATCGTGATGCCTATGCAGGGAACAGGAGCACCAATGAATAGTTTACAATATCAGGGTTACATACAATACAAACCAATTATGCAAATTCAGGGACATTCAAAATGTGATAAGGGTCCTGCTTATGGTAAAATTACTTTTCAGGCTTTGGTTTTTTAGCATTGTACACCTGAGAAAGATTCTGGGTAATGGACACCTCCACAAATGTTTGCCATAGCCATGTAAACTGCTCATCCATACAACATAATCATTGTTGCATGCAACTGAACGTTTCAATTCCATCTCTCAGCAGGGTGGGACAGAGAGGAAACAGCCTGTCCCTTTCAGCAGCACGCAGTGAGCACGAAGTGTCAGAAATTATTGACGGTCTCTCAGAGCAGGAGGTAAGGTTTCCTTCCTCAGTGCTTTACCTGCTGCAGTCCTTGCATCTGCAAATCATGGTTTCTTCTGTGGTGTAGAGTAGAGCACAAGGGGTAGATATGCAGTATACTGTTCTACAATAGCTTTAATTTTTATAAAACAACACCAGTAATTAAGATATTGTGTATCTGTCATATACCTTTCAAGATTTTGTCAGATTTATCTTCATGCAGAATGTTTTTATGTGCAAGTGAATTGTTTAGTGGCTGCAAGGTCACAGGGCAGGTATATTTTCACAGGCCCTGGCACCTCCTCCTTTTGCAGTTCTGACAGTTTTAGGTACTCCAAAAGGGTTAATATGTTACTAGGCCTGATTGTATTTAAACCAGAGCAAGGTCTGTTGGCTTAACTCCTTAACTGCTCTAGTTTTTCCTTCAGAGGCTAATAACATACCCAGGATTAAGTTTAGCATCTTTGCATTGATGAAATGCACATTGCCCACTCTCAGGTTAAGGCAATCCCTCTCCTTTTATTTCATGCTGCTCTTTAGTATGAGTTCAAATGTAGAACCATGAATAAAGGTGGCCATAGACACAAAGATCCGCTTGTTTGGCAAAATCGCCAAACGAGCGTATCTTTCCCCGATATGCCATTAACGAGCATGGCTATATCGGGGGTAATCTGATTGTTTCGTCCGTATGGCCGAACGATCCGATTACGATGTGCCGTGGGCTCCGGCGGGATCGGTCGGGTCAAAATCAACCCTGACCGATCGACAAAACGAGCGATCTCCGCTGGACGAAAGATGTCGGCACACGCCACACACAATCCGAAAATCGGACGAATCCTCGATTCGTACGATAGGATCTGTGTGTCTATGGCCACCTTAAGCATGGACTTTTGTCCCTTCACTTCCATAGTGTATTGTCTGAATTGTAGTGCACGATGTTGGCACAAATTCGGACTTTCTCATAAGATTAAACACATACATAATAATTTATTCTTTATGCATATCAATGGCAATTAAAAAATGTAATATATATGTATATGTGTGTGTGTGTGTGTATATATATATATATATATATATATATATATATATATATATATATATATATATAAAATATGTCTATATTATGTCAATATGTGGCAGAAATTATTATCATTTATTTATATTTATTTAGCACTAAAAGTTAAACAGCGGGTATATTATGGGGGGGGGGGTTTGGAAAGGGTACAAAAGTAATTGTAAAAGCAAAGTTATTTGTGCCTGAGATGATACTTTTTGGTCATCCCCATTGGCCATCTTTATATCCCACTACCCATTTCCTCTCTCTATTCAGAAAATCTTAACCTTGTAGAATTGACTCAGTGTGTATTTCCTCCAGTAACCACACTCTCACCCAATGTGTTCACCTCGGTGCACCACCCTTCCTTTATGTTTCTGATTGCACTCACTGAATACTGTTTTAAAGTGAGATTCCTGCAAAATACTGCCATTTTTGTCTATTTTGAAATTTCTATATGAATAGGTAGCTTATGGAGGGTACAGATGAACGCTTGAGCCAATTTTCCAAATGTCTGTGCTGTAGCTATGAATTCTTAAAGAAGAACTAAAGCGTAACTAAAGAAGTAGCTAGAAATGTTGTACATTATGTTTTGTGCTTCTGTACCAGCCCAAGGCAACCACAGCCCAGTAAAGATATGTGTCTCCAAAGATGCCCCAGTAGCTCCCCATCTACTTTTCTGCTGATTTACTGCACATGCTCTGTGCTGCTGTCAGTTACTGAGCTTAGGGACCGACTCACAATATACAGTACACACAGAATAGAAATGTCACAATATAAGGCTGATTAGTAATTAATACAGATAATTACTACATGACAGCACAGAAACCAGTGCAACTAGCATCAGAATTTAATAATCAGCCCTGTAGCATCAGCTTATATTACAGGCCAACCTCATTTTCTGCTTGATAATTTGCGACAACCCCTGAGCTTAGCTTCTCAACAGCTGCTCAGAGCCCACTGAGCATGTGAGTGTCACAGACACTTTCCAAGATGGTGACCCCCTGTGACAAGTTTGAAGTCCCGGATCAAGCTGAAACTTTAGGCTGGTGCAATAAGTTCAAATATAAAATATGACATTTTAACCATATTCTTTTTAGGGTTTAGTTCTCCTTTAAAAGGCATCAAGGAATCAGTCCTATCCCAAGTATTTCTCAAATGAGGAGCTTCATTTATCCTCTGGATCTCCATATCAATTAGGGGGAAGGGGCACCATCTTCTATCCCCTCTCCCCTAACTACAGAAGTTATTCTGCAGAACTGACCTCTCAGAATATAATTATTAACGTTTTGGATGATAGGTAATGTATTTTTACAGCTTGGAAAGCTCTGTAACAGAATTTACTTTTTAGTATGTTATAGAATGCCCTATTCTTAGCAACTTTGCCTTTGGCCTTCATTTTTTATTTTTTATAATATTGGAATGATTTGCCTTCCTCTTCTGCCTCTTTCCAGGTTTCAAATGGGTTCACCCCAGCAGCCAAAAAAAATGTTGCTGTGTGTTATTATTACTTTATAATATTTATCTTCCTATAATTTGGACCCTAGCAACCAAAACTGCAAATTGTAGAGCTAGTGAATAAAAAAGCTAAATAACTTAAAAACCACAAATAATAATAAATGAGAACCAATTGCAAATTGTCTCAGAATATCACTCGCTACATCAAACTAAAAGTTAATTAAACTATTGAGAAAATGAAAATGTAATATAAGCTTCAGCATATGGAAATAAGAAACTTTCTAAATACAATCAATTAAATAATCTGCATTGTTTCTGAAATAATCAAGTTTATCTTTACTATTCCTCTCTCAGCATCGGTTTCTCTTCATTCTGTCTTCATGCAGCAGTTGGGTGTCAGATATTCATTGACAGTTAGATCCAATATTTCTTATAGGGGGATCCTGTTGCGTAGAAGATGTATTCTAATTGATGCAATATTATAGATGTTAGTACTGTATTTTGTTAGTGTTGCATAATGGCATATTCCATGTTCTTCCTCTACATGGGAAGGCTACTACATTTTTAACGACTGCCTTGTATGCTACAGAATCTGGAGAGGCAGATGCGCCAGCTGGCAGTCATTCCTCCCATGTTGTTTGATGCGGAACAGCAGAGGATCAAGTTCATAAACATGAATGGTCTGATGGACGATCCCATGAAAGTGTACAAGGAAAGGCAGGTTATGAACATGTGGAGTGAACAGGAGAAAGACACCTTTAGGGAGAAGTAAGTTTCTGTTTGTCTAGCACATAAATTCTCATAACAGACAAAGAGTAAGCAACTGTTCTGCAGGTCTGGGACCTCCTTGGTAACATCTCATTTTTGCTAGGAGGTTCATTTATTCTTTTAATACATGAATTTATCAAAGATCACATCACACCTATTGCTTCTTTCTCTCTCTCTTTCCAACAAATTCAAGAGTGACTGAATTTGCAGCTGTAATTTTAATGATTCTGTAGATTAGGTGACAAGGGGAAGAGACCCCCCTCGGGGGCCTTCGACTCTCCTATGCATGGGCATGTGCAGCACATTTTCCAGACTATGAGGCAAAGCTATAAAAGGAGAAGGAAATGCTTTGTGCACTTGAGGATGACAAATGTTAGGCACCCCCAAGCAGTGGCATAACTACCGGGGGAGCAGGGGGTGCGATTGGGCCAGGGCCCACTGTCAGCTCGCATGCCGCTAATTCTGGGTGGATTCCGGTAGTACGTAGGGAGGCAGGGGTCCGGCTGCAGGTCCCGCGCCAGGGCCGCCCCCCTCTAGTTAAGTTGCTGCTCCCAAGTGATTGTATTGACTTACCCAAAACCCCGGGCCGGTGCTCCTATCAGCAGATAACTGCACCTCCCCGGGTTATACCAGTGAGCACCATGGAGCGATCCTCTTCCGGCTTCTTCCTTCTTCAAATTTCCTTGGGCAGACACATGCGCAGTTGAACACAATAGCCAACATTTTCGTTAAAGTACGGCTGAAAGAGGAAGACAGAAGAGGATCGCTTTGTGGTGCTCACTGGTATAACTCCAGCCCGGTGCAGTTTTCTGCTGATAGGAGCACCGGTCCGGGTTTTAAGGTCAATACAATCACTTGGGGGTGTACTTTTAAACCATGATTGAATAAAGATTTTCTACTTTTACTAACGGCCTGGTGTGCGGAATCGCTTTCCTCTATTTATTCCAATCACTTGGGGGTGCCTAACATTTGGCACCCCAACGTGCACGAAGCCTTTCCTTCTCCTTTAACCAAAAGTGACCTGTATCCAAAGACTAAATTTATATGTAATAATTAGGTGTTAATGTCCTGCCAGGTCTGAGAGATGATTTGTAGGAAATACATTTACAGGCAGTGCCCAGCAAGTTGTTTGCATCAATTTTGTAAGTAGAGTGTGTAAATAAATGAAAAGCATTATTTATAGATAATAATATGGAATATCATTTGGAAACGAAGGATTCATCTTTATGTGACAGTTCTTTTATTCATGTGGGTCAAGGACAGTTCAATACCCCTCTCAGCTCTTTGGCAACTCTGATTTCTCTGTATTTGTGGCACCAGCACAGAGTGCTAGCTCTTCACGTGTAACTCTCTGTGCCTGAAAATACCAGCAGCACTGCATACGAAAAACAGTATAGATAAGAGAAAATCTACAGAACTTGCCTTTGGTCCATCCAGTTGCAGGTGAAAAACGAACCCACATAAGTGCCGGTAAAATCAAAATATTTCCCATTTACAATGGAAAACATGGATGTGGGGTCTTAAAAACAATTATGGTCCCACCATGGAGAAACAAACAATAAAATCTCCCTTCTCTTAGCAGAATAAGAGTCCCACTTACTACACAATAATGCACACTCACAGTAACACACTCACACACACAGAAACAAGCACATGTAATACCTTGTAATTACCAAGTTCCAACATAGAGTAAAATAAACATTAATACAGAAAACTGTATTACACTATTTGTTGCTTAATTTCTCTGAAGCTTCCTCGTGAGGCAACTTCAGAAATACAAAGCGACATGTATGTTTTCCCACCGGCAATTTATTATATTGACCATAATCACTGGAGGATTGTAATGATTTATTTACCTTATACCCCAGACCTGTGCTCCTGTTAGCAGGAAACTGCACCAGCCCGGGGCACTTGTGAATTAGCGATCCTTTTCCTTTGAGGTTCTTTTAGTATGTCCAGTTCCTAGCAACTTTGCAGTTGGTCTTAATTACTTATATTTTATAGTTTTTGAGTTATTTGCCTTTTTCTTCTACCCTTTATAGTTGTCATATTGGGGTCACTGAATCTAAAAACAAATGATCTGTAAGGCTACAAATAAATTGTTATTGCCTCATTGATTACATTGATCTTTTTTATCCAGGCCCTCTCCTTTTCTTATTTCATTCGCTTATTCAAATCAATGTGTTGTTGCTAGGGTGATTTGGACCCTAGCAACCAGATTGCTGTAATTGCAAACTGGAGAGCTGCTAAATAGAAAGCTAAATAACTCAAAAACCACAAATAATAAAAAATGAAAAACTATTGCAAATAGACTGAGAATATAACTCTCTATATCATTCTAAAAGTTGATTTAAATGTGAACAACAAATGCTGGCTTTTTCACTCTGCTGCGTATGTGTCGGCCACTGGATTTTGAAGAAAGAAGGAGCACTGGTCAAGGGTATCGGGTAAATCATTACAATCCTTGGGGGGTGGCTTTATTATTTAGCACCCCCTTGAATTGGAGCTTTCTTTCTCCATTAGAAATGTTTAAATAAAGTATATTGATTAGAATTATGTTTTCTTTTATAAGGTAAATTTCATTTTAGGTTTACAAAACTTCTAACTCAGACACTCTCCCAAAAATCCTAGTCTGTGTAAATTTACACAGGGCATTTCTGGAGAACCACTTAAGGTGGCCGTACACTGATAAAAGCTGCTGACAGACCGAGTCGGCAGCTTATTGGCCCGTGTATGGGCCCACCAACGGGCTTCCCCGATCGATATCTGGCCTCAATCGGGCAGGGCTAAAAATCCCGTCAGATCATGGACCGCATCTGTTCATTGATGTGGTCGAGCAATCCGACCACCCTTACTCCTGCATTGAGATCCAATCGTTGGGCCCAAAGTGGGCATATCAGGGAGAGATCTGCTCGTTTGGCAACATCACCAAACAGGCGGAGTTTGGCCACCTTTAAAATTACTTTGGAATTTTTTGTATTGTAAACACGCAGTTGAAAAGAATGTCTTTCATTCTTTACCTGCAAGGGAAAGTCCCTCTCCTCACCGATGCCGTTCACCACACTCTCTTATTACTGTGCACTCACTTGACTTTCTAACAGCTTGCGTCATGTCACATGTCCCACAGCCAACAGCCCGAGGCTCTGCTGCTCTATAGTCTGACTGTTTGGGAGTCAGACTATGAGCAATGTAAGTGACTAAAACTTTCCTAAATAATTCACAAGCATAGCACAAAACAAAGACCTGCTTGCCCCATTAAAATTAAAAGGGTGCGTCACCTTTCTAACTTTTACTATGTTATTTTTTAACTTCTTTTCATTTGGTCTTCATTTATAATTTTTTTTATAGCTTTTGAATTATTTGCTTTCCTCTTCTGCATCTTTCAAAAGGGGTTCTCTGAATCCAACAGCCAAAAACTATTATTCCGTGAGGCTACACATATTCCCATCTCTCATTCAAACTGCAGGGGGGGGACAAGTATATGTAAAGATGAGCTCAGTGCTGCTACTCCTTATAGTAGCATGTCGTTTGGCCATTCTGAAGAATTGACACAGGAATCCGTTTTCATAAAATTGCCAATTTTCAACCTTAAAATAGATTGAACTGCTGGCAATCCTTCTGCATTTTGATCTGTAATAAATCTGTCCCAATGTTTTATTACATCTGTGTATGTACTTCCCCCCCCCCCCCACGTGTCAGGCATTTGAGCAATGGTTTGTGGTGTGTTTATATTTCAAAGGCAAAATACCAGTCAGTGCATAAAACCAATACAAACAGATCATGATTATATCTATGTTTTCCAGACTTTTTTCATGTGAAGCCAAGCACAGACCGGGAATCCGCCCCTACTTTGCCATCTGCTTCTTTCCTTGAACCACTGCATCATCCGAGGTGCAGGAAAGTAAAAAAACAAATGGCAGCATAGGGGATGACTTGCGGCCTGTGCATTTCCACAGGCCGAAATCTGCCCCTGTCTGGCATTAGCCTTACAGTAGCTGCAAGTCCTGTAACTGAAGAACAGGGTGCAAGTATGGCAGTGGCAGGCAAAATAATGCACAAATGAGCATTGACGCACTAAACACTGGTTAAATGTTTGTCCCTAAAGCTGGCCATAGATGTTGAGATTTTTATACTATCCTCATCTTGAGACCACGATTATCTCGGAACTATCGTACGATCGTACGAATTGACTAAAAAGACCAATTTGCCAGGAAAACAAAGGGGAGCTGCCTGCTTGGCCCTGCAAAAATAGATAGATTGCACTAGGGCCAACAGATTTTTTAACCTGACCAATCAATTTCCTGACAGATGTCGGCCGAAAAATCTTAGATGTACGATCGTACGAATCCCACTAACCACACGATAATTTCAAAGGATTGGTCGGACTTCCCTAAAATCGGTCATTCGGCAAGAAGAATCGTCGCTAATAGCATGCAAAGGGAGGTTGCAGGGAAGGGCCTTTTTAACGAAAACCTGGCCACTCTATACACATGTGCCTCTGGAAAAACACTGTAGTATCTCAAGCCTTGTCATTCTGGCCTCCTATTCCAGCTAAAATATTTAATGCTTTGCTCCAGGGGATATTTCTAAAACATTGCTACATTTTTAAAGTATTACACAGCATTCTGCGCCTGACTCGGCATTACACATGAAGCTAATCTCTGATTAATCACAGACCATTTTTAGAGAATTCTCACGCAAACACTGTGCAGAGATTTTACCGAGAGGTATATACAAAAGACAACACTGGCTTTACTTTAAATGAAGAATGTGATCTATTTTCCCATCAGTGTGCAACCAGTTTAGCATATTTTATTTTCACTGTCAGATCTTGTTTGCACTGAAGACATGACAAGCCCTTTTGCTTGTCAGATTCTTCAATTTAAATATCTGATCTGCTCAGATGAGTCTGGAGGTGCAACCCTGAAAAAGGTTCTTTGATGCTGACCTCTTTTTCAAATAGATATTGAAAATGTATCAGTCCAGCTCCACTGAGCCCTCAGTAGCTGCATGGTTTGTTTTCTATGCCCCTGGATGTAATTTCTTGAAGTTAAATCTGGCAATACAATATTCATTTATTTGAGCATGCTTTTCATCAAGTTGTTGAACTAACCATACCGGATGAGACCTTCCGTTGTGCACAATGTCTTTCTGCCTATCTGTACTCCAGCTCTAGAAGTGTTGAATGGAATGCACATTTTTGCATAGTGTTACTGTTTTTCCCAAAATTTTTGTATGTTACAATAATCATAAATGTGATTTAGTTGTGTGTTTATTAAAGAATGACCTGACCAATTCATATATCTAGTCCTGAAGGTTATAACATAATAAATACAAGAATAGTACAACGTCATTGCATGTTCTAAAGGCTTTATCTTCAAATTTTTGTGCCACCATTACAACTGTAGCACAACCCACAGCTGGTTTGTTAGATTTCATAAACATCAGCTGGTGAGTAGAATGAGCACAACTGGTAGTCCTCGACAAGGGAAATGAGGGGTTGTATCAGCAGATGACCTTTCATTACCTGTACCCGTCTGCAGTTCTTTTGAGCTGTACTTTACACATTAATTACACTATTTATTCTAAAGACAGTGTCCTGCTAAATTAAAGAAGACTGATTTTACAGTGAAAATATAAGTTGATAACTAAATAAAAACTGGAGGCTGTAAATAGAAATGGAAGCATCATAACTCATACCGTCTGGATTAAAATGCCATGTAAAGAGGCAGCCTACAATCTCTTTATAAAGTTATGTGTTTCTGACAATAAATGCTGAGAGCTATTCTTTCAGGCAGTTTGACAAATGACTAAAAAAGCTGCCAACTCAGGACAGCCAAGATGGCAGACATATTGACCCATGTATGGCCATCTAATCTCTTTTTTTTTCCTCTGTTTACAGGTTTATCCAGCAACCCAAGAACTTTGTGTTCATTGCATCATTCTTGGAAAGAAAGGTATGTCTGTTGATCTGTCTGCCACAGATTGGAACTTGTTTCTAAACCAAAGCAAATATCACATTGATTCACTAAGTTTAGCAAACCATTAACCACCACATATTTAGCATGCAGAAGAGTACAATGCTTTATTGAAGTTCTAATAACTAATTCCTGGTACACTAAACTACTTTACCATAGTTGTAAAACATCCTCTGTGAAAGGAACGTTGCCGATCACCCTGATTGCAGATATGTTCCCCCATAGTAAATATTTCTAATGTACGTTTATTACTTTTATATGTTGCAATCCAATGTCCGTTATAAAAAGATCAAATGGATAACAATCGATTCACAGAGCACGTGAAGTATCAAATAAACACACCGTTTTCCCAAGTTCATTTCTCTTTTGATGAGAGTTTACTTGGGTGCACACAAGCTTAGACATGCCTTAAAGAGACAATAACCATAAAAGAATAACTATGTATATTTTAAAAAAAAAGTGTGAGAAGAACTAGATTTCATGCACCAAAAACCAGTGCCTTCCTCACTTTCTGTGCATTCATGGCTCTTTGTATTGATCCTGTGTATTATTCTTGTATGTTGCAGACTGTGTCGGATTGTGTGCTTTTCTACTACCTGACCAAAAAGAATGAGAACTACAAAAGCCTCATAAGAAGGAATTACCGGCGCCGGGGAAAGAACCAGGTTAGCAACCCTCTGCCAGGACTATTGGACTTTATATGCTAGCTACCACCAACCCAGGTTTTAAATGAAACTCAAGTAAATGGTTTACTTTTAGTGCTACCAAGTGTAATATGTGTTTAAAGGACAAAGTCAAGTCAAAACTGCTACAGAGGTTAGCAACAGGGACTATTGGGTGGAGTTAGGGGTGCCTTACAAAATGGCTTCTACAGCAGCCCCAGTTGTTAAACTTTTGTTTTTAGCTGTTTCATACTCAGTGCCAGTAGGGTATTTTACCGGCTTTGACGGTAAAAAATGATAATTGATGCCAATGTTATTAGGAAAAATGGCAAGAATATTTTTTCCAGAAAAGGTGGCAATGGCAACCCTAGGAGGCAGTGGTGCTATCTTTGGCACTACACATGCACATTCAATAGTCAAAAAGGCAGCACAAGCATAATTGGCCTCAACAGCATGTTGGAATGTTAATGTGTGGAGCTGTGGTATGAAATGCTATATTGGTTAGCTACTGGGGCTACCAATTCAGGGGTATTTTCTCATGTTTTGTCGCCCATAGTAAAAAGAGATTAAGCCTGGGTGACAAGATGTACCATGTGCAATTGGTCTAAAAGATAGATTTCTGGGTATTTTTTATCCAGAAATTCTTACTTTCATTGCAGACCAATGTGACTCTGGATTTTAGTGTTGAGCTGTGTTAAGTGTCAGCATGACTTGGGGAAGCTGGGAAATTGACAATATGTCAGATTTCAAAATTGAATATAAAAAAATCTGTTTGCTCTTTTGAGAAATGGATTTCAGTGCAGAATTCTGCTGGAGCAGCACTATTAACTGATTCATTTTGAAAATAAATGTTTTTTCCCATGACAGTATCCCTTTAACTTGGCCTACAGGAGCATAGACGGTTTGTTTGGGCTTTGCACTACTGACAAGGTGATAAAAATGAGCAATATAGACCATAATGTCTTCAGTACTGTAAGCAATTAAAGATGACTGACCAGTGTCAAGAAAATATTTTTCTTCTCTATACGATTTTCTAATCCTTCAGTGTATTGCTAGAAACAAGCTTGTTTGGAGACTAGTCAGCAGTAGGGGGCAGTGGATACCACTTGTTTATCTATGATTAGAGTAATGGTTAAATCCTAGACACAGAGTTTCTGTTTTTTTCATCTGCCTCCCTGCACAGTACAGATCTGCCAACTCAGGGGGCAGAAAAGACAGAAGTGCCCCTGATTTATTTTGTTTTTGACCAAGTTACAATCACTTGGGTGTTAAACACAAAATCCAGTTGACCATCAGGCTGGTCTTAACAAACACATCAGCTGTACTTGTTGTCCTGATTACATATACCATTGAAACAAAGTAAGAGTAGTTCGCTCTCTTCCAGCCAAGACTCCAATTTTCACAATGCCTTGCATTTTCTGTTATTAAATGGGCGGTTCACCTTTAAGTTAGCTTTTAGTATGTTATAGAGTTGCCCATTCTTAGCAGCTTTTCATTTGGTCTTCATTATTTGTTTTCTATAGTTTTTTAATTATTTGCCTCCTTCTATTGACTCTTTCCAGCTTTCTAATGGGGGGGGGTCACTGACCCCATCTAAAAAACAAATGCTCTGCAAGGTTACACATTAATTGTTACTTTTTATTACTCATTTTTCTGTTCAGGCCCTCTCCTAGTCCAGTCTCTTATTCAAATCAATGCATGTTTGCTAGGGTCGTTTAGACCCTAGCAACCAGATTACTGAAGTTGCAAACTGGGGAGATGCTGAATAAAAAGGCTTAGAATGTCATTCTCTACATCATACTAAAAGTTAATTTAAATTAAACAACCCCGTTAACATACACCTAAAGCAAGAGAATCACAGAATTATGTATGGCATTGTGTGCACTGACATTGTAGCTGGTATATTGTTTTCATAGTTTTCATAGCATCAGAACTAGCAGTAGGGTTGGACTGGGCCGGTCAGACACCGGGGGCTGGTGCAGGGGCCCTGAAGCTGCAGGCCAGGAGAACCCTGAGCCCCCCCCCAGTCTGACGCTGACCAGCAGTGCAGGAATTGACAGACAAGCACTGCTTTCAGTAGCAATTACATTTACAAATAACTAAAATAATCAAAAATGTTTAATTGTACTGTATGAATGTATTTTGGAACGTTGCTTAGAATTCAGTTTGGTTTAGTTTAATAGTTTTTAACTATGCTTCATTAAAACTAGGGCCAAAAAAAGTATATGCTGTTCCATAAATAGAGTTGCTATGAGTAGTTCATATAAAGTTTCCTCCATAGACTCTAATCAAACAGAACCCTCCAGTGGTGACATTTACAAAGTATAGTGTTAGTACAAATTTAGGGGGTTACTTACTAAACCTCGAATTTATCTGGTTGGGCTTCTTGGGGCAAAAACTCAAGATTTATTATACCCCGATGCTGCAAAAAGCCTGAAACCGAAAATCTGCAGACAAATCTCAGACCTGTCAAGGTCCTATATAGGTCAATGGAAGTGGCACCCATCTCAATTTGAAATTGAAATTGAAACTTGAAAACTTTTTCTGGGTTTTAGGGCAAAAACTAGAAATTTGGATTTTGCTTGATTTTATAGAGTTTTTACGTGATCCTATTCATTTGGGTTATTTTATTAATAAATATGGTCACCAGAAATATCGATTTTTTCCAATTATTTTCTATGTGTCACTGTTTTTCTAATATTGAAGTGTAAAGTGTCATTTTTCATGTTCTAAAGCAGCTCTGTTAGGGGGGGTCGCCGACCCTGTAAACTGATACATTTAGTTGATACATTTCTTATATTTGTCCCTGCTGAGCAGAATCCCTGAGTTTCATTACAGGCAACTGTTAGAATTGATACAATAGTTGTTAATATTTCAGAGATGCTGTTGAGAATTGTATCAACTAAATGTTGCAAAGTTGTAAGAGTTCAGAGTCTGCGCCTGAATTACTGAGCTGCCAGACTCAAACACTAGAGACAGGGACATTAAACTTTCATCTTTGATTCTGGAAAAACAGTAAAAAAAATAAAAAATAATGGAAAGCAATTGGAAAAAAAAGTCTTTATTTCTGGGGAACAATCTGAAAACAACTGAACTGAAAAAAGGGTTTGGAAGGTGAACAACCCCTTTTTAAAATGGGGTTGTCCAACAAAATTCTACACAACTTTTACTGTTTTCTAAAATCATTATCGGTATAATGCCCTTTTAAGTTTTCTTCATTCTGAATAAATGAGTGCTCATCTGCCTGCAGCTACTCTGGGGATTTGTTAACTCCAGATGAACCTCACAGATGTTGGAGCCATTTGTGTGTGTGTTACAAGCAATGCAGTGGCAGGAGTGGGTTAATACAAATAAATATACATATATAAGATGTGTTGGGTTATCTCTCTCCCTGCAAGCAAAAGAAAAAGTCCTATAGATAGCAGCTAGTCGGTGTGAGTCAGTTGTAGGCACATTGCATGGACACTGCCTGCTGTTTGTATGCTACACAGTGTGCACCCATGCCTTACATATTGAAAAGGCGATTCACAGTGTAATCAAGCATTATTCCAGATTGCAAAATCGCTGCAGGAATGTTGTGGTAAGACTTAGCTATGCAAATGGCCAGGAAGTGTGGAGGCTCAGAGCTCGACTGGGCAGGTCCCCAGCTCCGTAGGTCTGAAGTTGCCTAGCAGGGGGTAGTACACTCCAGGCTCTGTATAGCAGGGGGCCACTATGGAAGCTTGGAACTTTCACAAGTGGAAAGGAAGCAGCATTTAATTGGACGTAAGTAGATGGGCAGGGAAGGGACCTGCTGTACTGTAGCAGGAGGAGGAGGAGGAGGAGGAGTGCTGTGTTTGGCTACAAGTATTACATGTAGCAGTGATCAGCAGTCTGCAACTCTCTAGTTGTTTAACTACAACTCTTAGCAGCTAAAAGGCTGGAGATCAGCAGGTTAGAGCAATCCTCTTTTCTGTATATACTATATGTTTCTTCCTAACGTTCTGTTACATGTCCCTGCGTAGTCATGTCAGACTTTCTACCAATAACAATCAGCTTCTCCCCTCCGTCCTCTCTTGTTGTGCCTGTTTCCCCCCTTTCCAACTTGTTTTGAAGTAAAGAAAAACCTTTGTTCCTGTTGCCTTGCTTTACTCCTCCTCCCTGACACAGATTTCTCATTAGCACTATGCTAATTATATCCCTGTACACACACACACACACACACGCACAACTATAAGTACTGGACTTAAGCCATGACAAACTTTACTTGAGTTCACTTTTACTTTTAAGGGGATGGTACCATGTAGGGGGGGGGGGACTTGCAAAATCTCTTGAAGTAAACATTGGCAGTGGGAGGGCTGTTAACTAGAAAATGCACCTTCGCGGTGGGTCATGCTGACTCCTACAAGGTAAAAGACGCTTCTGGGAGTTGTAGTTCACACATTATTAAGGAGTTTTCTCAGTGTAATGTGCTATTGTTAACATTTTCCTAATGCACCCCATCTAAGCTGGCGCCGCTTTTAGCAGGTCAACTATCCGTATGCTTATTTAATTACATTTGCATTTTGAGCAACTTGTGGAAATCAGTAGTGTTACTCGCCAATGTAATGTCTTCTTTCCACTGAGACAAACTCCTTTAATAAAACTGATTTAGGGAGACTGAACACATTTATACAATGTACATATGTATATTTGTATTTATATACTGCTACTTGTATACATTAAACAGGTGCAATTAAATAGAATGATCTTGCTTTTGGTTGGGGGGGGGGGCTAGGCTAAGCCCCACAGTGTCCCTCTCAGGTATATTCCAGGAAAATAAGCTGTCTGAGGAGTAGGGGGACTGTATTTTCTGGAAATAATACCAGTGTTTTTTCTTCCTTTTCTATAACTTTGGCATGAGGCATTTACTGTCCAGATGGCAACCTGTCTCAGGAGTCCTTACCTCTTCACCACTTAAAGGGGTGGTTCACCTTTAAGTAAACTTTTAGTATGTTATAGAACGGCCAATTCTAAGCAACTTTTACATTGGTTTTCATTATTTATTTTTTTATAGTTTCATAATTATTTGCCTTTTTCTTCTGACTCTTTCCAGCTTTCAAATGGGTGTCACTGACCCCCATCTAAAAAGCAAACGCTCTGTAAGGCTACAAATTTATTGTTATCGCTAATTTGTATTTCTCATCTCTCTAATAAGGCCCTCTCCTATTCGTATTCCAGTCTCTTAATCAAATCAGTGCATGAGTTCTAGGGTAATGTGGACCCTAGCAGCCTGATTTCTGACATTGAAAACTGGAAAGCTGCTGAATAAAAAGCTAAATAACTCAAAAAACACAAATAATAAAACATGAAAACCAATTGCAAATTGTATCAGAATATCATTCTCTACATCATACTAAAAGTTAACTCAAAGATGAACAGCCCCTTTAAGTGCCTGCAATAAAATGAAGAAGATGACTTTCTCTTTGATCTCCTGCACTGACGCCAGAAATAGATACAGTTTCTGAAACTTAATTAAAATAAGAGCCCAGAACACTCAGCTGCTGCACTTGGACACTTTTCTAACAATTTTAAGAAACAATTGTAACTATTTAAGATAAGCAGGTCTCTTGGGAGAACTGAGACTAGCAGCTTAAAGGGCAATTCACTGTTATAACACATAAAACATTGCACTAAAACTCCCAGAAATGTGTTCAAACTTTCATAGCCTGCCAAATTTTGTAAACTGGACGTGATAATTAGGGGATGTGCCATAAAATAGGCATGGACAAAAGTTTTTGTCCCTCTATTCATTTTTTAAAATGTTGTTAGGTATGCTATATATGTATGCAGTTGGGGTTCTGGTAAAGAGACAGCACTAAAAAGATTGGGATGCTGGGCCCACTAATTCCTATTACATTTTTAGGGAGTCATTTAGTAAAAGGAGCAAATTTCTTTCATGTTTGGTAACCCTTAGGGTAGGACTCCAGACGCTGCAGAATAAAAAACTGCAGAACAGAAATTTCTACTATACTTTGAAATTTAGAATTTATTTAATTTTCAGTCAAACTTCTCCTTTAAGGATTGAACCTCCATTCCGTTCATTGACCAAGAATGTGGGTGCTACTTTGGTAAAAAATAAAAAAGCCAACTTTTGGGGGGGGGGTTAAATTGGGTTACTGCAATTTCTCATCATTTAGTAATCTAATCATCTGAATAGATTACAGACTGTCCACATTTTTAGACAGAATGTTCTCACTTATTTCATCAATGAGTAAACCTACCGATTACTCATACACATATAAGCAACACACCCTGAAATCTAGATTTCAGACATTTTGTTTGGCAGTGGAGTTGGAAGTGTCTGTAGCCTGGGGGTATACAATCGTAGTAATATGTTAGGAGCCAGCCTGTCAATTCAAACAACCACTGGGTTTTTAGGAGCCTGATGGGAGGAGTTTCTGCATGACTATATGAGATGCAGTTAAGTCTTTAGAGGAGGGGGGGAGCTCGCCTTTATTTAAGGTTTCTTTATTACAGAGTGGCTCAATAGCGCCACTTACAGCTTCAGGGGTCATTTGATGCCACTCGTGCCATCTGTTGGGGCGATATTTGTATTGTAATTTGCATTCTAAATTGATGTGCTGATCAACATTTCAAATAGAAGGGAATGAAATGATTTCCTTCTGTTCCTACCTTTCTTCTGAGTATGTGTAAGAGCCATCTTTCCTACCTTCTTCACATCTTCCCTTCTTCATATCCAGTTTTTACATGTATTTATGCCATAGCCGTCTTTCATCTTTCTGTGTTCTCAAGTTTTCTGTATTTTCTCCTGTATACATATGTATATTAATAACAAAGTTAGAATTTTAAGGTCCACAACCCATCAGTATGACACATGGATCATCTCCTGCCCAATATACAGCATCGCTAGTGTATCCCATTCCCATATTTCTAAATTCCTATGAGATTAAGTTGCATTAGTCATATACCCTTGCACAAAGTCTATGGCAAATGAGGCCAACAAAGAATCAACTGCACCCCAACAAAATAGCCTCTCTCCAATTATATTGATGTAGTGTTCCTTTCAAATGTTTATTCATCTTATCTATAGTAAAAATATGTTTATTTCTATTTGGGAATATGTTTTAGATCCTTTCCATAACAAAAATGTTCATACCCATATGGTAGGCTTTGTGTCAGAAACATCTAAGCATCTTTTGAGTTTACATTTAATAGACATTCATAATTTTAAAGAATTACAAAGGTCAGACCTCAGTCAGCCTGTATTTATTTATCAGTGTATTTGAATTATTACAATCTTCTTTCAAATGCAGAGGAATTATTTGCTCCTGTAAAGTATTTGTTGCAAAACCTACATTCAGGGGCCTTACCATCCATGGAGTACAGGTTGATTAGAGTACCAGATGTTCTAGTGATAAAATACAATATCAAAGGAAAAATCCATACTCTTCTTTGACATTGTTTTCAAGTGCTTTATTTTAGTTTGATGGCAGTTGGAAGAGTAAAAATCCACCCTGTGTGTTATGTAATATTTGCTTCCAGTTCAGTTGAAAAATTTAGTAAAAAAAAAACCTCTAATTGTGATTATGGTAGCATAAAAGTTAAAAGGAAAGTAACCATTATATTTTAAGAAAAAGAATGAAAGCAGAGAGAATGGGAATAACGAGAGTAATGTAAAAAGATTGAACCTTGTTACAGAGTGGGGGAAGAGGAGGTGAAAGGCAATGATGAGATTGTAGGTGAAGGGAGATTTAACTTTAAAAGAATCCATGTCCCATTAAATAGTCATGAGGTGTCACGGAGAACTGGAGTTTGATATGTCATTCTGACTGACTTTTTTTTTTTTTTTTTTAGATTGTCAGGGACCTCTTTACCTCTTGTGTCAGCTATTGGTTGTTTTTATATTTAAATCTGTATGTTCATTGTATACACCCATTTTTTGTATAGTGCTGTGGAATTTTTTGGTGCTTTATAAATGTCTGTTATTAATAATAATAATAATACTACTCCTGTCTATTCCCCCATGTAATAAAGTCCATATTTTTCCCAGAAATCAAACCATTTTTGTTCACAGACTATGCAATCAATTTATTTTTCTCAAATTTGATATTATAATAATATATATTTTTATTCTTGTTTAAATCCTAGTGGAGGTTGTGAAAAATGTGCTATTCAGACTAAGAATTATGGGGATTTTGTGCATCCCTAAAATAAAGACAACGCCAAAAGCTTTGTACAAAATGTGCTACTTCTTATGTTTGGCCTTTCCTTTCAACAGCAGATGCCCCGCACTAACCAGGAAGAAAAAGATGAAAAAGAGAAGGAGGTTGATAAAGAAGAATATAAGCAAGACCTGGATAATGAAAAGGATGAACCTGGAAAGTAGGTTTCAATTCTGGTTTGTTTTTATATGAGTGACTTAAGGGCAATGACAGCTTACTTCATAGGCATTTAGCATATAATTGCATACCATAAAATGCTTCATTTGTCCTATAGAGAACATGTTTGGGTCATTGCCCTTTGAAGACATTCGGTTTATATTGTTAGTGTGTCCTTGGCAACCACAGAACTGATGGTACAACATCTTACTTTTGTTTTGTTTCTTGTAAGATGTCATCCTTCCATTCTGCGTTGCAGACTTTGTCTGCTTGCTGGGATAAATAAGCCTGCAAGATAGGAGTTTAGCCCCAGCAGCCAGGTACTACAGGTATGGGATCTGTTATCCGGAAACCCATTATCCAGAAAGTTCTGAATTACGGAAAGGCCCTCTCCCTTAGACTCCATCATAATCAAATAATTCAAATTTTTAAAAACGATTTCCCTTTTCTTTGTAATAACAGGACCTTGTACTTACACTAAGAAATAATTAATCCGTATTGGAAGAAAAATCAGTTTGTTGGGTTTATTTAATGTTTACACAATTTTCTAGTAGAGGTAAGATATGAAGATCCAAATTACAGAAAGATATGTTATCTGGAAACCCCAAGTCCCAAGCATTCTGGATAACGGGTCCAAAATCTGTAGTTTCAAACTGGACAGCTTCAGAAATAATACAAAAAATAATTCATTCATTTTACCCCTGTTCATTAGCTCTCAGATGTCAAATATCCACCTACTGTCATATACTGGAACGGGTTGACTTCATGCTTTTAAAACTATGGATAGAGTATGGATATTATACTGTTATATGATAAAACCACAGCTTTTTCCAGCTGCAAGTACTTTAAAGTGCTTTAAATGGTGTACCTAGGGAGAAGAATGACGACACATCTGGTGATGAGAATGATGACAAAGAAGCGGTGACTGCAAAAGGTCGCAAAACAGCGAACAGCCAGGGCCGCCGTAAGGGACGGATCACAAGGTCTATGGCAAATGAGGCCAGCGAAGAATCAACTGCACCCCAACAAAATACAGACTTAGGTAAGTTTTTCTTATTTATGCACAGTTTGGGGCAGTGATTGTTATAATAATTTATTTTATTTAACAATAGTCTCCTGGAAGACACTATTTTTCAAAACATGTAACTATATCCACTGTAGATTCCCTCTGTAATGTTAATACAGCTAAAACCACAGCTGGAAGGAGGTCTACCAAATATGATTGATTTTATGTTAATCAGATCTTGCACAAGTATTTATTGTACAAACCAATGCAACTTTCCATTTAGTCTCTTTTGGCTGCCTCTACAAAAATGATCTTTTGTGCACACTTTTATAACCTGTTGTTTGTTTGTGTACTGGCCTCATAATATGTACATGCATGATCAAGCTCACAGCTTAGGGGGACCATTGGTCCAGTGGCTTAATATTTTCCCGAAGCAGGAATAAGGGGAATATTACAGCTGGAGAGTTACTTATAACTCATCTTGCTTGTTTCTAGCAAAATGAATCATTTGCTTAGATATTCCATAGAAAAGAAGGCTTTTATCTACATGTATGTGTTATAGGGAAGAACACAATGTTGTACATGACTGTCTTATTTCCATTCATTAAGTGCTAGTTTCAAATAAAAAGTCTATGACAGTATTATTATACAAGATGTCTCAAAGTAAAATGTTTTGCCCCTGTTTTTATTATGACTATGGAATTATGTCTGTCAAAATTCTATACATCTTGGCTGCCACAGCTAAAGGAAGAATGAAGCAAGAAAATGACACTTGACTGAAAGGACACGGAAAACTAGTCACTGAGGTGCCAAATTATTAGACACCCCATCGCCCTAATCGCTTATTTTTTACCCCTTTTCAGAGGGTTTGTATTTGTTTATTTCTTGGTGTTGAATCAAATCAGAATCCTTAAAGTTATGTGACTGTATGCTAGACAAATGAAGGCAATACATTTTTATTCATTGATGCAATTTTGAGCCAAAAAACTCTTATCGTCCCCTAATAGATTTGGCCAAAAACATACCATCGATAGCAAAAATTGTGTCAAAGTGATAACAATTGATACAATAACTGGACCATTGTCCATGTTGGTGGCATGTAAAGCAAATGACAGATTAGGTGGTGAAAGTGTCTTTTAGGAGTCACATTCTCAACTTAGTAGCTTTTGTTTTTTGTAACCAACTAGCCAGCTAGGAGACAGTATGCTCTTTGCACAGCCTCCATCCAAACAGCGAGACTGATAAGATAACGCTCATTTACTGTAAAGTCTTAAATCAGACGTGGCCTGCTTCCAGTGATGAGATGCATAATCAAACCCTGCGTACACTGGAAGAGCGGCTATCGCTTTAATAGCTGTCATTGCTGCATAATCCATCATCATTAATTGTGATGAAAGCACTTAGACAAAATGTTCAAATGCAACCACAATGTGAATATTAAAAGGTTGGTTGAAGTTTGCAATTTGTGTAATGGGTAGCTAGGTTTTTAGCCTTCTCACTTTGCAAAAGCTGTGGTTGAAATCTTTCTTGGGATTTTGGGAAAAATGGGTGTGTGAGGAGATGCCCAGCACGTTACCCAGCAAACCATATATTGGGGAATGTAATAAAAGTCGTAAAGAGCAAAACAATTAGCACAAATAAGAATAAAATGTCTCATTTCGCAATGTAATACTCTTCCTTAAACTCTTATTACATTGCGAATTTTAATTGCGCATTGCCCACTTTAAAGATGTGCTTGAAGGTGTCGTAATCTTTTGGAGCAAACATAACATCTTTTTCAGTAAGAAGTTTTATTACCTTCACTGCGCACTGGCGCTAACTATAAAATTTGCAAAAGTCGGAAATGGTCGCTAAACAGTTTCTGGGTTCGCAAAAGTTATGTTAAATTCACACAAAGGCAAATTTGTTCGCACAGAGACAAAACTTTTCACATTAGCGAATATTTTTTCCGTTACCGACTTTTATTACATTTCCCCAATAGTCTCTCTTTACAATTCTGCAGGATCCCAAAGTCAGTTGTGGAAAACAGATGGTGAGTTGGAGGGGGGGGGGATGTCATTAATTCAGTTATAAAATGATAAAGCTATAAGCGGCTTATTGATGCATGGTAAAAATCCTCTATAGCCTATTGTAGAATGTTGCAGGGTAGTTGGGACTTGCATGCAGTGCAGTGTGGCAGTGTCTCATCTGGCCTTACAGCAAAGTAACCCAACCTTATAGCAAAGGTGCTACCCACGGAGCCACCGTGCTGCCATACATGTGTATAGATAGGTGCCAACCATAGCATCTATTTAATAAGGGGAACTTCAGCTTAATAGGTGACTTGATATAACTTGACTGTGTTACTTGACATTGTAGATGCTGCTGGCTGCCACGATGGATCTCTGTATGTACCTAGGGGCACAAAAGCAGATAAATATATTTTTCACTATACTTGTGGGGGAGCAGGACTGTTAAAATTTGTTAAGCTGTAGCTAAAAGGTTCACTTTATTGAACATTTGGACCATTGACTTTTAGGAGTATGGGACCCCTTTAGGTCTCATTTGCTAAACAAGATGCATATTTCTCATGATATTTATTTTTTTGTATGAACCCCAATATGTAATAAAAGTCACCAAGTTTGCATAGGAGCAGTAACCCATACCAACCAATAAAATATTTGCTTTTAAACAGATGACCAGGAAATGCTTTCTGCTGATTGGTTGCTATGAGCTACTGCTCCTGGGCAAACTTTGTGCCTTTTATTACATAAGCCCATAAGAGTGCAACATAGTTCCCCCACTTATGCACAACTTTCCAATGCAGGACTGATTTGGGAAATAGTTCAAGTTGCATATATGGATCCATTTTTTATCATGAGTGTGAATGGTATAATTTCCACCATGATAGCACTTATGGAAATGGCATTGGCGTGCAATTTCTTAGGTGCGTTAGGTAGAAGTCATGTATGCTCATGTTTGTGGTTGTGAGCCCTGTAGGTAACTCCTCCTCAAGGTTTCTTTGCACCTAAGCCCCCTATACTTTACACCTGGTTTGTGATTTAGCAAAGTAGACAAAACCTGCATTTCAGTGCAAGTCTCAAGTATAGAGAATAGAGCAGCCTTTTTGTTGCACCTTGAGTTCATAAATATTGTGTATATTTTCTATATCTCCAAATACAGCTGGCTGGTTGCAGTTAGTTGGCTGCCATATTAGGCTACCATCTAATCCCCTTGTGCCAGAGACTGGCTTGCAGAGGCCGTATTGTTCATAAGAATGAGACTTGTGTATTGTTTTTCTGTTTAAGTCTGTGTTTAGGATGGGGAGAATCATTAAAGAAATGTTACGAAAAAACGTTGATCTTTTTTCTTCAGCTTGTCCTTATTTTCCGTTGTCCTTGTCAACACAGATTATAGTCTTTTGAGTAGAATGTCAGAAGTGCAAAATAAAATTGCTTCCCCGGGCTAAAAAGCTCAACATATGGTTTAAAAAAAAAATCAAATAGTCTGATTATTGCTCGGTGACTATGACTGAATGTTTCTATATTATTGCATCTTTTGATTGTGAAATTTGGTGCTTTTCTTGTTATAAATTAGATAAACTGATCATCTTTCAAGTTGTCATCTTTCTGCTGTTTCTGACCTTCATCTCCCATTACCCTAGAATTACCAGCATTAGGGATTAGGGATATGCAGTTTGACCCCTCTACCAGCTCTATATCTATTTCTGTATAGCTATAGCCAAGTATTGAAATGGTTACACTGTATCACTCACAACAACACTTTACTCCAACAGTCTTTTATACTCTTGGGTAGTAGAATGAGAGCTGCTGAATAAGCTACAGATTTCTGTCACATTGCTTACATTATTATTATTATTATTATTATTATTATTATTGATAATAACTTGTATTTATGTATTCCACAGCACTGTAAAATAAATGGGTTTATACAATGAATATACAGAATTACATACAAAGCAACCAATAACCCATACAACAGGTGCCCAAAAGAGCTCACATTAGTATGTAGTCTAAAAATACCCTCTGCCCAGTTTATGCCCCTCACTGCAGTGGTGGGTGAACATACATAATAGCAATGTTCTTTTGCTTACAGTGTAAAGCAGCCCATATATCTATAAAAAAAATCTATCATGGGTTTAAAAGAATGCAGGTAAAAGAATATTATGAGGTGCAAAACTCCCATGAAATCTGCTGTTTCTTACCCACAATGCAGTACTGATCAGAATTGTAGCGCAGTAGCATCTGCTGCAACATGTGCCCAGTTTACTAATGCTGACGTTAATTGTTAATGCTGCTGCCAAATTACATCTTCTGTGGCATGTGCACAAGTTGTGTTCATGTTTTGGAAACTTTCAAAATTTTGCTCTATTTTTGTAAAGATACTCATGCTCTGCTGATGAAAAACAGCCCCACAGGACAGCCTGTTTAACATGTAAATACATTTTATTGCAAAGCAAATATTAGGGTCTCCTCCCTGCCAGTATTTCACTGGCCTGGCCAGTAAAAAAACATCCATGACCGGAGCCGACTTTTTCTGGTAAATGTAAGCGCCTCTGAGCAGTGTGACCTTATATGACTGTATTGGCCCAAACAGCAAGTAATGTCCTTGAGTCTCAGGAGTCCCACACATAGCCAGTGCTCTGCCCTATATTGTGTGTCACTCAATATGTTCAAAATAAATATGTTGACTCAGTACACTGTGTAGCACTGGAAGTAGCTTCCAAAAACTTGGGACAAGGTGAACCATGTCCCAAGTTTTTGGAAGCTACTACCAGTGCTACACAGAGTATTCTAGTTAACATATTTATTTTGACAATAGTGTCTCTCTACTACTGAATCTGATTTTCAAGTGTTTTGGTCATTTTACAGTCAATATGGTGACCCTGTTCAGTGGCTCTTTATCCTAAAGGCAATAAGAGCTTTGTTAGAATCCTGGAATCTCTATTGGAAGATTCAGACATGCAGTTTTTATTAATTCGGATATGGGGCCTATTATCTAGAATGCTCGGGACCTGGGGTTGTCCAGATCAAAGGTCTTTCTGTAATTTAGATCTCCACACTTTGTCTACTAATTAATCATTTTAATTAATCTTTAATTAAACCAAATAGGATTGTTTTGCCTCCAATAAGGATGAATTATATCTTAGTTGGATCAGGTACAATGTACTGTAGTATTATTATTATTATTATTATAATAGAGAAAATAGGAAATATTTTTAAACATTTTTGATTAATTAAAATGGAGTCTATGGGAGATGGCCTTCTGTAATTTGAATTTTTCTGGATAATGCGTGTCCGGATAATGGATCCTAAACATATTACTTGATACAGAAATATAGCTTGGTATAGAGGGGTCACCAATGTCAAATTCCGCTTTTCAGTTTATTTGTGCAAACAACTCAAGCACTAGGAATAATCACAACAGTGTCCAATGCCTCGAAACTTCCTAGAACTGATGTATTTTGGATATTTTCATTATAGCAGCGCTTTTAAAATTGGTTAAGGTGAGGGTGCCTTTGAAAACCTCATATGATACTGTTAGATACATGTGGCTGTAATATTGAGAAACCCATGGCTTACAGATTCCTCTATGAATGGTGGGGACTCCAGTGAGCCTAAAAATCAGACAAAACCTTTCCTGTCTTCTTAGTGGCAGACTTATGTCAATGTAAATTTGTTTGTTGTTGGATTTACAAGACAGCTTCAACCTTCTGGCCAGGGCCCGCACCACTCAGGGCCCCCCGGCAGCTCACACGCCACGATTCCCAGCGGTTCCGGGTATACGGAAGGGGGCGGGGGGTCCGGCAGCGCGTCCCGCGACAGGGCCCGCCCCCCTCTAGTTCCGTCACTGCATCTGGCACCATTACAGCCTATTTATTGTACTTCTGAGACACTGCTGTGATGATGAAGGCGATGAGAAGAATATCCAGCTGAAGCTGATGACGCCAAAGTGACTCAAGGCATCTGTAGCAACATTTGGCTTGCTTTTGTAGGGAGCAGATACAGCTTCAGGGTTCTGCTGTATAGGCTGTTGGGCTCTGCAGGTAGGACTTGCAAGCACTGCTCATTGCCCATGTGAACTCTCCATATATTACTGGCCAGTAACCTTGTGGATGCTTGCTGGTAACTAGGAGCACAAGCTAATGTCTTACCATATTTGCTTGTGTACTTAAAGGGGTGGTTCACCTTTTAGGTAACTTTTATTATGTTATAGAACAACTAATTCTCAGCAACTTTTCAATTGGTTTTGATTATTTTTTATAGTTATTTGTCTTTTTCTTCTGATTCTTTGCAGTTTTCAAATGGACGTCGCTGTCCCCTTCTAAAAAACAAATGCTCTGTAAGGCTTCCTGATCCTTCTATTCAGAAACTCTCCTATTCATTTTCCAGTTTCTTATTCAAATCAATGCACGGTTGCTAGGGTAATGTGGACCCTAGCTACCCAGTTGCTGAAATTGCAAATTGAAGAGCTGCTGAATAAAAAGCTAATTCAAAACCCATCAATAATAAAAAATGAAAACAAATTGCAAATTATCACAGAATGTCACTCTCTACATCATACTAGAAGTTATCTCAAAGGTGAACAACCCCTTAGGCAACTATTGACCAAAATTATAATAAAGTATAATAAAACTAAATAGAAAAGGCACCTATGGCAAACCAATTAAAGCATATGTTGAAATCAGAAATCACAGGGCGCCGCACAACAAAATTATTAGCCCCCCCAATGGTTAAAGAGCAAGTCAATCGCAAAATAAAAAAATTAAAATGTACCTAATAAAAGAAAACATAATTCTAAGCAACTTCCCAAAATACATTTATTAAACATTTTCTGCGCTTTAAAAGTTATTGGTGAAAACAATTGCTAATTAAAGCAGCGTTTGCATAACTCCTGGTTGTTACTTTAAACAATGTTGCAAAAGTCTTAGTTCTCCAGCAAAGACAGGTCTGTTAATCAGTTGCCTTGTCTTACATTGTATCAACAGTCTGAGCCATCAAGGTCGAGAATAGAAAGGGACAGATAAACACTGCTTTCAGTAGCAATACATATACTAATAACTTAAAAACCATAAAAAAATTGTAATGAATGTATATTGCAAAGTTGCTAAGAATTAGGTTTTCTTTTATTTTACAAAATATAATTTTTTGGGTTGACATTCCCTTTAAAGACCAAAACATATATTGCTGGCCAGGAGCCATAATGGCCCCCAGGTTCTCCATTAAAAAAGAAACCTATTGCCAATATACATTCATTATAAAATTGGTAAATGGTACACCTATAATACATAGGTGAAGTGTGATTTTTTTTTTTTTTGTGCTTGGGGAGGCTAGTTTGTATATTCTAGAGGGATTCTGTTATGTACTCATAGACAAAAAAAGTATTTGAATAAATGTATTTTCAAAATTATATATATTGTTCCCCATGCTTCTATGTATAATAACTAAAATATGGCAGGATAAATACAATGCTAAGTATATTTAATAAAAAAAACATACCAGAACACATGGCAGGATAAAAGCAATGCCAATATCGTTATACCCAGAGAACACGAAGTAGTGCCAATATATAATGCAAAGCTCAATCCCACATTTCTCTCTAAAATGGTGTCTCATATCCCCCTTCTTCTTTTATATTGTAAGCTCTGTTAAGCAAAGGCCTTTTCAACCTTTGGTATTAGGTATCAATTGTAATGTATGTTCAGTGTATACATCCATTTATTGTACAGCAGTGAATATGTTGGTGCATTATAAAACAATAATATAATTATTTAAACAGGATAAGTACAGCTCTGGTTTTAGGTATAATAACCCTAAAACACATGGTAGGATGAATGCACTAACAAATGAATGTTTAGTTTTTCTGCCTTTGTTTTCTTGTGCTTTATCAGGCCAGTTTCTTTCCGACTTTGCTGGTGGAGGGCTGGGCCAATTTGAGTTGGGGGAGGGCTGAGCCAATCAATATTTGGGGTAGGCTGGACCAAACGCAGCTGGGGACAGGCTGGACCAGTGGGGTTAGAGACGGACTGGGCCACATGGGGTTGGTGGGGCGGTGCAGTGGGAAGTAAGTGAAAGCTCCTGGCTTTACGTGCTGCCCAGTGTGTGCCTATAGGTACAAGGTTGAATGAGTCCAATCAGTGCACATTGAAACTGAAAGCAGGGGGCCATTGGCTCCTAATGAGTAATTATCATTCTCAATTTGGTTTCTTTATAGCAATGGTATAGCAATGGTAAAGCGTAACTATCGCGAAAATGAAAAATAATATAACCTTCAACATACTGAAATAAGAAACTTTCTAAATACAATTCAATCAATCAATTAAATATTCTGCATTCTTTCTGAAATAATCAAGTTTATCTTCACTATTCCTCTCTCCGCATCTGTTTCTCCTCATTCTGTCTTCATGCAGCAGTTGGGTGTCAGATATTCATTACAGTTAGATCCAATATGTCGTATAGAGGGGCTCCTTTTGCCTAGAAGATGTATTAGAGCTCAGTTTATTAAAATCACCAGACATCATGTCTCTCTACATGCAGGATTTGTGCAAAATGCAGTTATTTTGTTAGATTTTGTTTGTACTGGAATCAGTTATTTGAATGAGCTCTAATACACCTGCCCTATAAGATATATTGGATCATTCATTTGACACCCAACTGTTGCATAAAGATAGAATGAAGAGAAACAGATGCTGAGAGAGGGACAGTGAGGATAAACTTGATTATTTCAGAAACAGTAAAGAATTTTTAATTGATTGTATTTAGAAACTAAAGTTTCTTATTTGAGTATGATGAAGCTTATATGAATATAGATCATTTTTGGATAGTTCTTCTTTAAATAGGTACCAAAGTTAGGCTACTGATATGATTTTCACTGGGGTCTGATATGTAGCTCTCCACTTACTGAGCTTTCCCTGAAATCTAACCCCTACCCCAGCTTAAACACGAACCCCTTTTATACAAGGATAGTCGGTGTCATGATTTCCCTCTAAATAGCAAAGAAAATAATAATTCTGAGTGACGTTTTTATAACACTCTGTTTAAAAGAAATCCTGCTAATTATTTTTGTCTGTCCTGTAATTGCTTCTACTTTATGGTAAAACATCAGCTCCCATTAGGTACTGGTTAACAGGCTTTGTCTGTGCCAGCGCTTTGCATTTTCCGGATCCTTTGCAGTTGTATTTGATCTGTTGTAGAGCCGTTAGTTTTCCTTTCCCTCCCCAGCTGCTCGTGTCCTCTGCATTAGAAGCTTGTGGCTGTGGGGAATCTCTCCATGAAAGTAAATTACTTGTGATGTGCTTTGCAAGTAGTGCCAACTGAAATCTAGTTCACTGAACTGTAAAGGATGTTCCTTCTTGTTCCCTAAAGGGCCACCGCTAATAGTTGTCTAGGGCTTGCAAAAGCAATCTCTCTGCTTGAAGAGCAATAATATTTTTAATTGTATCTGCAACTTTTTTCCCTGCTTGGCCCATTTTGCCCTTTATGTGAACTGCATGTGTGTTACTGTGGTCCAATCAGCACTGTGCTCTAAGTGCCCGCAGCTCATTGCTCTCCCTTTCATGGCCCATTAAAAGAAACATAATTGCGAATGTTTCCAGCTTGAGAAACTAAATACAACCAATGTACACACGGAAAAATGTCTTACTTCAAAACCAAAAGCCCTTGTGCATTCCAGCTGGACAAGCCAATGCTTCCCAATCAAAAGCTCGCATTATTGATGTGTCTTCCTTCACATGCAGAAATCCACTGTGTGTTTGCCTGGGTCACTTGGGGATAACTGTGCCATAGCGCAGCTCCCTGAAGCGTTGAAAGGATAATGTTCATGTCAGTCCTATGAGACCCTGATGCACACCATTAAAGGATACAAAGAGACGCTATTGTTAACAAGCTGTTACATGGCTGAGAGATTTTCTAGTACTTTTGTAACAACTCTTCCGTAATTTGCAGCTGCCATGGAGATGAATGAAAGCTCACGGTGGACAGAAGAGGAGATGGAAATCGCTAAAAAAGGTGAGTGTGCCATTGGACTATGTCAGTGCACATGCAACACCTGGATATATTGTTTCAATGTCTTGCATCATAGGTCTGAAATTCCTACAGACATATGTGTGCATTATTATTGGATCTCTAAACTTCAGTGAAATGTCCCAAAGTTTGAACTAGATAACCAAAGCACCTCAAGTCTGCATTGACTGTTTGTATGTTTCAAATCAACCATTTAGCGGGTTGGCATGGGTTGCTAGATGCAAACATTGCAACTTTTTATATGTATTTTATCTATTACCCATCCCAATGAATGCATAGTGTTAAAGGAACAGTAACTCCAAAAAATGAAAGTGTATCAAAGTAATTAAAATATAATTTAATGCTGCCCTGCACTAGCAAAATATATGTGTTTGCTTTAGAAAGACAACTATAGTGTTGCTTTATAGATTAGCAACAGCTAGCATGCGGAAGGTTGAGTATTCCAGTAGTAATGGCATCTGGCTCTGAAGGAACTTATTTTTGTTATACTGAATTAATGTCTTTATAATTTCCCCAGTGATACAGTATTTTCCTCTTGAAGGAGCAGTAACACCAACAACAAAAATAAGTGTCTCAAAGTAATTCAAATATAATGTACTGCTGCCCTGCACTGGTAAAAATTCTGTGCTTGGTTCAGGAAGACTACTATAGGTTATACAAACAAGTTGCTGTTTAGACACAGAGGGCAGCCATTTAAGCTGGGAAAAAAAATTAGAAAAGGCACAGGTTACATAACAGATAAAACACCATTGTATTAGACAGGGCTTATCTATTATGTTGAATGTAACTTGTGCCTTTTCTCCTAATGCTTACAATACTTACAGTGTAAATTACTTTTACTTTTGATCATTTTGCCATCACTACTTTTGATTCGACATTAGGTCAGCTAGTCAAGCCATAGTTTTAATAATATTCAGAGCAGCCAATAAGTGTTCTCTCCAAATCTCACTCTAATGGACCTTTAATCGTCCATTGCTATCTATAAAGGTCAACAGCCATTCTCCCAAAATTGTTACCCTTCTAGCACTTCAGGGGGCCAGCCACACAGTTTGGGAACTGGGAATGGCCTATGTCTTCTACAGTATTTTAAAATAATATTGCAGTGTTGCTCATATCACAGTGGTAGATGCTACTTACTTCTCCCTATAAAAGTGGTCAGTAACTTCACTTCTACCATAAAAGGGAACCACACTGTATCACTGCCAAATATATGACAGGAATAGACCATCCCTGAGAGGAATACTATAAGTTACATAAACAGATTTATTTTCTGTTTGTCATCTGACTGAAAACCACTGAAGAGAAAAATCCTTTAAATCAAGACTTTCTGAACTAAATTGTCACCATGCATAACAGGGTTGTCCATCCTGCTAATGGCTAGATCAGGAATCCCCAACCTTTTGAACCCTGTGAGCAACTTTCAAAAGTGAAATGAGTTGGGGAGCAACACTAGCATGAAAAATGTTCTTGGTGTGCCAAATAAGTGCTGTTATTGCCCATTTGGTAGCCCCTATGTGGATTGTGAACCTAGATTGAGGCTCTGTTTGGCAGTGCACCTGGTTTTTATACAACCAAAACTTCCCTCCTAACCAGAAATTCAAAAATAAGCTCCTGTTTGAGGCCACTGGGAGCAACATCCAAGGGGTTGGAGAGCAACATGTTGTTCACGAGCTACTGGTTGGGGATCACTAGGCTGCCCTGTAGGGGATTATTAAGGTCTGCACCATATTCATAGGAATTTTCAGGCCCCCACTTTGGAATTTGCCGTTTGTTAAGGCCCCCCTTCCCTTACTTCATAACAAGGTTACAGAATTGATTATTTGGTTGTCCTGTGTTTTTCCAAGGACTGTATGATGTGTGATAATAAGCCCTCTTCGTGAAAAGTGGACATCATATTGCCATAAAAAAAACTGTATTCTTTGTGAGACAAGGTTGTAATTTATTTAACACTGGAGATTCCAAAGGCCCTTATACACAAGTATGTAATATACAGTATATAATATGCTCACTATGCAGCCTAATATACGGTGCTTTATAAGGGAGTAAGACTAAACTATGCAAAAAGCAAAACAAACTAAACAGTGTGTGAAATCCATTACAGCCCGCATAAAGCCAATTAATCCCGGCACAAGACCACGTGATATATTTGTGAAACTGGAAGAGCAGATGCCTTGTGATATGTGATGAGTAATACATCACCTCTGAGAGCAGTGCAGCATGCTGCAAGGATCAGATTGTTGGCAAGCAGTCGCTTAGACAAACAGCATGATGTACAGAATAAATAGTGCAGCGGGAAGTGCTGGTGCCTGCTATCTGCTGCCAGCACAAACTCTGAGTGCTCTGCTGAGTGCAAATCTGCCCAGGCTCTCACTTGTCTCATCAGGTGCACAAAGCACTGGAAATGAGTGCAGCTCCAACTGTTCAGCAGTGCAATTAATAAGTCAAGATGGCATCAGTTATGCTTTATATCTTTTTGGCCTCTATGCATTATAGCTATTGTAAAACTGCCATTCTCATCATCCACTGACAGCTGGATTCCACTAGGGATGCTGGGAGTTTGAGCTCAATAACTGTTTATGTCATGCAGGTTGCATTATAAATACCAAGCTCTGCTTATTTTTTCACATTTTTACTCTTAAAGTAGAGCTATACATGTTGAGATGTTACTGGTTACTAATTATCATAAAATTATGGGCCAGACAAGTAAACATTGATTTTACGATTGGTCTAAAACTATTGTTCTGGAAATTGATCTGTGTGAAAATTTCACTTGGGAAATTAAGAAACTTGTCAACAGATGTGAATGGCATTTGCCATTTGTTGTTTAACTATCTCAAAGAAATGATGCATATACATACAAGTTGTGCCATGGCTGTGACTTTCCTGTAGAGAATGTTACGTTGACATGGTGGGTTTTCATGAATTGCTGTATCATATGATAATAACAACCAATCGCCTGAGAACTGCACACAGGCAGCTGCAATATTATTATAGCTCAGCAGTCATCAGGCACAGATCAAAATTCAACTCAACATTTGTCTGTGGTGGAAACAGTGCCCCTCCTGGAGTTTGGCAAGGTGAGATTCTTTTCTTTGGCTAGATTTTTTAGGGTTACTCCAGCCTTTATTCATTCATTTTTGCCTAACTAACTATATTAGAAACATTTTTTATTTTGCACAGCCTATCTGTTTATTCATTTTATACTGAACAATTCCTTTAAAGAAAGCTACGACTGGTATCCTGAGCCTAAACTTAAAAATTAAGAACTTCTAGTATAGAGAATGTAATTACACTTATTGCAGTAAGTCCAGGCATAGGAGAAGTAAACACAGTGGGGCCAGAAAGCCGACCATCTAAGAAATGTCAGACTAATTGTGCAGATACGTAAGACTGTAATGTCCATAGAGACAGAAACTGATGTGGATTGGGATTTGTTGAGGTTTGTAACCCTGGACTCTCTTAACATTTAGAAATGTCCAGAGGCTTAAAGGAGAAGGAAAGGCTTGCAGCATTTGGAGGTGCCAAGTATTAGGCACCCCAAGTGATTGTAGTTACTTTCCTGAAACCCTGGGTTGTTGCTCCTATCAGCAGAAAACTGCACCGGCCCGGGGTTATACCAGTGAGCACCACGGAGCGATCCACTTCCATCTTATTCTGTTTCCAAATTTCCCGGGGCAAACGCATGCGTAGTTGAACGAAATAGCCGACTTTTTAGTTAAAGTCCAGATAATGGATTGTATACCTATACCAAATTAGCAACATAGAATAATACAGTAAAATCGAAGCTCATTGCTCTGGCTTCCTCTACGACCACCTGTGCTGCTGCCTTGGTTCTGCTTCTAGAGGCCCATTTTGTGGCAGTGAAAGTGTTTACATTATCTTGTTGGATTGCTCTGCTGCATTTCCAGTCTCTAGAGAGGGGAGTACAAATTCAAGCTGGGATCCAAGCAGAATTGCTTCTGAGAGTGCTAGAAGTCTGGCTTCCTGGGTGGAGGAGATCCATCTGCTTATTAAACCTTTGGACAGGATGCAATGCTTTGCTGGCCCACAGAGGTATTTCATTAAACAAATGAAGGCTTTTGCTGGTTCAGCAGCCTAGTGCAGAATGAATTTATCTTATTCACGCTGTATGTTGTAGTAGTCTTGCATGACTCAAATCTCTTTCTCTGGCATGGCAGAGATCTGCCCTCCGCCTGCCCTGACCTGTCCAGTGTTTCACGAGAATAAATCAGCATTTCACATGAATGTGACTTGGGGCGGAACACAGCATGTTACAGCTGGTGTGGAATAAGATGGAACTGCCTGCCAGGATCTTGATCTCATTTATTAACAACTTTGCTGTGAATATAGCTCGCAGGCAAGGGCCATTAAGCTGCATACGCATCTTTCTTCTTTGTGAAGAACGCCGCTTTCATAGCTGGTTGGCACACCTTTTCAAGGCACCAGGGCAACTTTTATTCAACATTGTAATTGTTGACATAAGTAAATACACATATAAATGCATTGATGGCTATGGGGATCTCAGGTTAAAAGGATACTGTTATTGGAAAATGTTTTTTTTTTTTTCAAAACGCATCAGTTAATAGTGCTTCTCCAGCAGAATTCTTCACTGAAATCCATTCACAAAAGAACAAACAGATTTTTTTTTTATATTTATTTTTGAAATCTGACATGGGGCTAAACATATTGTCCGTTTCCCAGCTGCCCCCAGTTATTTGACTTCTGCTCTGATAAACTTCAGTCACTCTTTACTGAGTTATATCACCCCCCCCAGTAGCCTAACAACAGAACAACGTGAAGGTAATCAGATAGCAGCTCCCTAACATAAGATAACAGCTGCCTGTTAGATCTAAGAACAGCATTGAATAGTAAAATCCAGGTCCCACTGCGACACATTCAGTTACATTGAGTAGAAGAAACAGCCTGCCAGAAAGCAGTTACATTCTAAAGTGCTGACTCTTTCTTAAAGCACATGACCAGGCAAAATTACCTGAGATGGCGCCTACACACCATTATTAAAACTAAAAAAATAAACCTGCTGGTTCAGGAATGAAATTTTATATTGTAGAGGGAATTATTTGCAGTGAAAACAATGTAATTTAGAAATAAAAACGACATCATTAAAATCATGACAGAATCCCTTTAAGGATCGCTCCTTGCCTGATGGTAGAAGCTGCCCTGGGAAGACCTTAACCGACCACATACTTTCCACATGAATATGTTGTACCAACTGTGTACCATGTTTGGGAGCAAAATGATCACAGTAATGACCATTATCATATAACTTTAATCACTTTCCGTTTCCCCAGTAGATGTAGATGGCACCAATTATAAATAAACATATGTTGCACTATGTCAGATCAATACATTAAAAGAACAAGAAGCTCAATATAATAAAAGATACAAATAAATGCAAAGTACAGTTACATTTAAAATGAACTGCTAAACAAGAGGCAAAAGCAAGGAGATCCCTACCCCATAGAGCTTACAATCTAAGAAGTTGTGCAATTTACAAACTGAGATAGATAAGTGCTGCAAGTTACACCGGTTGTCCCTGCACAATAAAGCTGGCCACAGACGCAAAGATCCGATCGTACAAATCAATGTACGTTTGGACTTTCCCATCTCCCGACCTTCCACTAACCATTCAGATCAAAGTCTTATCATTCCGACCAAATAAAGTAGTTAAAGAACAGATCAGCCGATGTTCTGCCCCTGAGAGCAATCGTACGACAAAGCTAGTGACAGTCTCCCACTGAAAATCGTACGATCGGCAATACACGAAAAGATATTACCCGCAGCTGTCAAATTTTCTAACCTGTCCGATTGACCAAACGACCGATCTCCACCAGACGAAAGATGTCAGGACTCTCCACACATGGTTCGAAAATCATACGAATCCTTGATTTGTACGATGAGATCTTTGCGTCTATGGCCAGCTTTAGTCCAGGACTGAATCAGATATTATACACTGTGCCCCAAGAGGTAGTCATTATGTTTATTTTTTAAAAGATTGAGAGAAGATTCTCTTTAGGGGAATCCAGGAGTGGAGTGACAAATGTAAGGAGCGCATTTTAGCAAGAAAATAAATCTTTGACACAGTAGTAAGAGTTCAGCGTGTATTTGCATTTTTATTACAGTGCTGTCGAAACGCATGTTAGAATTGACAGTTGACCTGTACATTGTCATACATATTTTTAATTGTTGTATTTTCGCAGAACTCTTAACTGTTAATCTAATTCAGTAAGCATTGAGGCCCTTGTGTGTGGTTTGTGTCCTGCTTCACTGTACATGCTTCGTGAGTGATCTGAACATTTTTTCCTCAAGTGTGGCCTAATATAGCCAGACCAGCTTGCCATACATGGACAGAGCTGCTTAAAGGAACAGTAACACCAAGAAATGCAAATGTTTAAAAGTAATGAAAATATCATGTAATGTTGCCCTGAACTGGTAAAACTAATCTGTTTGCTTCGGAATAACTACTATAGTTCAAATAAACAAGCTGCCGTGTAGCAATGGTGGAAATCGAAAAAAGGCTATATGGCACAGGTTAAATAGTGGATAACAGATAATACCATTATATTCTACAGAGCTTATCTGCTGTGTAACCTGAGCCTTTTCTCCTTTGAATGGCTGCCCCCATTGCTACACAGCAGCTTATTTATATAAACAATAGTAGTGTTTCTGAAGCAAATAACGTAGTTTTACCAGGGCAGGGCAACACTATTTGATATTTTCATTACTTTAAAACACTTTCATTTTTTGATGTAACTGTTCTTTTAAGATCAGTAGGCAATAATAACACTTTGTAAAAAATCTAACAACACTAATTTGTTCTAATGAACCAAATATTAAAAAGTTCTAATTACTTACTGAGCCACTAAAAACCTTAATTGGGACCCAAAAAGAAAGACAGTAAACTGTAAATAGACAGTAAATATTCTAGAAATAAGAGAGCGGTGACCTTTATTTCTATAATAATAAAACTTTGTGGCAATTGACGGGATAAATGACATTTTTATGCTTGCATCTGATTTTAAAGGCTGACAGGTGTTGAATATGTTGCTGTTTAGTATACAAAAATGGATTAGGCCTATGGCACATGACATATACTCTTTACTCAATGTGCTGCGGGCCCTAATTTCTTCTAATCAACCCCCCACTTTCCTTTTTGTAGCATGGGAACTGTGGACTTTGAGCTTGACACTTTAGGTGTAACATCTCTGTTCAAACCATCATAATCATCATCATGGGCATAAGAACAGCAGGAGCAAGAAGTCAAGTCTAAATAGTTTTCCATTTCAGTAAACATCTCTTTGGCATTAATATGAAAATAAATCTATTTACAGAGGCAAATACAATATATCAATAGTTTATGGTATTTACTGTTTTGCAGAAGCTAAATATAGCGAATTTTCTTCGTTACTCTGGTTGTAACCTGCTATGGTTAGGCACAAAAAAGAAGCAATATTTTCATGGTAAAAGACTGGCTTAAAGCACTATCTGCTATTGTATATGAGTCACTGAAACATATATGCCTGGAAATGTCTAGGCATGCTTCTTTATATGAAAGATTTGCATTTGAATGTTACTGGCCCTTTAAGCAATGCATGTTCCAAGCGTGATCACTCTCTGTGGTGCTCCCAGGTTTATAATACAGCTTAACACTTGTCAAATAAGTTTCCATTCCCACGACTTCTGAGAAAATCCTGTAAATAGCTGACTTCAGCAAAATATCCTAATGCAAATATTAATAGCCTGCTTGAGCATTTACTGTCAGAGACCAGAGATATCTGTTTATGGTGGGAAGGTGTTGGTCAGGGCTGATGGGAGTTTTGTGGGGAAGCTGCTGGTTTCCTGTCCTTGCAATTATAAATATATATAGGGTATACTATATGGAACCTTTGCACGTTTGCTACACTTACATGATAGATTCTTTTCATGGAGGTACGGTTTAAGTAACTGCAGATTTCACTTTTTCATTATGCTTTGACTGGGTTATTCTGCAGAAATGTAGGCCAACATGCGAGACAATTCTTCTTATGGATGCCCCTCAGGCTTCTTTTGAACTACTAATCCCATTATCCCCCATGAGCCTCTGAGAGCTGCTGTTTAACATTAGCTGGAGAACCAATATGAATGTTATCTAGTGATGACTATGGTTGACCCAAAACCCAAGCATCAGGTGGGTTGCAAGTAAATATGTGTGTTAGGGTGGGTGGCAGCAGTCCCGGACTGGCAATCTGTGGGTTCTGGCAAATGCCAGAGGGGCTGCTGTAAGTTGCCATAGAAAGTGACTATTAAGTGGACTGTTGGGGGCTGTTTGGGCCTCTGTGTACTAGGAATGACAGGGCCTATTTTGAATCCCAGTCCAGTCCTGGGTGGTAGGTACAGATTGCTCTAGGGTGGACCACTTAAAAGGTGCCCCTTTCATCTTAACATTTTGTTTTTGTACCTCCCTGACCCAGCTTTACACATCATCCCTGGGGAGTTGTGCCAAAAAAATAGGAACACGTTGGTCAATCTAGATGCAGCTTTTAAATTGTTCGGTTAGAGTCCAAGTCTAGTCAATAGTGTGCTTTACAACTGTTTTTCTTCTTAGTTCTGCATAAGTACCGTAGCATGTTTATAATTAATATTGGGGATGCCAAGAATTTATCTATGTTAGTAACCATCTGAAAACTGGGCATGGAACAGAAACACCTGAAACACGATTGTCTAATGCAAGCAGAGCCCCCATTTATGCTGGATTATTGCTGCCAAAATTATTGGGGTTTCATCTCTCCTCTTCTGCTAACTTTTTATTCTGTCTAGTTCTGCTCAGAGTTCCAGTTGCCGTGCTTTGCTGGCACTGGATGGGTTAATGATTTTTGGTGCCACGCATTCTCTATATCTGTAGGAAAGAAGAGCGGGGAATAAAAAAAAAATCCCAACATCTTTAATACACTTGAATAACCCCTTCAGCACGACTGAGGCAGAAAGCTTTGTTATGTTGGAACACACTCAGATGTGAAAACGAGAAGAGGAGGAGGATGGGGAGAGGCAAAAAGTGAGAGAGGAGGAAGGCTGGTGCCAAGATAGCCGCACCCTTTGACAACCTGGGTCTGTGCCACACTCTCTGCTATTAACATACTGTCTAGAGGTCACATTCAGACGAGAGGAGCCCGCAGGTCAGGCAGCAGAAGGATTATCACTCATTCTGTGACTCCTCCACATAGCAACAGTATCAGTGCCCCAGCTGGCAGGAGACACGCATCTGCAGTGCTGTTATCTGTGCGTTTGGATTCTTTTTTACCCTCTACCCAGATTTCATTTTGGAGTGGCTGGCACTTGAAATTGCATTAGCCCCTATGTTGCTGCGCTGTAGTAAGGAACGGAGGTAGGTAGAAGATGCAACCGACGGGAAAGGCAGCCAGTGAGGTAGAGAGAAGTTCAGTTCCAGCAAGTTACTCTGGGAGGTGAGAAACTGAGCAGGGTGAACCGCGAGGGAGAAGAGGGGAGGAGGGAGAGGGAAAACATTTTAGAAGAGGGAGGATAGGGAAGTGAAGAACAGTATTCTTTGGCTTTAACTATCAAGTGGGAATAATATGAAGGACTAGATGATATTTGGGGGAAAAAGGTACATCAAGGAGGGTTAATATATTACATTATGTGCAGAAAGCGGGCTTAAGGCTTACATTTGTCATGGGAGCAATACTTTTACTTAATACGCTCTCTTAGGGGGAGAGTTGACAGGAAGAGAAAAGCAGATTATATACCCCAAAGGATAGAACCATGTGACAACTTCTGCTCATCTGTCAGGAGGTTTCTGTGACACTGACCTGGTTTTACATCCCGATCAACAACGACTGCTCATTGCTCCAGTGTAGTGGGAAGACTGGAATACAATTTAATAAAGGATCCTGTTCTCCGGGCAACCTCTATCCAGCCAGGCTACAGTTTGGAACAAGAGAAGCTTTACACCCTGCTGGGGCAACTGTGCAACCACATGAAGGAGTCCTAATAATGTTGTTTTAACCTCATTGGTGTGGATACATACTAATTATTTAACCATCCGCCACAGAGACCATTGCCGTCCACTGAAGTAGGTACGATAGTTGTATTTTTCTTGACAATTATCCTATGAAGTAGTCAACCAGTAATTGCCATCATAATTATTGTGACATACGACAGCAAGAGGGGTTATATAGTCATACTGAGGACCACCATTTTTGGATGGAAGTGGCTGATTATTAATAGCTGTGAATAAACTTATTTGTGCTACAGTAACCCCACAATGTAGCTGCAGATTTTGCTTGTTAGTTTAATGTGACTGCTGCAAAGGCTCAGTGATTATCTGTTATTTGGTCTGCCTTTTGACATTATTGCTTCAAGCAGTGAAGAGGTTAGAAATTCATGTAAAGTTATATAGTGACTGTCTTACTACTTGCCTCTGGACCTTTACGCTAGTAAATCTTTGTCTGCCTCAAGGTAAGTTACTTATACTTTAACTCCTTTAATGTTCTTTAATGTAACCAGTGACATTTTTATGACTTCAACATTACATGTGCACAAATACCACTTCCACTTCACTTTGTTTCTTGACAGATCTACCAAGTACATTAAGAGACTTTCTTACCTAACGTACATCACCTTAAAGACCTCTCATCAGCATTTCTATACACCTCTATGCATTTACAGAGCTATGTAGCTCCCATCAATATCTTCATACCCTTTCAGAAAGTCCACTTGCAAGTCTGTACCCTTTTAAAGCATCCACTAACACCTGTATACATATATAGAGTGATCCCACTAATGCCTTCATACCTAACCATACCACAGATTTTCAACCTTGACCTACATACCCTTACAAATTACCCACAACTGCCTACCCGTACAGAACTCCAAGATACACCACCATATGATTGCAGAGTTCCCACCAATATCCCTGCACTGTCTTCTAGCACTTCAGTGCCCTTAAAGGAGAACTAAAGCCTAACTAAAGAAGTAGGCTAGAAATGTTGTACATAATGTTCTGGGCTTCTGTACCAGCCCAAGGCAACCACGGGCCTTTAGCAGGGAAGATCTGTGCCTCCAAAGATGCCCCTGTAGCTCCCCAACTTCTTTTCTGTGGATTCACTGCACAAGCTCTGTGCTGCTGTCACTTACTGAGCTAAGGGACCCACTCACAATATACAGTACACATAGAATAGAAATGTCCCAATATAAGGCTGATTACTAATAAATACAGATAATTACTACATGGCAGCACAGAAACCAGTACAACTAGCATCAGAATTTAATAATCAACCTTGTAGCATCAGCTTATATGTCAGGCCAACCTCATTTTCTGCTTGATAATTTGCGACAGCCCCTAAGCTTAGCTTCTCAACAGCTGCTCAGAGCCCACTGTTGCAGACACTTTCCAAGATGGTGACCCCCTGTAACAAGTTTGAACTTGAGGCTGGAGCAATAAGTTCAGTATATAAAATTAAATTTTTGGCCATTTTAATTTTAAGGGTTTAGTTCTCCTTTAAGAGACATTTAAAACACTTCTGTTGACAAGCGGAACATCTTCCAACATGTCCATGCCCTTACAACATTTATGCCAGCACCTCTGTGCCTTTACAGAATGTATCTCATCATTTCTATGCACTTATAGAATCTCCACCTTCATCTCACTATTGTTACAGAACTGTCAGCGCTTCTGTAGCCTTACAAAACTTTTCTTAGCATGTTATGTTACAGTATCCTTACAATATGCCCATCAGCATCTTGGTGTCCTTATAGAACTTTCAATAACACCTTGATTATACTTCTGTGCCTTTAACAAACTAACATTAGCACCCTCATTTCCCTACAGGACTTCTACCAGCTTAGTGAAAAAATGTTAGTCTCACAAAATTTTACATTGTGATCCTTATAATCTGCTCTATGACTGGGGTCACGTGAGAAAACCTCTCAATACTTCGTTTTTTTTTTCAATAATATTACTGCTTATTTTGGAGCAATACCGTAGCTCAATTTTATTTCTGTCATCTTGCCAGTTGCCCAGCCAATTTTATATAATGGGGCATAAAAGTGGTTTTTAGAAGTCTAGTTCTGGTTGCCCTTCCTCCCAGTAGTGTCCGTATCATGCTACCATCTTTGCAGCAGTCTACAATCGTTTTTTCAACTGTCATAATACACATTCTGAAAGCCTTTAAGACTCTATAGTACCACTGGAGTAGTTGATGGGGACTTCTGTTCCATACCATATAGAAGGTGAAAGGTATGTCATTTCAACTGCCCAATGGTGCATATAAACTGCTCTTGTACTAGACCTTGTCTTGGTTCGATCCACCAGTTGTTGGAGTATATAGTTCTCACTGTTCCCAGCAGAGCAATATGACTGGTAATTCACAAATGCCAGAAACCTGTTTTTTCAGTTAAAGGAAATCTATACCCTCCAAACAATGTAGGTCTCTATAAAAAGATTTTGCATAAAACAGCTCATATGTAAAACCCTGCTTCATCTAAATAATCCAATTTCATAATAATATACTTTTTTAGTAGAATGTGCCATTGGGTAATCTTAAATTAAAAATTGCCATTTCAAAAAATAAGGGCCGCCCCCTGGGATCGTAGGATTCACACAAACAAACCGTACATGTTAGGTCACATGAGCCAATTAACTGACAGAATCAGGGGCGTAACTATAGAGGAAGCAGACCCTGCGCCTGCAGGGGGGCCCAGGAGGTATAGGGGCCCCACAAAGCCCTAATTCATATACAGTTTCAATAAATATTGGTAAAACAAGTCAACTGCTAAAAATTTTGGGGGCCTGAAAAATAATTTGCTGTGGGGCCCAGTAATATCTAGTTACGCCACTGGACAGAATGCTGTCTTTTGCTCCCACACTTCTTCCTGTTAGAGTTGTAGTATTTCTGGTCAGATGATCTCTGAGGCAGCACAGAAAATATCATAAAATGGTGGTTCGAGGCAAGAGATGTAAAAGGGCAACATTTACTTAAATATATAGACCAGTTTGGTAAGATTCTTTAATATACAACTTAATATGATATAAACTAACTGTTGCTTAAATATTAATTTTGGGGGTAAAGTTTTCATTTAAAGGTGAACTATTGCGAAAATGAAAATTTAATATTAGCTTCATCATAAAGAAATAAGAAACATTCTAAATACAATCAATTAAATATTCTGCATCATTTCTGAAATAATCAAGTTTATCTTCACTATCCCTCTCTCGGCATCTGTTTCTCTTCATTCTCTCTTCATGCAGCAGTTGGGTGTCTGATATTGTTTTATAGTTAGATCCAATATATCTTATGGGGACTTCCATAGTAGATTAATTAGAGCTCACTCAACTGATTCCAGTACAAATAAAATCTAACAAAATAACTGCTTTTTACACATATCCTGCATGTAGAGAGACATGTCTGGTGATTTTATTAGACTGAGCTCTAATACGTCTTATAGGCAAAAGGAGCCCCCCCATAAGATATATTGGCTCTAACTGTCAATGAATATCTGACACCCAACTCCAGCATGGAGAGAGAATGAAGAGAAACAGATGCTGAGAGAGGGATAGTGAAGATAAACTTGGTTATTTCAGTCAGTACATACATTTTTAATTGATTATATTTAGAAAACTTCTTATTTCACTTATTTCAGTATGCTGAAGCTTATATTAAATTTTAATTTTGCACTAGTTCCCCTTTAAATATTCTCCATAAGAAAAATAAAGAGTGTAATATTGTTTAATCTTTCTACCTCCGTATTAAACTGATCATATATATATATATATATATATATATATATATATATATATATATATATATATATATATATATATATATTATAAATAAAACAATTGGATCCTGCTGTGGGGCAGATAGAACAACAGGCCCAGTGGGCTCATAATTAATAATGCATGGTTTTAGTATGAATTAGCAAATCAGGCCATGCTGCCAAGTTGTGGGCCTTGTATTGTCTAAAAACTCCCCTGTTTACCTGACTTAAATTTTGCCAAAAACAAGAGTTGGCCATGCTGGAATATAGTTATGGTCACACTGTGCATAATATTAATCAGTGTTTGTAAAAGACTTTACAACCGTTGTCATTAACCTCTTAATGTTATGAGAGATAATTGATGCTCCGTGTAGTGTTTTGCAGTGGTAGAAAAGGGGTTAAACGCAGCACCGACAGTTAAACATGGCAGCAACTCTCCAGCACAGAACGTTCTGTTACTGCAGCTCTGTGAATTAATCTTTTGCCATCTCTCCCGCTGATGTGCATTGCTAATTATTGAAGAGTACACGATGGCCAAATAAAAGCCATCCTACAGCCCTGGGTTGAGCTCTTTCCTGTGATGAATGCAGTGCCTTTGCGGTTGAAATGTGAATATGCTAGCCGTTGTATCTTGTGTATTTGTAAATAAAGCCTGTGGTTTGACACTGAGAGATGCCAGTGATTGATCCGAGCAAGGCTCCCAAGATGTTAGTAGCATTAGTATAGGTAAGCCAATAAACCACATTCCTGATGCACCATAACAGGTGGTCACGCAGTGTTATCACTCTCTAGAGGCAGGTGTGTTTGTGATACTGGGTAAAAGGTGAAATACATTCACTTTTTTTGTCTTATGAAACTGAACTTCCAACATCATCCTCCAACTGATAAAAACAAAGTTCCCGTTTAAAACAGGTCTAAATATCATCAGCTTATTGTGAAAAAACAGTATGCACAGTTGGAAGGAATATCTTAAGTCATTTTGTTTTATGTATCAGCTCCCCAAAAAAGTCACAAAACCCCTTTTTTGTTTCTTGCTGTGCTTTTTGGTTTTTGGAGTGAGCACAGTGATCTCTCACTTGGAAATCAAAACCAAGTCAGAGGCTGCCCAGTGATATGAGTCAGGCCTGGCCTTTTACTAACAAGGGCTAAGTGTAGAGAAATCTGCTCAGTAAGCCATGTTTTTTCCCCCACAATTCTGTGGTACCCCCCCCCCCAGAATTCCTGTATAATACCACTGAAGGCCACTAGACAGTATACAGCGAAGGCCACTTCCCACAGACACAAACTATGCAGAAAAAAATAGATTCAAATATTCTGCATGTTTGTAAATGGTGCACAAGGTGTATTCACATGTTTCTGAACATCACAGAGATGGTCTGGGTTGGATACTACTAGGGTTGCGGTTTAGACAGTCTGGTTTTAACTTGGCCTGTTTGGTTTAAAACTGGGTTTCAGAGCTCTGAAACTATTGCTGGGTCCACTACTCCCTGCCGCAATGTGATTGCCCCCCACTGACATCTTTAGGTTGCCCCTAAATGGTATCCCTCTGGCCCCTCCACTTCATGCACTCATTCTCTATTTGATTTCTGAAACAGCAAAATATGGCTAACCTATCAAATAATAACAGTGTGATAATTGGCAATTAGGATGCAAGCAGAGCCCAGTAGCACAATGGTCAATGTCAGGTGTTAAATATGGGACTCTTTGCATCTCTGAGCACTGCACCTTGCTCTTCAACCATAACAATGGGATTGAGTAATGTAAGTGGGCAGGGCAAGTAAAGACACAAGGCCATTTGCTGTGGGCTCCCAAGCATCAGAGGAAATTGTGGAAGAAAAAACAATTCTAATGTGTTAGATATTTTCTGCATAAACATTAGAGTGATATCCAAGGCACTGCAAATCCTAGCACCTTTCACCCACAGCCATAGGCTCTCCTCCCTCTCCTCCATATATGGCCCAGGCTTCCTACATTGTCAGGGGTCCCCACATTTAAACCCTGGCATTGTCATTGCACCTTTGGTTCCGTTCTGGTTGCATTTTTTTATTTTATGTTAGAGGAAGCACAGGAGGGCTGACCTTGATGGGCAGTTATAATAATTTTTTATTTAGCCAGTGCTGATATATTCTGCAGGCAGTGCATTATGGGGATTACTGTTGTCTTATTCAGCCCAAACTATTTTGTACAGTATTCAGTTACTAAATGGACACCCTATAGTCTTAATCTGACAATGTTTTAGGTATCATACATAGCTTGTAAGGTGAAGGGACTCCCAGTGCCTGTATAATTCTGTTTGAAGCTGCAAATGTTTACCAGAACTAAATAAGAATAAAGTTTATACAAGTATAGGATCCCTTATCCGGAAACCCGATATCCAGAAAGCTCCTAATTACGGAATTGCTCCCATAGACTCCATTTTATACAAATAGTCCAAATTTTAAAAAATGATTTCCCTTTTCTCTCTAATAAACAGTAGCTTGTACTTGATCCCAACTAAGATATAATTAATCCTTGTTGGAAGCAAAACCAGCCTATTGGGTTTATTTAAAGTTTAAATGAATTTCTAGTAGACTTAAGGCATGAAGACCCAAATTACGGAAAGATCCATTATCCGGAAACCCCAGGTCCCAAGCATTCTGGATAACAGGTCCCATACCTGTAATAAATAATGTCAGGCAGTGGAAAAGAGAACAGTAGTTTGCTTTACTACTTTCAATACTGTTCCAAGGTTTGGGCAGTAATCCTGGTGTCTGATCCTAAACGTTTGATCGGGATTGGGGAATTAATGATGCAGGTACACTGCAGGCACCATGTTTTAAGCACCTTATCATAATGGACTTGTTAGAATTATCTTCTAAGCCGCTGTTTCATTAGCTCAAGGTAAAATATGTGGCATGGAATGACAGATGTTTGACACTGTGTCCTCCACATTACATTTCAAAAGTGATGGCAAACCTGTGGTGCTATAGTTGTTGCTGTACTGCAACTGGCAGCCCGTATCATTGCCTGGAGCAAGATACTGGGGGTTTTATTTCATCAGTAGCTAAGCAGCCATGGGTTTGCAGTCTCTTTTTTCTTTTTCTGACTAGACTGCTAGCCGAAATGTTAGTCTCCTTAATAAATACTTTTTTCACCATTTAAGATTTGTCTGTGAGGACATTTTTCTTTCTGTTGTTTCATTTATTTCATGTGTCCCAGGCTCATTTGAGAAAATTCTATACTGTACGTGAGTGCCTGCTATTTTGGACATTATTTTTGGATATATATACAATATATATATATATATATATATATATATATATATATATATATATATATATATATATATATATATATATATATAAATTAGGGTATAGTGTATTATAAATTCAAAGACTGCCTAGTCTTCCTTAATGATACGTGGTTTAACTGGGCAAGTTTCACCATCTTCTAACTAAAACTGAATAAACATAAATGAGGTACTTAAACAAATGAATAAAAGCATTTCATAAAATGAGTATGCCCGCCGGTGATTTTCATTCTAGCCAGTGAGAAGGCAGTTTGGGGAGATTAGTCTACCCCCAGAAGAAGAGGTGATTTTTCTCAGGGCAACTAATCTCCCTGAATGTGACCGTGTGTCTCAGCCTTTAGGGGCATGTTTACTAACATTGGAGATAAATAATGTATCTCGAGAGATAGCCGGAGATGTTGCCCCAGCAAATTAGATTTAAACGGTCACCTACAAGTTAGAAAACAAAAGCAAATCTGATTGGTTGCTATGAGCAACATCTCTAGAGATATTTATCTCCAATGTTAGTAAACATGCTACTTAGACTTCCTCTAAGTACTTGTGCTTCTGCAAAAAGTATGATCGATGTTTGTGGCCCCACGCGTAGCTTGTACAGTATGTTGTACAGAAAATACTGTGTCCACACACAATTCTGTACATGCTTAGATCACCCCATTGGGCTTCAGATACACAGCTCCCAGGTTTTAGAAAATTGCACAAAGTAAAGTTATTTGCACAAAAATAAAGAGGTTGTCATTTGAGACATCTTTAATATGGGTTAAAGAAAAGCTAAAGAGATAGTAGAAGCACACGGAAAAAAGTATGTATAGGGTGCTTATAAAATATAAATAATTTAAGAAATTGCTAACCCAGTTTCACTAGGTGGAAAAGAAATAAAATAACACCGGAAATGGCATGACCATAATATGTAAACATTGGAATGGAGCTTATGCAAATCACCTCTTTATAGAAAGGGTAATGAGAAAATGTACTAGCCCTCCAGAAGACGTCATAATGACTTATAAAGGAAAGGAATCGTGGTTAAGATATGACACGGTTTTATACAATTTTATTTAAATGGGAATTGTCATTGGTATAAACACACAACTAAACTGTAGGGGGTGCTTAATAATTCTATTTACAAATAGAAATTTATTAGTTAGTTTAAATATGCTTCCACGCGTTACCTCTAAGCCATGCGCTTTTGCATAAAAATGTTGAGGTCTATGCACTAAACATATTGAAATGCTAAAATAATTTTGTATAAAATCATTTAATACTTTCTTAGCCCCACTCACCTCTCTGCACACACAGCTTTTTAAAAGTGTGGCCAAAAGATCATTGTCACACACAGAGAAAAGGAAGTTAGAGAATGGTGCAATGTAACTTTTTTTTTTGCTCTTTGACAGTTTATTGCAGATTGCTGACTGACAGCGACTCACAGCATTGTTGTGTTGCAGCTGGAATGTTGAATTTGAGGAACTCAAAAATAAATCTTTATATGTATAAATAACTATAGTAACAAATACTATTTGTGATTCTGTTTGGCTAGAATAATGAAGGTCTAAGTGGTTGCTATCGGCAAACTCAAGTTACTACACAACTATACATCTTATAAAGTGGCTTTCTGGTATCACTAGATGGGTAGTTGGATGCATGGCCCGTGAGCCATATACACAACTCCAAATTACTAGTGTGCCACTTCCATTCCTTGAGCTTTGGTTATTTCCCTTAAATTAACTAAGGAAATGTGTGGCTTAACTGTACCTTAAGTAACATATTTATGCGTAATATTAGTGTAAAATTAGCAGTTACAGTAAAACACATGGTTTCATAACAGGGAAAGGCAATATAAGCACTTTGGCAGAGCATACGGTTAATGCCATGCCAACTCTATATCCTGTTTATACATTTACTCTGAACTTGTCAGTTCAATGACTGATTCCAGTGGCACTTCTGTGATAAAAGTCCTCATATCAGTAGGCTCCTGCCCAAGGTCTGGGATTAAACAATGACGTACTAATCCTTCATTTCTTTCCAGTGCAGCCTCTTCAATGATTAACTCTACAAATCTTTTCCTCCTCTTCTCTTTGGAACCCAGGTCTCTTTGAATATGGACGTAACTGGTCTGCCATCGCCAGGATGGTGGGCTCCAAGACTGTGTCCCAGTGCAAGAACTTCTACTTCAATTACAAGAAGAGGCAGAACCTAGATGGCATCTTACAGCAGCACAAACTGAAAATGGTAAGAAACCAGAGACCACCGATGATACTGATGTCTTACAGGCCAATGCCTCTTTTATTAGAAGTTTTGTTTTCTCTACTGTGCAATTTGCTTTTGACTCAAATTGCACAAAAATATGATATGCCAGGTGTTAGTAAATTGGAAGTACATTTTATATGGCACATAGATCAGCTAAAAATATGCCCAGTCAACATGGACAGCTGTAGATGTGATCTGCTTTGTGGCCCCTGAATGAATAGTAAACGATTAGTGCAACTGACCCTGAACATTATTAAAGTTCTTAGGAAAACTATACCCCCCCAAACAATGTTGGTCTCTATAAAAAGATATCACATAAAACCGCTCATATGTAAAACCCTGCTTCATATAAATAAACCATTTTCATAACAATATACTTTTCTAGCAGTATGTGCCATTGGGTAATCATAAATAGAAAATTGCCATTTTAAAAAAATAAGGTGATCTCTGAGGCAGGACACAGACCATCACGAAATGGTGGCTGAAGGCAAGAGATGTAAAAGGGCAATATTTACTTAAATATATATATTCCAGTTTGGTAAACTATCTGTTGCTTAAGTATTCATTTGGGGTGTATAGTTTTCCTTTAATCTCTACTTTGCTGTTCAAATCAATCTTCCATGGAAACCAAAATGAGCAATTTCATGTTACACTGTAGACCCTCAAGCAGTGCTGTTTATTTCATCATGAATTTCATCATCTTCTAGTCTGCTGAATTTGCCCCCTTCAAGCTGAACATTGTGCCAAAAGATTTAAAAGGCCTGTTCTCATCCATGATATTTGATGCCAATTGACTGCGCTGCTTGTGTCCACAGCCTTTTTGTCCATCAGCCTTCTCAGGCATAGAACTGAAACATATGCAGAACACTGGATGTAACCAAGTCATGACTGGCCTTTGGTCATCTCAACATGCTGTTAAACCTGTGCAAGCAATTCCAGTTTGTTTGTACCTGTGGAAATGATGTTTACTTTATTATTTTGTGTACCTTATTGGTGTATAGAGGGAGACCATGTTGACTGTGGAAGTTCAGGGCTTTAGGCTACATCTGCTTTAAATTATTGTATTTGATTGAGATGATCTGGTCTAATTTTTTTCTTCTGTGCTTGTTGATTTAACACCAGGATACTGGTTTAAATTTTAGAGTATAAGACAGGGAGAAGCAATATTATGACCACCTGTTAAATTTTTAAAAACTGAGCTGCATTTCAAACCACATTCTGGTTAGCAAAGAGGAGTGATCATAGCAACTAGGCAGCACTGAATGGACGTAAAACATTAACATTTCTTCTGGGCCAGTCCCAAAACCTAATACATTAGGGGGAAATTACTTTCTCTGCACTAAGGCTCAGTCTGACTAAAGGTGCCCATACACTGAGAGATCCGCTCGTTTGGCGATGTCGTCAAATGAGCAGATCTCTCCCCGATATGCAATCCGATCGTGGCCCTAAGGCCCAACGATCGGATCCTAACGAATAGCAATGGGCGGTCGGATCGCGGGACCACATCAACGAATAGATGCGCCCGCGATCCGACGGGATTTTTTGTCCCATCCGATCGAGATCTGGTGAAGCCCGTCAGGGGGCCCCATACACGGGCCAATAAGCTGCCAACGCGGTCTGTCGGCAGCTTTTATCAGCCCGTGTATGGCCACCTTAAGTAATTTTGGGGGGCTGTGGCCTTTTATATGGTGATTTTGAAAATCAGTGCGCCTTGAGAATGGAGGTTCAAACATGAGTGCCAGTATCTTTTTGGAAAGAAAAGAAAAATGAGTAAAAACTACTTTATGTTTTTAGATTACCTTCGCATTCAGGCTAAAATTTGAATTGTGGTCATATTAAACACCCAGAATTGTAAAGAGGTTTCCATAATGTGACATAAAATAAGATACAGATGGAGCAGGAGTAATTGGAATATTACCCATGCTTGATTGCAAGCCTGACTGGGGAATGAACTCACTAGATTCCTCCTGTTCTAATTATATTTAAAAAATAAATCATATAAATTGACTTAACGAATTTAGAACACTGCACTTCTGGGATTGGTAAGGGTTTAATAGGTACATTGAAAGTAGGCATAATGCTTCTTGGTGTGGAATAATATTTGGAAGAAGGAAGAATATGCTGTGATCCTCAGCAGTCTTGTATTACGAGTATGCCCTTGAACGCGAAGAACTTTTACCAAATGTGGGTATAATTACAATGTTAGGTTTGCTGGAGACAGCAGAATGACATAGCAGATTCCCTTGGTGCCTTGTAAACTTTCTTTCCAGTTCGCTATCTTCCCCCTTTTGTTTTTTAGGTTGTACATTTCCATCTTTTGAAAAATAAGCACAGAAGGGATAAGATCCTGCCAGCAGTATCATTAAAGCAATCACACAGAAATAGAAGAGATAGCTCTTGTGTCTGTAGCAAATCAGCCTGTTCTTTTTATGAATGTGTGGTTTGCACAAGTGCTTTAGGCTTTACATCACTTACCAGAGGAACGTTTCCAAGCTGACTGACCCTTGTTTGTACAGGACCTGATTATTTTCAACATGAAGCCCTCCATCTGCATTTCTTGCTACTTGCGTGTTAACAATTGGTGGTGCCTGTTATTACATTTTATCCAAGCTATACATTATTATTCCCTAGTGTGTCCTGCTTTTTTTTTTTTTTTTTTTTTTTTTTTTAATGCCAGTCAACATCTGTTAAAGACATTTGCCAAGAGCCGCATAGTAAAAAGCCATATTGCAAACAAACAGCCGCTGGCAACTACCAACACTGAATGATGAGGTTTTGATACTGTCAGTGAAGGTGTTTACTTTGCCCCCCCCCCCCACAGCATCAATAGAGAAAGTGTCCCATGCCCCAAAGGGGCTCCAGAGAATCAGCCTTGTGCTACTGACTCTCTTTGCTGAATACGTTGTCTTTGTTTTAGAAGTAAAATAGCAATTTAAAAAAGTTGCTTATGCAAAAATTCCATATTCGTACGTAGCCTAGAAAAATCTGTAATTGTCAGAGCCTTTGTTTTTTTTCCCTCTCTTTTCATTCCAGCTTTAAAAAATATTGAGATACTATTTTAAGGATTATTACATATTTCAGAGGAAGTGGATTATACAGAGAGGCGTCTGAAGCAGCCAGCGATTCTGCCAATTTCTCAGCTTATTTTTATAAGGCATTAGAAGGATAGCATTTGTGTTCTGTGCTGCCAAGCATTCAGTGCCCTTCCTGCAGTGAGAGATTGTCCTATTTTATGCTAAAAAGTTCCTGACCCCCCTCCCCACCATGACATTTTTAATCCCACCATCAATAATAATCCCACCATAATCAGGGCCTGAATAAAACAATATGTTCCTGTGACCTCCTTATGTTGCTGTTTGTCCTTTCAGCGAAGGGGTTAAGGAGACAAAATCCTGTATTTACAGCAAAGATTGTTCTTGAGGGTAGAGCCATGCTCAAGTACAGTTAGAGAGCACAGCAAGACATTGAAGAGCTTTTCCATAGTAACCATTGTGCTTAACCATCTTGTCGCTGTTCTGCTGTACAATGTCTGCAGGTTTCCTTTCCAATAACAAGAGCCAATTAAATGCAAGCTGAGAGAAACTTTGAACTCTTTTAAGTTTATAAACACAAAACAACCCCACCCCCCAAAAAAAGTAAAAAACAAATAATAGAAGAACACCGTGTGTTGCAGCTAACAAAAAAACAAAAAAAAAAAGTCTGTTACCTTGGAGCTCTGAGGTTGATTTGCGTTGAGCGTCTTTGTGCAATATTTCAGTCCCCAAATGGACATATTTGAGATGCTTTTAAGGCTCGCCTGCTTGTAATGGAGCTTGGATAAAAATAGGATATTGTTGAAAGCGACCTATTCTAATAAATAGCTTGAAAGCTTCCAAGTAGCCAAAACGCCTATATTTCTATAATGGGCACAGAATGGGACCAATCATTGTCTCATACACTGGAGCACTTGCTGATAATTGCGCTCTGCCATAGGTGCAAACCATGCTTTGCTGCAAGGTAACGCTTTACTTAAAGGGGACAGTCACCTACACATAAAAAGCTTTTTGATAAAACCCATTTGCTAATTAAACATGGAACCCAATTTCTTTTTTTCATTAAAGCAGCCATAGGTCTTTAAATATCTGAGCGGTCATTCAAATATTACCTGAGGCATAGAGGCGGAGCAGTCAATTACTTTCACTTTCCATTCGGCACTTCCTAGATGTCACTGCACTGCACAAATCCCACCTCCCTCCTAACACTTTATAATTCTGTAGTGCACTGTGTATGGGCATTAGGTCCCCCATTCTGGTATTTACACAAGATTTTGAGGTGATACAAAACTTGTCTTAATGACATTATACACAAAATGGCTCCTGCCTGCATACTGTGATTGTGTAATTCCAAGGCTGAAGGAAACAAAATGTAAATAAAAAATGTAAAACATTTTATTTTGCTTAATTAACATGATAGAAACTGATTTGGAATTATTTCTTAGAGTGACAGGTTCCCTTTAATCAGGCACAGACACAGCCTCTTAAAACCTACTAAATAGCACCTGTGCATCGGTGTGTACATGGACCCCCACTGCCCCCCCTTACATGATGAGCTCAACTTGTGATGATGTGGCACATTCACTACTTCACGGAAATGTTTGCAACTTAGGAATTTGGCACAATTACTAAGGCATGCTGGGGAAAAAATGGTGCAGTTTTGCACCTTGCATACTGTGTACCATTTTAGTGAATAAGCCATTTAATATTATATTATTGAACTACCTTAACCTAAGTGGCAAGTGCTGATCATATTCCTCTTACACAATGCCAAGCAAGGTAGCATTTTACACGTGGTATTAAGGGATCTCTGTAAAGCACTGTGTAAATGTGTCGGTGCTATTTAAATATAGGAATGCATATCATTCATATCAGCCGCTGCCCCAATGGGCCTTACAGTCTCATATTCACACACAGACAATGGTTAATTTTATCAGGAACCAATTAACCTGTAGGTCTTTGAAGTGTGGGAGAAGTACTGGAGCATTCTTTGCACTCTGTGTACTAATCACTGTTCGCTCCACTTTATGCCCTTTATGCCCTGTGTTGTTCAGAGTACAGTTTCCAAATAAATCAGCCCTCTACTACAAAATGGAAGTAGTATATTAAGACAGATCACTAGTGTTTACTAGACAATACTTATAGGATTGTGTTCTGTCACATAAAATATCCATTGAGGCAAGCAAACAAATAGAATTGCTACAGGTGACTTTACACCGTAAACACAATGGGGCCGATTTACCCACCCATGGACATTTTTACCAAGCTAGTTATCTTATTGGTAAATATTACTGCTGGTTTTTGGATTCCATAATAGCATTGCCGAATCCTTCTCCCAACATGTTTACATCGGGGAGTAAGTGTTACCACCCCATAGAGCAGAATGGTTTTTGCCTTCTCAAAGCAGTCTAGCACAAAGTTTGCTCCGTCTGTAGCGTATTATTCAAACATAAGGTTTTTAGAAATGTCTGTAAGTTAAATTTAATACAAAACTGGAATCTTATATGTTGCAAGAACACTTTTCAGGCACGCTATGAGGTATAGATTGTAAATTCTTCTGGGCAGGGACCTAATCCCAGCTCCTTGCAAGGAATAAATCCAAGTGCCTGTCTGAACCTAATCCAAACCCTTAATAGCACTTGACTTTGATAAGTGGACAAGTGTATGCTGCAGTTGTCTTCTATCATTGTTCATCATCTTCATCATTTATATAGCACCAGCAAGTTACGCAGCTCTTCACATTTATTTAGACCAAACTAGCGTCTCGTAATAATCAACAAACAAGGGTTACAGAATAGAAATGTGGTCAGAAGGCCCTACTCGCAAAAATTCCTTTAACTTTTTCATAATAACAAAAAGCAGATTTTGTGGATATTTATGAAAACCCATGATTAGGTCACTATTGATAATGCATTTTCAAGCCGTTTAAAAATCTTCAAATTTTTGTTGGGAAAAATCCCCTTGACCTGTATGGCATCTCAGTACATCTAAAATATGGCGTCATTTTAAAGTTTGGTTTTTGTTTTTAATTCCCAAAAATCATTTCTGAATATATTTACTTCTTGGCAGTAACTCATAGCAACCGATATATTTTTTAGCTTTTCACAGACAGCTGCAGGTAGAACAGTAAAAGTCAATATTTGATCGGTTACTGCTCAGGTGCGAAATGTTCCAATGTGCATAAATGAGCCCCACTGGAATGCTAACAAAGTGCACACATTTATTTAAAAAAGGGATAAAATAAAAATACCTGTTAAGATTTTTGACAATAGTTGATTCTTTTGCCTCAGTATTCCAAATGTCTGAGTTGGCACTTATTTGTTTGCAATGAGGGGTATTACACTATAAAGGGATCAGTGTGTTTATATCATGGATTTACTGATTTCTATATTTTCCCCTCATGTTTAGGAGAAGGAGCGGAACAACAGACGTAAGAAGAAAAAAGCAGTCCAAATGGAGGAGGAGACCCCATACCCTCCTGCTTTGGAGGATGAAGAGATGGAGGCATCTGGCATCAGTGGCAATGAGGAGGAAATGGCAGATGAAGGAGATGGTGAGTATATTACCTGGGGCAAAACAAGGACTTGCATATGGAGCTGGCACAATGCTGCTTCCATATCATAAACTCACAGAAAAAAAAAATATGGCGCCGGTCTCATTACGGTTAATACCAAGTAAATAAATACAATTACAGGCAAAATAATGTATATTGCAAAGCTGCTTAAATTTGGCTTTTTACCAATGTTATTTTGGATTTAAAACCATTTTTAATTTAAGTATTAAATACATACAATGGAGTAAATGAGAGATGTAGCTGATTATGAAGGAGATTGAATGGTCAGTGCCTCAAATGTTCATGCTTCTGTATGAGAAACTGAGAGATTTGTAAATTTAGTGAGGGCAACATACAGAACCATACAGTATACGGTTTCAGAAATAAAAGACACTAGGGCTCATTTATAAACACTGGGCAAATTTGCACCTGGGTAGTAACCAATCAGTGATTAGCTTTCTTAAGCCAGCTGCAGGTTGAACAATCAAAGCAAGCATTTGATTGGTTGCTATGGGTTACTGCCCAGGTGCAAAATTGCCCAGTGTTTATAAATGAACCCCACTATGATTAAACGTTAGAGCTTTTAGACAGAATAATATCAAATACGCAGAGCCCAGAATGTGATTTTGGGAACTCCAATGAATCCTTTAACTCAGAGAGTCCCCAGTTGTTCAACCTTGTGGTGGACCTTGTTTGGTTTGAGCTGTCATTAGATTTCATTGATCTCTGCCTGATATTCTTGCAGAAATTTTAAGCAAGTATATATCCTAATAGATACTTAATGATGCAGTTATTATGAGTAATAATTGGTGCTAGTTGGTATCACTTAAGTCACAGAACATATTGAATGTATTGTATTTAGTAAGAAAAACTGTATAAAATAAGAATATTACCTGGTTGTATTTGAATGTAACCTTATTAAGAGTGCCAGAATAAAAAAGAACTATGCATTATTTAATATATGAATCACATGCCATTCTTCCTTTAGGCAAGTTTTTCTATTATAATGAGAAACCCTGTGTTTTTATAAACAAGTATTTCTTACACAGATTGTCATGACCCAGCCATTCACCACTGCATACATCCCCTCAATAACCACTGCTTGACACTTCTTTATTGGAATGTTCCTGGCCACAGCTTTATTAACCTTACCAAAGAATCCTCCAAACATTAACATTATGTGTATGTAATATATAACATAACCAAATTTTATTATACATTCATAACATCAGAATATAACATTGACATTGTGTAAACCAATATCCCCCTGAGCCTATGTCAGTCTGCCTTTTCCTTGACCCAAGCACCATCCTCTAGCCGCAACATCCTGGCTCAGAGGATACACCGTCAGCCTCGAAATCCTTTAGAGCCTCCCCTAACTGGAGCCCGCCATTAATGCTGAATATATTGCCTGCCTCTGATTCCCCCCGATGGTCACCCACCTTAGGGGTTAAACCATCAGGTCATGAGTATGCCTCTCCTAGCGGCACAGTTGTAGTACCCAGCAGACTGACAAGGGCCCGCCCCTTCTTCTGTGACTAATATCTCAACTAGGTTAGATTTGCCATAACCCCCATTTCGTCCAGATCTAACCAAATACCCCTCAACCCTCTTGACCACTCCTGTAAATCTCTTCTCAGGTGGTGGGTGGGAAACCTCTCTTCTCTCCCCTGCTATCAAATGGTGGCACTCCTCAATTACATTGGCACTAAAATGGCCACCAGTGCCCACCCTTGGGCTTAACCACACCCCTTTCCCCTAACCCCTCCAATAGGGTCCTGCCTGTGTTAAGCCCTGGTCATGATGCCACTCCTCCTATCCTTGTGGCTATCCGTGGCTTTACTTTCTAGTTAATGTACTAACAAGAGTGCAGAAAGTTGTCTTTATTTGTTTTCTTGATAGCTGCTATATATATATATATATGTGTGTGTGTTTGATAGTGAAGTTTATTTTTTTAATATGCTAATTGAATTCTTTATAGCTACAAGCCAATTATTAGTTTTAATTGATTAGTTATGTCAGGTTTGTGGTTCTTAAACGGGTGGTTTACCTTTAAGATAACTTTTAATATGTTCTAGAATGCCTAATTCTAAGTAATTTTTCAGTTCACCCTCATTTTTTCTTTTTTATAGTTTTTGATTTATTTTCCTTCTTCTGACTCTTTTCATCTTTCAAATGGAGGTTATTGCTACATTGTATTACTAGTCTTTCTATTCAGACCCTCTCCTATTCATATTCCAGTCTCTTATTAAAAGTACATTATTTCTTTGGTAATTTGGATCCTATCAGCAGATCACTTAAATTGCAAATTGGAGAGTTGCTGAATAAAAAGCTCAAAAACCACAAATAATAAATAATGGCAACCAATTGTAAATTGTCTCAGAATATCACTGCATAGTAACAATCCTATATCACTAGGCAATTTTTTGAGTGTCAGTGATACTGCACATGTTCTGTTTGCTTTGGGCTGCTGCTGAAAAGCTGAACTTAGAAATCATCACACAGGAATGCTGTCTAGTTCTATTGTTTTATATATTCTGTGATAAAAGCTGATGCTACAGTTCTGATTTATCATGCCGGTTGCACTAGTTTCTGAGCTGCTATGTAAATCTGAAATAATTAATATAGACATATAGTGTTACTTACATTATATATTATGTATGTATGTATGTATGTATGTACACCACTTCTTTGTACTCCATTCATGTAGGGAATAAGCTCCAGGGGAGGCAAGATACAGCGTTGTTCCACTAAGGACTGTGTTCTGAGCAGAAATGTAACTAGAGGGGGCGGGCCCTGGCGCAGGACGCGCAGCCGGGCCCCCCGCCCCCCTCCGTACGCCCGGAACTGGCCGGGAATAAGCGGCGCGGGAACTGCCGGGGGGGCCCTGAGGGGGTGCGGGCCCTGGCCCTCTTGCACCCCCTGCTCCCTAGGTAGTTCCGCCACTTGTTCTGAGCCTTTTGTTAAATTTTTCCATGCTTCACAAGGGGCTAAGTGACTTTAAGCTTCACAAGGAGTAGTGCTAAGTATATAGTTACATAAGGATCTAAAGTCCATTGCGCCTACCCTTAGTTAATGATCTCTATGGCTTCATGGTTTCTGTTTGTACAAATGATTTCATATAGAAGCCTTAAGGCAAAAAGCACATATGTTTATTAAAGGGGTAGTTCACTTTAACATGAACTTGTTATATGATGTAGACTTGACATTCTGAGACAGACTGCAATTGGTCTTGATTTTTTATGGTTTTTTAGGTATTACGCTTTTTGCTCAGCAGCTCTCCGTTTGGTATTTAAGCAGCTATCAGGTTGCTATGTTCTTATTTACCCCAGCAACCAGACTGTACTTTGAACAAGAGATGGGAATATGAATAGAAGGGGGCCTGCGTAGAAAGAAAAGTTATAAAAAAGCAGCATTAAAATATAGCGGCATAGAGCAATCCTTTTTTGCTGTCGGGGTCAGTGACCCCCATTTAAAAGCTAGAATAAGGCAGAACAGAGAGGCAAATAATTGGAAAACTGTAAGAAATAAATAATGAAAGGCAGTTGCAAAGAACAGGCCATTCTATAACATACTGAAAGTTAATTTAAGGGTGAGTCACCCCTTTAATGAAAAGTACATGATGGACACCTTTTCCATTTGGCTGTCAGATGTAGACACACTGTAATATTCCCTAATGATCTTGGATGGTTTTTGCATGCTCGCCACATTTGCACAAGCAAGCAGTCAACTGGGACATCATTAGTGAAGTTCCAGCAAAGAAGAGTTTGTAGGTCGCAGTGACTTTTAAAATGCTGCAGATACATTCAAGGGTAGGTTGCCAAGGAACAGTAGAAATGGTTCTCATATTCAAATAATGCCACACTTTATAAACAATTACAAAGAACCCATTCTAAAGTATTTGAAATGATGTGTGCAGAGGAAATCAACTCTGTTATGGATCCATATTAATGCATTAACGGGGCCGTCCACATTGCAAAATGTTTCATTAAATCTCCAATATACTTTAATTAAAAAATTGGTATAGTTTTTATAAGAAACCTGACTGTATGCAGTGACATTCCCCCTTCGTTTTACTTGCTCTGACAGCTGCAGATAGGAAAGGTCCCTAACTGCTCTGCAGGGAAATGATCATACTTTCAAACGGCAGGAGGGAGCCCCCCCCACCTTCCCTGACCTAGAGCAGCTTTGTTTGTTTCCCTTTCGAGCAGCCAGTGACTGTGTAGAGATTTGTATCCACAGACCAAGTGCAGTCTGCATATTCTGATTATTAATCAGTCTTGCTGTATCGGTTTCTATGGCAGATATTATTTGACTAGTGCTGTTTTGATAATTTATGATGATCCCTAAGCTTAGCCTCCCAACCAAAGCCCAGACCACACTGAGCATGTGCGTTGTCTTGGTCTTGCAAAGATGTTTAACTTAGTTACAAGATGATGACCCCCTGCAATTTTGAAATCATAAATCATTTGTTTTATTAGGCTTCTGGTGCATGTTTATATTTATTATACAAAATACAGCATTTCTAGCATTATTCTATTTTAGACTTTAGTTCCCCTTTAAAGACAACACATGGGGTGCCTCCTATCCCACCTACCTTCAGTCATGTTTCAATATGCTGTACCAAGTTGGAGCTTGTTATCATTATAGTTTTATAGTTTCTAAAGACTGATGCTTAGATGTTCTATATTTGTGCTAAATGTTTCCTTTCGGTTAGTTTCGCTGCACCTAAACTCAAATTTAACAATACAAATTGCATGCTATAGTAATTCATTATTCTCTGTGTTTTTTTCAAACTCCTTGCCCCCTGGTGTTTCAGTTTAAAGGGGTGGTTCACCTTCAAGTTAACTTTTAGTATGTTCTAGAATGGCTAATTCTAAGCAACTTTTCATTTGGTCTTCATTATTTGTTTTTCATAGTTTTTTTTTAAAATTATTTGCCTTCTTCTTCTGACTCTTCGCAGCTTTCAAATGGGGTCACTGACCCCATCTAAAACAAAAGTATTGTTATTGCTACCTTTTAATACTCAGTTGCCCTCTTCTGTTCATATTCCAGTCTTTATTCAAATCAATGCATGGTTGCCAGGGTAATGTGCACCCTAGCTACCCAATTGCTGAAATTGCAAACTAGAGAGCTGCTGAATAAAAAGCTCAACTCAAAAAACACAAAAAATGTAAACCAATTACAAACTGTCTCAGACTATAACTCTCTGCATCATGCTAAAAGTTAATTTAAAGGTGAACAACCCCTTTAAGTCTGTTGTACAAGTTCTTCTAATTCTTGCTGCTCTGAAGACAGGACATGTAAACCAATCTGAGCAGGTTAGAGGGTTATTTGGAGACATGAGTAGCAACAGACGGGGTTGCACAGCTGTGTGCATAGTTGAGCTGCTCCTTACAAACTCCTATTTGCAATGGGCCCTTCTGCTTTCACACTGTAGTATCGTTCTAACTAAATCCACGCTGACGCATTTTCAATCAGGATATTTTATGGATTTTTTTTCTGACTGGGTTGTATTTAGTTTTAGACACTTCATATATTCTTGTAACCAAATAAACCAGTTACCGTGGCCAGGGCTAGCATGACTAGGAGAATTGTACTTCTTTTCCATAACATATGAGGAGATTGCAGGAGAAGTGGCAGGAAGCTGGTGTAAGCACTAGGTTTTTGGCTGCTGGCAGAGCATGTAATTACCTCAGTCATACAGTAAGTAATTGTTGTTTCTTCAATTATTAGAATTAAGTGCTATCTGGACTCATGCTCTGTGTTTTCCATTTGTTAGCTGCAGTTAATAACAGTTCAGACACAGAGAGTGTCCCTTCACCGAGGCAGGAAGCCAAAGAGAGCAGAGAGAATGAACCCAAGCCAACGGGAGCTTCTGGGGATGAAGCCAACGCCGAGGTGGTCGTCAGTCCAGAAAACTCCACAGCCGAACAATGTCAGGACACTACAGAGCAAACTTGTAATGAAGAGGTGGCTGGGACGGAAGAAACTCGTATCATTAAAAAGGAGGAAGAGGAAGAAGGAAAAGCCTGCGAGGAGCTGAATAAACAGGAGATAAATCCAGAGGAGCAGGAGGACAACAAAGAAAATGTGGCTGAAAAGGTAGAAGAGATGCAGAAAGAAAAAGCAGCAGCAGCAGCACCAGCAGAGGATGCAGCCACTAAAATGGAGAAGCACAGCAAGCACACAAGCAAGACAAATGCTGACAGTGACTCTAGTGCCACCTGCAGTGCCGATGAAGCAGACGAAGCTGACAATAACAGGTATGTACTGGGGAGCTACACATATTGCACTTAATGGTTCAGTGAAAGATTTATATAGAGAGGGATTGCATTGGTTAGTAAAAGGGCCTGAGAGATAACAAAAGTGAATTTAAATACTTAAAAAACCTTATCCTAGAGGGGGATCTATTTTGTCCGTGTGCTGCTTGCAGACTTTCCCTACTTGCATGTAGGTAGTCAAAATAAAACATTTTATCTGGGTTTACATGGATTAACAAGTATAGTCAAATGTTGCACCTGTTATTACAGTCCCCTAAAAGACAAACACAGTAACTACATCTGTCAATTATAGAGGCAGTGGAACACACAAGGCGCCCCTGGTAAAAAGAAAACGGTGGCACTCCTTCCTAGCTGTTGTTCTGTGATCCATTTTAGGTCATTTATTCATACAGGAGAAGGAAACCAGACCAAAGGTGTACAGTGGGTGGGAAATGTACTGCCAAAATAAATATCACACATTAATGTTATAAAGAGATTCTTCTTTTATTATCAAGACTTATTAAAACACTGACACACAATGACAATCATGCTTATTTACATGTGCTACTATAACATTACCCAGCCTGACATTCCACCCAAAGTCCTTTAAATAGTATTAGGGCCCATTAATGAATGCAACAGCAAGCATAAAGCTTTTGTATGGAAGCCAAACATGCCAGCTTTCAGCCTATACACACTTGCCACAATATACTTTGCATCATCAGCAAGTGCCGTGCCCTGTTTTTCTGATGTCATAGGGATTGCACATGTGCAAAGTACAGGGCACAATTCATGAACATGAGCCCTGGAATTGTCAGAGAGCTGTATTCAACTCCACAGTTACTGGGTTGCGTCTACATTGCATCCACACATCGAATTGGCCCCATTCAAGTTGTGGCTATTTAGCAGGTGCCTTAAGCTGGCCATAGAGTGGGGTGCCGCTCGAAACGTTGCATCTGTGCTGCTGTCCTACAAATAAAGACGGTTTTAATACTATTGGAGTGCTGTCTATTGGAAGAAAGAAATTAAGCTGGCCATACACAGGGAGATCCACTCTTTTGGCAAAGTCGAACAAGCTGATCTCTCCCTGCTATGCCCACATTGAGGTGGGTGATATTGGACTGATCCGATCGTGGGCCCTAGGGCCTAACGATCGAATTACAATGCAGTCCAATACGGGCGGTCGGATCGTGGGACAGCATTAACTGAAAGAGAAAAAAACATTTCCAGGAGAGAAATCTGGGAATGTAGATCAAAACATTGTATTGTTTTTGCAGGCACTTCTAGAAACTTTCATGATCATTTTCACGCCCATTCTGGCCCCAGATCCTACTGAGCTGGTTGTCTGAGGCTCATGGAAGATGTAGTTAAGTAGCAGCAGCACAGTTTGGGCATCATTTTTTTTTTTAGACGATTGGGCTGGAAGTACATGACTTTTTTGATATGTTTCTTATTTGCTCTTGGTGCCTCTGTTCATAGATCTAACCCTTTAGTTGACCCCAATAAATAACTGCTCTCCCTCGTTGCCTGCTTGAGTTGAACAACTTTGCATGCACACAAAGGCTTCTTACAGAAGAGAATACTGAAAGCATTCCTTCCCAGTAATGACTACTCCATGATGTTCTGTGCAGGCCCGCTCTCTATAAAAGGATCTATATTTGTAGGCAGCTTTCTGTTAAGTGCTCTCTAATTGTTTACAAAAGAGAGAAAAACTCTCCCCTTACCATGTTTGAGCGAATAATAAAAGATTAGGTCATTGGCAATTAAATATTGCGAAGTGTCTCCTATTCACTGGCCCCAGAGTTCACCCCTGTTCATAGCAGATAAACAAGGAGCTTTGGTCAGAGTTTCGAGCTCTGAACCTTGTGTTATTGTATGCAGCCTCACATTCACTTAAATAGAAAAAGTACACACACTTAATAGACCTGCAAGGTAGCAAGGGACAAGGTCATTTTAAGTTAACCACAAGGTCAGCTCAGCTTGGGGTTTTTGTAATATCTTTGTGTAATGGGACATGAGAAAATATGAGAGTTTACTGGCAAAGAACCTGTTTCCTGCTGGAGTTAGAAAATGAGTGGCCACTGCAGGAAGATTGTTGTAAATAACATTATTTAGGGGCATTGAACCAGCAGTGTTGTGAAGCCGCAACTGTCAGCTGAGGGTTGTCGGGGTTGCTTCGAGTTTGAAAACTGTTGCTCAACATTTACTTCTGTTTTTGTTTTCCCCCAAGGTGCTCTTGTGGCACTGGGGCTCAGAATACTACCCTACTAGTAACCACGGTTCTAAAGCCTACTGGCATACTCTATACCTGAATGGGATGCCTAGTGAAACCATGCCCTTTCCTATTCTAATATAGCAGAGACAGGAATGTGTGCAAGAATTATATGACTGTGAATTGACATCTGTGCTTTGTGTTGGTGCAGGTTGCAATCTCCCCGGCCCAGCCTGCTAAGCTCTGTCAGTGACACACGGGTGGACTCCTCGCCTCAGAAGCCACTGGACCTGAAACAGTTGAAGCAGAGAGCGGCTGCTATTCCACCCATTGTAAGTGTCAAAAGGGGTTATAATGCTGCAGAATGGAGATTTCAAAGATTAGAGCACACGTTGCTTATCATTCAGCTCATGTAAAAGTGCTTGCGTGAGTGGATTTATTCTTTTATTTGGAGTGCCGTAAACGTAAAGACGTAAACAGGACACCTTTAGAGCTTAATATAGAGTGTCTTCATATAACTGCATTACAACCCAGTCATTATTCGTAGAAAGAGGAATATTTTTTCCCCTCCTATCATTATATTAATATAACAACACTGTTCCAAGTAGGCAACAAGCCTCAATCATCATTTTATGTGCTTGTGCTGCATGTTGGTTTCCATGCACATTTAGTGCAACAATTTATGCTTGTTACATTTTATTAACTAATTGGTCTACATTTATACCGGTACTACATTTCTACAAGAGCCAGGTAACTGTGATAAGTTATTAATTAATAATTAAAGTGTTGTACAAATAAGCAGATACTCACTGTTCTGTTACTGCTCTGCCTGTTGTAATGTATGCAACTCTCCATGGATTGTAAACCAGTAGGAATTTTGGTTGCCATTCTCATGGCCTGAGCAGGAATTTCCGCATTTTAGTTCCTTGCATTCTAACCAGATGCATCACACTACAACTCCACTTTGGATGAGTCATTTCCCGTAAGCAATACATGTGTGAATAGGGATCTCTTGTGGAAAGACTGGTCCATTTTAATAAGGTATCCTGGCACACAAGTTCAGAAAGAGTGGTGTTGTTGTCTGGTGATAATACTGTTTGTTCAGTGACCCTTGTCCTTCTTTCAGATATCGGAAGGCTTCTCTGAGTCAGCTGCTCAAAACGCTCCAGTGAAGCAACAGATGAGTCATGGGCTGGCCTTTTACCAAGACCAGATCACAAAAGTTCCTGATGAGGCCCTGGATGGACTGGCACTCCCCAGGCTCCCTCAGCCTCTTGTGCCAGCTGAACAGGAGCAGCAGATAATCAGCAGCCCCATACGGAGCAGTCCTGTGACTGTGGAAAAAGATGGTGAGGTTATAGCACGATTACAGTAATGAATGAGTGCAGCAGGTCATGCTTACTATTTCTCTGCTTTTCATATTTGACTAAAATTGAGGTTGAGTTTTGTGACCGTACATCAACACTGATCTATGGCTAAGCTTCCCTATAGGTGTCACTAGCTTTATGCGTGAAGGTAATATATAAACACAACTTAATGCTCTTTTCAGCCATTGCGTAATACCAGGATTTATTCTGCAGGTTTATTAAGTATGGGACATGTTATCCAGAATACTCTGGACCTGGGGTTTTCCATATAACTGATCTTTCCGTAATTTGGATCTTCATACGTTTAGTCTGCAAGAAAATCATTTAAAGATTAAATAAACCCAATAGGCTGGTTTTGCTTCCAATAAGTATTAATTATAGCTTAGTTTGGATCAAGCACAAGGTGCTGATTTATTATTACAGAGAAAAATAAAATAATTTTTAAACAGTTGGATTACTTTGATAATTCAGAGCTTTCTGGATAACGGGTTTCCAGATAATGGATCCCATACCCGTGCAAGTTTTGCTGTAAATGCAGTCAATTTGAGACCCCGGCAATCACAGCCAATTGTTTCCTATTTTATTTTTAAGCAGCTGATGAGATTTAAACTTGGCACTTATGCACAGTGCACTAATGATATCTCTGCCCCACATTTAGTTAGATTAACTTCAGAATCTCCAGATTACTGGATTTAGTTAGAATGTGATAGCAGTCCAAGAAGTAGTAAACATTATTTGAATACTTCAATCTCTGTTAAGGTGGCCATACACTTAAAGATCCGCTTGTTTGGCAAGAACAGTAAACAAGCAGACCTTTGCCTGATATGCCCACATTGAGGTGAGCGATATGAGGTCTCTATGATATGATATCTGGACAATCTGGCGGGCCCCATATACGGGCCAGTGAGCTGCCAACTCGATCTGTAAGCAGCTTTTATCAGCCCATGTATGGTCACTCTTTTACTCTTATTTTCTAATATTTATCTAATATAATCCTAAAGTTTGTTGTTTGTTTTTTTGTTGGACCCATTAAGCTCATCAACCACAGAAGCAGTTTGCATGCAAAGTAAACATGCAACAAAATGTAAGCAAATAAAACCTACAGACAAACAGAAAACAAAGTCTAAGGGATCTCTGTTCAAAATCTGTTTTTGTACAATTAAGCAATATGCAAATGTAAGCAATGCTACAATGTATATAAGTCAAAGATTTGCAATGATCTTAAAGTTATTTGTAAATGTAACTATTATTAGGGTGAGGCCAGACGAGGAGATTCCGGGAGATTTTGTCGCCTGGCGACTTATCGCCACGTCTTTTGCGCGACTATCTCCCCGAACTGCCTCAGCGTCTTTTCCCCATAGGCTACAGCGCAAAATCGCCTGCGCTAATGCACATGCGGCGATGCGTTTTCAATAGTCGCCCAAAGTTGCCTGAGGCAATTTTGGGCGAGATAGTTGGGGGAGATAGTCGCGCAAAAGACGTGGCGATAAGTCGCCAGGCGACAAAATCTCCCCGAATCTCCTCGTCTGGCCTTACCCTTAAGGGTAGTACCTGTGTGGCTGTTTGCATCCTCTGCACTCGTTTCTGGCACCAGAAATAATGTAGCAGAAACCAGGATTGACTCCTGTTACATTGTTTCAAGAACCAGACATAGGGATAGAACTCCACGGGCGATTTCGGCGCGATCCGACGCACTGACAAAAACGCAGGCGTCAAGTCGGATGCGACGGAAATAAGGTAAGAGATAGAAATGTTGGATGAAGTCGCAGCGTTCATCCAACGCAACACGACTGTCGGATGCAGATACATCGTCTGCATCTGACAGTTGCGTCGGACGAATGCTGCAACACCATCCGACATTGCTATCTCTTACCTTATTTCCGTTGCATCCGACTTGACGCCTGTGTTTTTGCACAGTCCGTCAGATCACGCCGAAATCGTCCGTGGAGTTCTATCCCTAGAGAACAAAATAAACAAATACTGCTCTCAGTTTTCAATTACTGGTATGGGACCTGTTATTCATGAATGCTCGGGATCTAGGGTTTTCCAGTTCCAGACAATAGGTCTTCCATAATTTGGATCTCCATGCCTTAAGTCTACTAAAACATTATTTGACCATTAAATAAAGCCAATAGGCTGGTTTTGCCTCCAATAAGGATTAGTTATATAATACTTTGGATCAAATACAAGGTACTGTTTTGTTATAATTTTTAAAAAATTTGAATTATTTGGATAAAATGGAGTCTATGGAAGATGGAGCTTTCTGGATAACAGATTTCCGGATAACAGATCCCATGCCTGGACTATTATAAATAAATAATTACATTTTGCTTTCATTATGCAAAATACAGGTTTTGCGTACAAATCCCCTTTGAGTGAACTTTAGTGGTTCTAATAATCTTGCTGGGGGCAGCTACTGTATTCAGAGGAGGCATAGCGTTTGATTGCAGGGGCATGCATATAGCAAGCTCTTGTCACATTACTGGTTCACCTTCATAGGTCTCCCTAGAAGTTAACTGGGTGTACACAAGCCTTTGGGGTGCAGGTCATGATTATGTATTATATCTCTCCACTGAGCATAATAAATGTGGGATATTTGCAGACAGCAGAAAAAAAATCTATGATATTATATCTGATAACACTGCCATATATAACTGGACTTCTGTACAGGAAAAAATTAATTTGTCAAGTAAAATGAATACTATGCACTGATTTTGGTGTTACTGGCCCGTTAAGTATAAAGCACGGGAGTCATATGCCACCCTGCACCCAACAAGAGCTCTGTCTCACATGACTTAAAGGCGGTCTTAGAAAAATAAAGCAACTAGCCTGTTAGTATGCGAATGACATTTCTCATCATGGCTAGATATTTTATCCCGATGATCTCATTCCATAAATTCATCTTTAAATTAATATTTAGTGCGTGGTTAGAAGAAAGCAGTGGAAGCAGACTATGAATATTGCAGGTTCTCTAAGGGCCAGAGTCAGTCATTTGATCTTTTTTTTTGGTTGTCCTCTTGGTCAAGGCAATTAAACAAATGAGCTCCAGAACAAAAAGAGAAATATTTCAAAATCAGAGAATTAGAAAATCCACACCAGGTGTAAATCATTGTATAATAGCGTGATCTGCATGTACGGCTTGTTTCCTATGCTGTGCTGTTGTGTGATACAGGCATCCTCCTTACCAACAGCACATCTCTTTTGGTTTGATAGTGAAGTGCTTGTCGTTGCTTTAAGATTCCATCTTGTACAACAGTGTTGATAACCACTTGGCTGGTATAACCTTGCACCTTCCTCAGAATAAATGTATTTAATGTTGTTTCTATTTATTTGCAGAAAAACCCCCATACTTGGGATTACAGGTGGAAGCACCAAGGATAAGTGCAAAGCCGACATGCATTGCCATTTGGCCACCTGCTGCACCACAAAGTCAAGTGCCTGCCCGAGAAGTGATAAAGCCCCCATCTCCCTCCGAGTCCCTGTCCTTATATAACTCGCAAGGTGAGCAACTAAAAGGTCTTTTCTCTTTTGGAAATGGGACAATCTGAACCTTTAGGGCAGAGAGACACACTCAGATTCAGGGAGATTTAGTCGCCAGCGATAAATCTCCTCTTCTTCAGGGCGACTAATCTCCCCGAACTGCCTCCTGCTAACTAGAATCGAAATCGCCGGTGGGATGGCACTCGGAGCTCTTCGTTTTCCGAACTTTGGGCGACTTTCGGAAAACGAAGTGCACCAATTGCCATTTTGACGGCAATTTACATTCTAGCCAGCAGGAGGCAGTTCGGGGAGATTAGTCGCCCAGAAGAAGAGGACATTTGTCGCTGGGCAACTAATCTCCCCGAATCTGAGCGTGTGTCTCTGCCCTTTAAGCTGCAAGAACACATGGCTTAAATAGAGAGCTATTTCTGTGTGATCTTAGTTTCATGGGACAAATTTATGTGCAGGCTGTAATTGCAAGTTATCTTGGATACAAATTCTAAATAATAAAGAAAGCATCTTTGTTTTAACTTTTAGTATTTTTATAGGATGGCTAATTTTAGGCAACTTTTCAATTGGTCTTCATTTTTTAATTTGTAAGTTTTTTTTTTTTTAATGATTTGCCTTCTTCTTCCAACTATTTATAGGGTCACTGACCCCATCTAAAAATAAATGCTCTGTTAGGCTTCAAATATTGTTATTGCTACATTGTTTGACTCATCTTTGGATTGAGGCCTCTCCTATTCATATCCTAGTCTCTTAATCAAATCGTGGCCACTAGTATAATTTGGCCCCTAGCAACCAGATTGCTCAAATTGCAAACTGGAGAGTTGCTGAATAAAAAGCTAAATAACTCAAAAACCACAAATAAAAGATGAAAAATAATTGCAAATTGTCTCAGAATATCACTCCCTACATCATACGAAGAGTTAATTTAAAGATGACCAACCCCATAAAATAAAACACAAAGTTTCTTTAGCAGATGTGCTTTTATACCATATGCAATAAAATAGAACAAAGAGAAGTACTGCCTGGGCCAACTAACTCACCCTTTTGGCATGATCACATTCTTAGAAGTTATTTCATTGTTGCAACACCCCTCACTTCCTAGTATAACCTGTTTTACAATAAGAAACAATGTGACAGCCAACACAAAGCAGAAACAAATGTTATTCTTTTAGGAACTTAAGTTGTACCATATAAAATACAGTCACAAAGCACCATCTTGTATTTACAGTCTGCAATCAGATGCAAAAGCTAGGGCATTCAATTATTGTGCCCCTTAGTGTTCCTGGCAATGTCACACAGGGCAATGTCTGTCTCATTGCACCCATGATTTTTAGTACCTTTTGGAGGCACTGTCAAATCAACCCCCATTGCCTGCAGTGCAATTAACTAAGCACCCTTGCCACTATTTGTAATCCAGTTGAGGCTTGGAAACATAGTAGTCAGTTTCCACGATGTGGGCTATCACAAGTACTCAAGCAATTTCTATAGTAGTTAAAGGGGTGGTTCACCTTTAAAGGGATACTGTCATGGGAAAAAAAATGTTTTCAAAATGCATCAGTTAATAGTGCTGCTCCAGCAGAATTCTGCACTGAAATCCATTTCTCAAAAGAGCAAACAGATTTTTTTATATTCAATTTTGAAATCTGACATGGGGCTAGACATATTGTCAATTTCCCAGCTGCCCCAAGTCATGTGACATGTGCTCTGATAAACTTAAATCACTCTTTACTGCTGTACTGCAAGTTGGAGTGATATCACCCCCCCCCTCCCCCCCCAGCAGCCAAACAATAGAACAATGGGAAGGTAACCAGATAGAAGCTCCCTAACACAAGATAACAGCTGCCTGGTAAATCTAAGAACAACACTCAATAGTAAAAACCCATGTCTCACTGAGACACATTCAGTTACATTGAGAATGAAAAACAGCAGCCTGCCAGAAAGCATTTCTCTCCTAAAGTGCAGGCACAAGACACATGACAGATTTCAAAATTGATTATAAAAAAATCTGTTTGCTCTTTTGAGAAATGGATTTCAGTGTAGAATTCTGCTGGAGTAGCACTATTAACTGATGTGTTTTGAAAAAAACATGTTTTCTGATGACAGGATCCCTTTAAGGTAACTTTTAGTATGTGATAGAATTCCCAATTCCAATCAACTTTTCAATTGGTCTTCATTATTTTATATATTATTTTCTATAGGTTTATAATTATTTGCCTTTTTCTTCTGACTCTTTGCAGCTTTCAAATGGGCGTCGCTGACCCTTTCTAAAAAAACAAATGCGTTTATCGTTATTGCTCATTTTTATTACTCATCTATCTATTCAGGCCCTCTCCTATTTATATTCCAGTGATTTACTCCGATTGATACATGGTTGCTAGGGTAATTTGCAACCAGATTGCTTTAAATGCTAATTGAATAACAAGCTAAATAAATCAAAAAACACAAATAATAAAAAATTAAAACCAATTGCAAATTTTCTCAGAATATCACTCTCTATATTAAAACTACACTAAAAGTTATCTCAAAGGTGAACAACCCCTTTAAAGGGGGGAGTACTTTGGAGCCAGATATCACCAGGTATGCTGCTGCTAGAATGTTTCTTATTTATGCTTGTAGCTCCAGCTATCCTTTCTGACGTATTCAGCAAGAATTTTGCTTTATAAAAGACAAGCACTTCACCAAAATCATTAACACTTATTAGCCTAATTATACAATATCTGATTAATATATGACATTAATCTTCTCTTTATACATAAGTTTGGTGACACTGGAAGAGAGCACTGCTAGCAGCCTGTACATTTCTGTGGCTTCTTTCTACATTATTACTTTAATGCAACTGTATAGCAAGTAGTTCACAAGCACACCTGGGTCTCTAATATAGCAATCCTGTCTGGTGCACAGGCCCCTGGGGAGACGACACTCCCCCCCCCCAGCAGCGTACAGAAGAAATTGTTACCAGCACTCAAGGGAATGCAAACAGGGGGCAACGCCTCATGTTTAATAGTCATTCAAACTGTTTCAGACATTGCAGTGAAAGTATTCCGAGACCATTAGAGAGGATCTAAAGAAACACTACACTGCAGTATTCACATTTACCATAATATGCTATTTTTATTTCCCTTATGTCAGAGAACAGTGATTATATATATATATATATATATATATATATATATATATATATATATATATATATATATATATATATATATATATATATATATATATATATATATATATTAGTAAATATGTTGGTAGGAATATGAACCCATGCTATTGCAGCATCAGTCTGAGTGAGTTTTTGTTATTGTCTACAAAACAGGCCATCCAGTGCCACTAAACCTGCATGACGGCTCCCGATCTGGGGTCCCTCGCATTACCAGTATATCCAACCCCCCTCCTCTTATCTCCAGCAAGCCCCCGGCGGCTATAGAAAGACCCATAGTATCCATTTCTCAGGTAAGTTTTATATGGTGGGAAGTATCGTTTGTGAAGGTAAAATCAGGAGATTTTATGTATGCGACTAGCTTTAGTCCAGTATCTTTTAACTTATTTGGTCCGTGAGCTACACACTGCTTTCATAGTCCCAGCCATTTGGGAAATTGCCGTAGCATGCTTGTGCTCAAAAATCCTTGGCTTGGTATTTTTCTTTTCTTTGTAATAAATAGCACATATGCTCTTTATACTTTAAATGGGTCTGTTATTAATTTTTTTTATTTGAAATCTGACATTTTATTTTAGGGTGTTCCCATCCCACTTCACGTTCCTTATGGTTCAGAACATGCAAAGGTCCCTGCTGGGTCAATCACAATGGGTTTACCGATGAGCATGGACCCTAAAAAACTGGGTGAGGTTTATTTTTAATTATGTACAAGGTTGTTTTTTTATGCACAGGGTTCTAACACTAAGATTGAGCATTAACTAAAAGCCAAGTGGTTGCTTCCATGGCTATAACAAATGTGGTCACTGTGTATGTTGCATATCTGTGTAAATAACTCTAGGTAGGAAACGTGAAAAAAAAAAAATCAAATGGCACCCAGAGCTTGCATATATATAACTAGATTTATTTCACACCAAGATAAGTGGGTTAAAAAATAACTGAATGATGGATTGTATTTTTATCCACACCGGTTCCTGTAGGTAGGGGAATGTTCAATAAATACACTGGTCCATAAGCTTTATAGAAATTGGGATTTTTTGTATATATGGATCTAGCCATGGTCTGTGATCAAATAGATTTGGGGGGATTTCAGCATTACTTGCATTATTTGGTAGCTGCTTTGCCCGGGCAGACTGCTGGTAATATCACACTGCAGCATAAGCAGAAAGCAATCAGACAATGTTATCAACCTTTACATTATAGCTGCGGCTGAAACCCTGTTGCTTTTTACATATACACACTGAATTTGTGACAGCTAAAACATGCTGACTATTTAGTTGCATTAAAGTAGCATATAATGCATTTACATTAAGTGCCTGGGAATCATTCTATTTAGCCTATGTACCGAGTGTCTGGAAAAAAAGTACCATAAAGCAGTAAAATTGGCATGTGGAGTTTATAGAAGAAGCAGGAATCATTATAGTCCTTTGGTGGTTTGGTGTTCGCTTCCTACAGATTTGATCTCAAACCTTGTAACACCCAGGCTCAACCAGCCATGCTCAGAACCTCACCTCAACCAGTGTTACCCATTGCAACCAAAAAAAATGGCTATTCTCTGTCTCTTCCCTCTTGACTTCCTTGGCCTCTTTAAAATATGGGAGCCCTAGCATGAAATGAGATGTGCAAGAAATGTTCCTCCACTAAAATAATAGCATATGCAATCTCACATAGGAACTTATCCATAAGAAAACCTTTCAGTGCCTGTGTGCGGCATTTACAATATGCCCGTTCAGGTAATCTCTGCATTTACTGTATTTAGGTAGTAGTGAACCTAACTATGTTCCAGGTCATTATCCTTAGAGAAGGTGTTACCTCCTGTTATGCTGGTTTATCGCTCTCTCTCTCGCAGTAATAAAGTTTAATGGCTTCTGTTTTTATATGCTGTGAACTTTATACCTCAGATCAGAGGAGGAAAGGCATCTGTGCATAATTTTTATTGCCCTGCTAAAGTCTGGGACAGATTAACATAATGAAGAGGTGCTAATACTTTAAACATATTTTTTGAATGTGAGATCCATAGTGTTGTCTTGGGCATGGCTACTGCTGTTTACACACTAAACAAACTATTACTTTACTGTATATCTCTATGCTTTATTCTTTCCTGTGTCAGTCTGCCATTGTCTGTCCTTCTGTCATTCATTTGCCGTGTTCTCATTGCTGCCCATCACTGATGTGGGCCATACGATTCTCCCATAGTTAGTTTGTATCCACATATAACATGTGCCCACGATTAATAAAACATTGACACCATACTCATTATATAAATTTGTCTTTCAGTGCCATTCCTGAAACAGGAGCAACTGTCACCTCGAAGCCAGCAAAGCCAGCCAGAGAACCTAGCAGTGCAGACTTCTCAGGAGACCTCCATTTTTAGGGGTATGGCACCAGCTTTTGTCATTCAACATTTTGCAATTCAGAGATACAATCTCCAGATTAATCATCTGGTGCATTGTTCAATTGTTTAAAAAAAAAAAACCTTGTCTTCCATTTTTAGTTAATGGAGTTTAGTAAGCATTAATGAGGAAACCCAGGGTTCAGTTTATTAAATTGGTATTACACATTCGACCGTCTGTTTTTAAAAGGTCAAAATGGTAACTTTGGTCCAGGTTTGCTGAAGTTAACTCCATCTATTTATAAAACTACAGCAGCAATATTTTATTTCAATAAAACTCTGCCACAACCTCAGCTGCTTTTCTCACAGCCCCCAAACTTCTAAGTTACCATGGAGAGTGCAGGAAGTCAGGTTGTTGCCTCCATATGGAGGTCAGCCTGATTTCTTAAAGCTCTCCTTAGCGATTAAGGTACGAATATCAGACTGCTGTAGGTACAAAATAGGCCTCCTTCAGGAATCAAGTCGTGGAATGTTTAGATAAGTGCCGTATCCCTCTAAGCTTTTTCAATCAAAGTTCATCAATCATTCTAGCACAGTGCTATGATCAGTTATTGGAACACCAAGGGGAGAGGGGAATATTTTCCAGAAAAGCAGTATAGACTGGTTAAAAAGAATAAAATACTTCTATAGAATTCTTCCTTGTATAGACTGGTTCCTAGTACTTTATGTTTCCAAATTTATGTTGCAGGGACATCTCAAGGAGGAAGTCTCAGCAAGGGCAATCCAGCCAGTAGGCCACCTTCGAATTCACCAATTAATTACAGAGGATCCATTACTCATGTAAGTCTTAAGTGCAATAGTGTGGTACAAGAGTATAGTCCACATTCTAAAGCAACAACAATTGTAACAGCTCATTCGTGTAATTTGTCCTTACATCTGTTTCTGGTTCACATTATTATACTGGGGCTGGGTTGAAGTTCAAAAGTAGCTGCAGGAAAGCAGGATGAAGAGCCCAAACGTAGGTAAGGCTGTTTTGCAGCTGGAGGCCTACATGTTGGACAACCAAATAGACAGTTTTGATCTCCCAGGCTGGGTGGGTTTTTTCCCCCAGCCCTCTTTTTCTTTTAAAGGAGACATATATGATAAATTAAAATACACCATTATATATGGTGTTGCTTTTACATGGTGCTAGAAATTAATATTATCTTTAAAAATAGCCCCTTTATTGGTGCTCCCTATAGATGTTCTCTGGTCCCTGTCTGTGTTTCAAATGAGGAGTGGGCGTGTCCTAATGGTCCCTGCCAGAAGCACAGTAGGAGGGGGGACAGTCAATCAGCCCTGCTGTCACACAAGCACAGGCAGGCTTCAGTTCCCTATCAAGTCCTGCTAGCTGCTGATTAGTTCCTGCCCTACAATACAGTGAGCTGAGAGCCACCGGCTCCCCTGCACAGCCTTGGGAATTCAGGGAGCAGGAAGTGGAAGAGAAGGGAGGGATTATTAGTGTTTCTGCAGAAATATTCGATAAATCAGCCTGAAACACTACCTTTTAAGCACAATTCTTCTATATCTAAATGAGTATAATGCTCTGGTACATTCTTAATTTTTACACAAAATGTCTCCTTTAACTGTATGCTGAATACTAAATCATGTCATGACTAAAACATTCTTATGAAAGTCCTTATTGGGGCAGGATATTTGTATTGTAAAGTTTACGGGGGGGTGGAATCATTACAAGTCACTTGACCACAAGATAGAAACCTCCACAATCAGTTTGTGCAAATTCCTTCCTGTTATTATTTATAACAATAGTAGTATATGTAAATTTACAGTTACAGACTTATTTCTGGTGTATTTTGTGTGCTTTTGCAGGGTACTCCTGCTGATGTACTTTACAAAGGAACCATTACCAAAATAATGGGAGAAGACAGTCCAGGAGTCCGGGAGGGCCTGTCTAAAGGGCATGTCATATATGAAGGCAAGAAGGGACACGTTCTGTCCCTTGATGGTAAGTCTTTTTCTCTTTTTCTGCCTTTGGGGGTCATGCAGGTATTTATAAAGCTATGTAAAAAAAAAATAGGAATTTCACTCCAAATATTTACACTTTTTTTGGCATAAACATAAATAGACTGCTTTATAAATATGACCCATAGAGTTAAACAGACTAGTGGAGTAAAATGATGCCCCCATGCAGTGGCCCACAACATTTGGATTCCACTGGACTAGCACTATGAAACTAACTGGTTGCTATGGGTTGCAGGACTGCATCACAACCGGTAAATGCCACATACAATTTGCAAATGTTTCACCTCAGGAAAAACATGAAATTGCATTAAGTTTACTGGAAAGGCAAGAAATACCAGAAATACTCCCACTGCTGTTCTGTTGTTTACAATACACCCTTTTTAACTGAATTCCAGCCAACCCTTCCCGATTAATGTCATTTGTCAATGTGTTTTTTTCATCAAAGTCTAATTTTATTCTTGCTGAGATAAACTAAACAGAACTATGCTAAAGGTGGGTCCAGAAAACACAAAACCGCTGAGGGAAGTCCTCTTTGAGTGACAACCATATGATAGTTTTATATTTAGAAATCTTTGAGGAGCATGCCCAGAAACTGTCAACAGGTCATCAAGGCTTCTAGTCACTGCTGAGCGCTAGATAAAATGTAACCTGGAAACAAATGGATTTTTGTACAAATCAAGATAATTGTATAAGTGTAAACACTGTTTTTTTTTTTGTCCACTGAAGTTAAATAACGTTCTCATCAAATGTGCTCAAACTGCTCGGTATGTTGTGTATCCCTGCAACTGACCATAGTGTTCTCTTACCACTGTGTTTCTGCTTCTGGCGGTGGTGGGCACACACCAATGAGGTTTCCTTTGCTCTTATTATTCTGTCTAGAGGCCTGATTAAAGTGGTTCTGATATAACCCAGAGCAAATGTTTAGACCTGCTGCACTAAGGAACACAGCAGCTGTAAATAGGATTTGTTATGTTATAAGTGGGAAAGACTTGGGGTATGTAAATAATATATATGAAACAGACATTTTACTACACTAAGCAATGATTAACAGAATGCTGCATTCTTCCTTTTTTTTATTCAGGAAGCACAACTCAGAATTCAAAGGAGGATGGTCGGACAGCAGTTTCCTCCCATGAGACCAGTAATTCTAAACGCACTTATGACATGATGGAGGGACGGGTGCCACGAGGTCTGCAAGTTCGTGAGCTTCCAGCTGGTCCCATTGAGGGTATGTCTGGTTTTCCAGATGAATCCCTAGTTGTTGTTTTTTGACACTCTCTGACATAATACAGTAATTGTGCTTTTGTTTGTTGTTGTTGATTCACAATCCATTGTTATCTAAGATTGGCATTGAATCTGATTTTTTTTTATAATTAAATAGAAATAGCATCTTCCTTTACCCCTTAAGATCCATTTGTTAAAGGAACAGTAACACCAAAAAGTGGAAGAGGTTTAAAGGTACAACAATATAATTTACTGATGCCCTGAAATGGTAAATAAAATTGATGTGTTTGTTTCAGAAAGACTACTATAGTTTATATAAACAAGCTGCTGTGTTGCCATGGGGGCAGCCATTCAAGCACAGGATACACAGTAGTGATGTGTGGGTCGGGATTTCACCAACCCGCACCCAACCCTAACCCGCCCTCCCTTAGCCCGCGCCCACCTGCTTCGGACTTCCGGGTTCCTTTTACAGACCCGCCCCGACCCACCGGAGATGACGTCAAAAAAGGGGCGTGGCAAGCAGGCGCAGCTTCTATAAAAGAACCCGGAAGTCAGAAGCCGGCATATGACGGGATGGTGGCGAGTGGGGAAAGCAGGCGAAGATCTCAACCCGCACTTACACCCGCCCACGAAGAAGAGTGCAAGGTCGGCCCAAAAGCGGGGTAAACTCGCGGGTATCGGGCCGGCCCACACATCACTAATACGTGGTAGATAACTTATCAGTTCTGAAGAATCCCATTCCATTACTACAGGCTTTATATGCTGTGTATCTTGTCTCCTTTTTCAGCTTTGAGTGACTGTTACCATGGCTACACAACAGCTTGTTTATATAAACTATAGTAGAGTTTCTGAAGCAAAACACCAATTTCACCAGTGCAGGGCAACAGTACATTATATTGTTGTTCCTGTTTAGAACACATTGGCAATCAGAGCTTGTGACCAGATCTTGAGCTGTCATTTAATAGGGCCCCATTTGTTATGCATGGGGCAACATGCAAGTTCAGATGTGTGACTACTAAGGTTCAGCGGAGGCAAATATTTACACCTGTCCGTGGCAGGAATTACAGTATGTACAATTCTCCCTTGTGCCTGACAGTGTTACTTTCTGTAGTTTGCACCCAATTTTTATAAGACTATAAGGTGCATAGTGTAGCCTCTGCCATCCATTGCCATGGTTGCAACTTCTGTGAGTATTGACCCTATTGGGCACATTTTTCAGCACTTTGTTGCTTTTGTACTTATGCTGGGGGCAGTGGTAAATGAGCCCTAATATGTTTTGTGTATACCTCAGGACATAAGCCAAAAAACCTGCAGAGGTTTCTACATCTGAATATTTTCCATCCAAAAAGGACAGGATGAAAGACATCTACAACCAGTTTTGTTGCCAAGTTCTGTTCTGTTCCTAGTTTTTTTTTTTTTAAAGTTAGCAAATATATTTGGAAGAATCCTGGATAAAAATTCCAGACAAGGTGTTATTGTTTAGTGTATCATAGATGATGTATATTCTGAGATTTTAATCATGGAACTTTTGTGGATGTACAAGGTGCTGATTGGCTGTCATTGCTATTGAATAATGTTTCTCTGGACCATAATGATTTCTCACTTTCTTCATAATCAGGTCTTATTGGAAGAGCAATTCCAGGGGATCGGCATAGCCCCCACAGTATGAAGGAACCACTGCAACACCTCCGAGGCTCCATAACACATGGTAGTTTTATTGCATTATGTTCAATCATGCTCTCCCTTCAGTAATTATATTTTTCAGATTTAGATGGGATGAAAAAGTTATCTGTAAACTGGCATTGGCGCTGCTTTTGATTTTAATTACTCTAACATAGTGAGTTTACCTTGCAGCTTTTGCATTGCCAATATTACATGGAAAGCAAACATTGGTATGTCAGATATAGTGTAGGAAATGAAGATTTCACTGGAGAGCTTTTTTAGTGAAACAGTGAAGACGTTTATTCAAGACGCATTAAAGCACTACATGTTTCGGACCTCTGGGGTCCTTCTTCTGGTGCAGTTACAGGACCCCAGAGGTCCGAAACATGTAGTGCTTTAATGCATCTTGAATAAACGTCTTCACTGTTTCACTAAAAAAGCTCTCCAGTGAAATCTTCATTTCCTACATGATATCGCTTTTCTGGACGTGGCAAACCCAGATCACTGTTGGATTGAGCTATCACTAACTGATACGGTTTGTGGCAACAAGTTATTTGCATTTTTGGACATTATGTCAGATATAGCACTGTATAGGGGTCAAGGAGAAATGTGTTTACTGCACAAATCAGGGAGCCTCATGTGCACAGAGGAAGCATAGTTCTCAAAGTGGCCTTTATGCGCATCAGGTAGTTTTTGGGGAGTTTTCTGTATTGGGATTTCTATGTAAGTAAGTCTGCCAACTGGTCCTTCAACTTGCTGTATTTTGGGACAGGTACCCCTCGTCCTTACACTGAGGTGCATGAGGACTACCTCAGAAGGGAAGCCAAGCAGCTGAAACGAGAAAGCACTCCACCACGCGGTCTGCCTGAGGCCTACAAAGTGAGGTCACATGAAGGTCTTTCAGGTCAATTAAAGATGAAGGCACATGAAGCCATGGTGGCAACAGTGAAGGAAGCAGGGAGATCTGTCCATGAGATTCCCAGGGAAGAAATGAGGCACACACCGGAAATGCAGGTTACGCCCAGGGTTCATAAGGAAGGTTCAATCACACAGGTATGGTACAACATGCTCTCGGCCTATACATTAAACTGAACCAAAAGGTTTCCTAACTTTATGTGAAGGTGCAGTACTTGGTTGTGCTGCCAGGTATTACATTAATATGTTTCCTGGCATGAAACAAAAGAGTGTAAAATATCACATATTCAGGTTTGACTAGAGGGCATGTTGGGCCACTGCTAAATACAGACAGATTTATTTCCCTAGTGACTGTTTTCTTTGCTGTTTTATAAAGAATAGAAGTGAAGCAAAACCAACTTCTCTGCCCTCTTTATTAGCAAAACGGCAAAGTGCTTGTACCAGACAAGATGGAGAGATAAGCACTTTATGTGGGGAAGAACCTAGAGCAAAGGATTATTGGTTTTATAGTGAATATAGTGAATAATGCACCACCTATTTTAAAATATCCTGATATTATTAGTCACTGAAGCGTTCCATGACCATATATTCATTTATACAGGTTATCAAAAACTTAGGTGACTTATAATATACTCCTAATTTACAACAGGGGGTGCATTACAGTACATTACGTTACAGTACAGTATGCTCAGTGGAAGTTTTTCTATTTGAGTTTGAATTCCCCCTTAAAGGGATTTTTTAATGTATACTTGTTTTTGGAGTATTTCTCAAATAATTTTGAAAAAAGAAATGAAAAATGCCCATGTATATTAGGTTAACATTTTTCTTGACAAAACTGCAGTTTAAATTGAAATCATTTGTGCAAAGGGTTCTCATAGAAAGAACAAATGGAAAAGCTGGCTAAATCTGTCTCATAGCCATGAGTTGGTTTTCTAGCACAACAACAATCTTGTGAAATAATATAGAAAGGAACTAATCGAATCACTGGTCCCTTTAACTCAGTTGGACACGGAGCCTGGAAATCCTGGGGCAGAGTTGTTTTTTTTGCTGGATAACTGGGCATTTCTCCATAGTGATGCTGGTTCTAAGCAGGAAATGGGGGAGCCAACAACACAGCCAGATATTTGTTCAGCCTCCAAGGAAATAAACTCTTTATTTTTTATGCCAGTTACCTTGGAAGAGATCTCGGGGCCTGGCTAGATGCAAGAATTAAAAAAAAAAGAAATTCTTTTATTTAGAAACTCTTTCTTCTTTCTTAATATTGGCATGGCACCATAGTACGGCCTGGTAGCTGGCATATGTTTTCCCAAGGAATACATACTTTTCTATCTGTGTCATTCTAACAAAATGCCAAGAAAGAAATCTCCATATATAATGTGTTATTTTGTTCTCCCTCACCTCTATAAGAATGTTCTGGTCTATTCTATTAATGCAGGGTACCCCTTTGAAATACGACAGTGGTTCCTCATCTTCAAGTGCCAAAAAACATGATGTGCGGTCAATAATCGGTAACTCGGGTAGGTCGTTCCACACATTGCACCCCATGGAGGTCTTGCAAGACCCAAGGACTATGGAGAGAGTGTGTTATGAGGAGGCACTACAAAACAGACCCAGCTCTGTTACTAACTCTGGTGGCTCCATTGCAAGGGGGGCTCCTGTTATTGTGCCAGATCCAAGCAAGCCAAGACACAGTCCACACTCATATGAAGAGCACCAACTTGCCCATGGGGCAGGGTTTAGCAGCCATTTGAATAGAGGATCTCCAGTGACCACAAGGGAGTCTTCACAAAGGCAGCTTGAAGGTAATATATTACTTGCTTGGAAATTCTCACTTTGTTCTCAGGGTTTTAGTATTTTTACTTGTGTTGTTCTTATGTTTATTCTTGTTCACCAAGACAGTGTATGTCCCTTACCTGTGTGCTATTTCTTTGCTGTACCAACCAGAACATATGTGTTTTTCAGCTTCATAAATTTATCCAATATTTGGAAATAAGCTCTGCAAGTGTAAACAGGTTAAATACAGTTCTGAACTATGGATATGCATGTATAATGAGAGATCTACTAACATTAAAAAGCCATTTCCGTGGCTCTGCTCCTTCTTAACTTGCAATTGATTTATTTATATTTTCGTAGGGAGCATTACATCTGGAAAGCCTGTGCCTCAGGAAAGGAAGAGTACCCCTAATCCGAGAGATGTAGCAAACTCCAAGTCTCCTCACACCACTGTCCCAGAGCACCTCCACCATCTATCCTCCTATGAGCACTTACTGCGTGGAGTCAGCCAGGCTGAGCTCTATAGAGGTCATATACCTTTAGCATTTGACCCCGCAGCCATTTCCAGAGGGATCCCATTGGAGGCAGGTAAGGTATACTTTTGAAATACATACAGTGCTTTGTACTGCGGGGCCTCCCTGGGATCTACTTTAATATTTCTATTTTTGTACACACAGCTATGCCAGCACTTCACATTAGTGGTGTAAAAACCATAAAACCAATAGTCAACCCTAGTTCTGATTTCTCTTGTGCTAGCCAACATTTAAACACCATAATGCCTCAAACAGTCATGTGTTTTAGCAATAAGTAGCAATAAAAGCATCTTTGCCTTAAATTATAACAGGTTTTCTATGTGAATGCAGGGACGTGTGAACTGGGGCCCGTTTACTAAAGTGCGTTAAAAATATTCGCACAATATATAGACAGAATTTTCGCCAAATATGTTATCGCCAGTTAACTAACCTGCGGTAAATATAAATTCGCGAATTTTCTTGCGCAAGAATAATTGTTTGCCAGTTATCGCATTCGCTGAAAATAACGCTACGTACACATTAACGCCTGGTTTACTAAACATCGAAATGTGCTAAAGACAAAATCAACGCCAGAATATGCGCAAACTTTTACCGCCACCTATGCAGTGGCGTAAAAGTATTTTTTTTCACCAGAAAATTCTCAAGGGGCAGGAAATATCCCATAATACTGTTTTTTTTACCCATCATTCTTTGCTGACAGGAGAGAGATCTGTAGCTATTGCTGACAGGATGTTTTTGGCTTTTGCTTCTATCTGGTGCAACAGCAGCAGTTTCAGCTCAGAGGTGTATTATTGGCAGCGGCATCACAGTCCAAGGATTCGTCAGCCGCTACGCTTTTTTGGTTTCATTGTGATTGGCTACATTAAACTGTGCATTTCTATGAAGCAAAGAGATTGACTGGTATCATTTCTTGTTCCTATGATTCTATTGGCAGAAGGGTTTATATGATGCAGACATGTTTGATTGGTATTACTCTGGTGATGTTGTTGGATGGTATAATCATCAGTCAATAAAGTTTATGAGTTTTGAAGATGCATTTCTGGCCATAAATGTCACAGTAAAAATTGCCATAATAACCGCCATAAAACAAGACTATGTTATAGCATAAATATTCGCAAAAACGTAATTTTTCGCAGAAAATTCACAACTCGCTAAAATTACCGCTAATGTAAGCTGGTTCGTTAACGTAGTTACCGCAAGTGATCGCAATGACTTCTGAGCATATCACTGTTTAGTAAACTTAGTCGCTGCGAATATTCTCGCGGAAAAATATTCTCAGCGATAATATGCGGAAACGTAGTCAGATTTACCGCACTTTAGTAAACGGACCCCATTGTCGTTCTTGATATGTCATGTGACTGAGCTAATACATATTTCCTTCTTTTCTGCAGCTGCCTATTACCTGCCCAGACAACTGCCACCTAATCCCGCCTACCCTCACCTCTACCCACCGTACCTCATCCGTGGTTACCCAGATACTGCTGCCATGGAGAATCGCCAGACTATCATCAATGACTACATCACCTCACAGCACATGCACCATAATACAGCTTCTGCCATGGCACAGAGGGCAGACATGTTGCGTGGCCTGCAGCAGAGGGATTCTGCCCTGGCTCTCAACTATTCAGCAGGTCCTCGAAGTAGGCACTGAATATCTGTCTTTCCCCTATCTGTCAATTCCTGTATAGCATTAACGGCCAAATGCAATCCTCACTATCAATATTGCAAGCAAGCTGTAGTTGCATTAGCATACATTAAGAATGTTAAATATCAGGCCTTTTTTTGCAGCTTGGCCTCTCCTGCTGTACAGAATTACACTAAAAGCAGTGAACTCTTAAAGGAACAGTAACACAAAAAATAGTGTTTTTAAAGTCCTACTGCACTGGGACAACTGGTGTGTTTGCTTCAGAAAGACTACTTTAGTTTATGTAAAAAAGCTGCTGTGTATTCATGGGGGCAGACGTTCAAGGCTGAAAAAGGAGAATAGGCACAGGATACACAGCAGATAACAGATAAACACTGAAGAATACAATGGGATTCTTCCAAACATATCTGTTATCTACTGTGTATCCTGTGTTTGAATGGCTTCCCCCATTGCTACACAGCAGCTTATTTATATAAACTATAGTAGTGTTTCTGAAGCAAACACAGCAGTTTTACCAGTGCAGGGCAACACTACATTATATTGCTGTTACTTTCATTTTATGGTGTTGCTGTTCCTTTAAGGACTCCTTTATCGTGGAGCGAGGTGCAAAACAAAAAAAAAAGGAGGTGTAAAGCTTCATGTTTTTTTGTACTTGTCTTTGTATACACTGGTACATACCAGTAGGACAAAAATGGGTGTCCCCCACGCACAGTCATGCCTTTGATGCCACACAGAGTGCCAGAGGACAACGCATTCTGGGGCCCTGTATATAATGCCTGCTTAGGATGGGATTTAAGTATTAGCCCCCCTTGTGCCTATTAGCTTGTAGCACATTCTGCTTTCCGCTGTGACATTTTGTACTTGCAGCAGAGCAGTCTATATAATTATATATATATTGGATAATTCACTTTGCTTTGCTGCTCTCAATGTTTTGTTGTCGGTGGTACAAATGAAGAATAAAAGTGTATGTTATGTGACTGGGATGCTAAAAGAACATGTTTAAACGGTTAAATATTACATTAGTCATTATGTAGGCCATGCAATCTATAGCATAGTTGTGAAAGGAATACCAAGACATAAATGTTGTTCCATTCTAATATATGCTTATTGGCTACTAATATGGGAACTACCATAATCCCCCAAAAATACTGTATTTATGGGAAACAAGGCTCTGTGCAACAAGCTCTATATATATATATATATATATATATATATATATATATATATATATATATATATATATATATATATATATATATATATATATATATATATATATATATATATATATATATATATATATGGCAAGCTGCTTATTGGTTGCTGTGATTACATGACCAATCATTGAATAGAGAATTTTCAATTACATTAGCCCATACATTAGTAAGGTGAAATCATCCACAGTAACCAATGTTACAGATGCTTGTGTTCAGTTAACCGGCTGTATCATATGTGTAACTTGGATGAACAACATAGATTAGATATACATACAGTACAAATTATTTCTTGGATTATGCCACAAGCAGGACTGTTCTATGTGCTTCTGCAAAACCTACTCCATACTTCAGGGGCAACATTGGGTTCTTTCCTTTCCTTTACTAAAAAACTAAAGTTCTGTTCTGAATTACTATTTCATGCTCACTGCTGTTCTCTCTTTGCCTTCTATAGGAATTATAGACCTCTCCCAAGTGCCACATTTGCCCGTCTTCATTCCCCAGTCTGCAAGTCCATCTGCTGCCACAATGGATAGGATAACATACATTTCTGGAGCACCGCAGAACTTTAGTAGCCGACACAGCAGTTCCCCACACTCCCCAGGTAATATTTCTCTGTACTATTATTGCAACCACATGCTGCAACTCAATGCATTTGCTGTGTGAGTTATTCCACCTGATTGCTCTTGTGATTCTGATATGTTTTTTTCAGTAACCAGCTCACATGTGACCAAACAGACCTCATCAGCTCCTGAGCGCGAGAGAGAGCGTGAAAAGTCAGTGCTGTCTACTACTGTGGAGCATGCTCCCATATGGAGACCTGGTGAGTATTCTGGGGGGCAGACATATATTAGACTACTTATATACAGTGCCTATGTATTTTGAAACCCCTGCATTAGTTGGCTAATACCCTACATATAACTCACCCTACAAATAACTTAATATACAATTACTCCTATCACATGTGGCATTAGAACTGAGGAGGAAAGCTTCAGGAGAAATAAAAGTTTGCCATTTAAGCTGCCCCTCCCCAAGGTCAAACAGCAGGGGAGCACTTTTACACCCTACTAGTAAAATCTGAAAATGTTTAGTAAAACTACTAATGTAGAGATAGGAAATTGACAAGAAGATGGGTTTGCAACAGTCGATAATGTGAGGCCGCAGGTTTGATGGATACACATGTCTGTAACTATTGATCAGTAACAGCCTGCCTTGATTCTAGGCACAGAACAGAGCAGTGGACGCTTGTCAGCTCCCAGTCACAGCCACCAACACTCCCCAGTGTCACCACGGACTCATGAAACCGTGCAGCAGCGGCCCAGTGTTCTTCATAATACAAGCATGAAAAACCTTATGACCAGCATGGAAAGCTCCACCCCATCAGTACTGCGGTAAGAATTACTCATTTAAATGTTGGGCGCTGGGCTACAGTCAATCCATGCCATTACACGGGGGGCAGCTTCAGCACCAGGTTCTTGCCAAAGTAGAAGGGAGGTATGAAATTGTACCACTGGCAGAAAGGGAGTAAATAGTGGACCTTGTTGCTTATATAAACCAATCGCTCATTTTATCCTGTTTTTAGATCTCAAATGCCATTATTCCCTACCTGCCAAGGTCCGAATGGTCTCTACCATCTGAAAAATGTATATTTCAGCTCCCAACTGCATTCATTAGTCACTCACATCCCACAAATGGACCGATATTCTCAGCTCTGCCAGAATTAAGCAATTTGTATGACAAAATTGATCTATATACTGTATATGTAGAGGCTTGCACTATTATTAGCGTAATTACTCATATAAGTAATGTCATTCTGTAAAGCGTGATGTGAGAAGTGGATGCCTGGAGTGATATAGCATGTTTGTTTCTTCTAGAACTTCATCAAGCTCTTCACCCATCCGATCATCAATGCAGTTGACTGCAGGGTCTCATCGCTCTGCTAGTGGATGTGATGGCTACCAGTCTGCTGAGCATGTCATGTTACATAAGGATATAACTAGGACACGTGACTCCAAGTTAGAACGCCCTAGGACTGAGAACTTTTATAACTCCAAGCTGTCTGCAGCAGCCATAGAACAGACTTCTCCCATTAAGGCTGTGGAGTCTCGGCCACTCACCACAAGTGGGGCCAGTTCAGCTCACCAGTATAACAACGGACAGGGGAAAGGCCAACAGCATCAGCCCCTGGACCAGTCTACAGTGACAGCCAGTGAGCAGCACAATAGGGACAAGACCCCAAATAAACCCTTTTCCATGCAGGAACAGGAGCTCCGATCACTCGGTAAGACCACCATGACTGCGGCCAACTTCATAGACGCCATTATCATGCGTCAAATTTCTTGCGATAACGGGAAGCGAGAAAGAGGCTCGCTAAATATCGACGCCAATAGTGATGGTAAGACTCACGGGAGCAGGTAGTCCAAAGCTTGTGGCCTTTTTTCTTTTTTTTTTTTTTTCTTTTTTCATGCACGTTCCGGTGATTGGCTTTTTTGGCTTCCCAATTAGTTTTTTTTTTTAACAAATCATTTGTCTCAGTTTTTCATTTTCCAGTGGCATATATATTTTTGCAAGGAGTGATTTGCTTCTTTTTTTATTATCATTTTCGATTTAATTAGTGCTTCGCTGGCCTCGTTGGGAGTGTTTTCATCCCCTTCCAGGGCTTAATGTCACACAAAAGTGTTCAGTACCTTTAATGCAATGCGTTGCAGGCGTCTCTGGCAATAGATGGGTTAATAGTTTTTAAACTGGCTTTAATGAATAATGGGGTTATTACAGAGGGTAGGGTGCAATCATTACAATATTAGTTCTGCTGGGAATGTGAAGTGGCTGCTGTATTGTTTTTACTTGGCTGAGGCCATAGATATTTCCATTGTAGTTAAATGGCTTATTTCAAGCTTAATTTAATGTTTTCTTCTAAATTAGTAACCCATAGCAACCAATGGACAGGAAGAATTTATTGGTAGGTTGTTTCTAAACAAACATATTCCTGGTTACTATGGGTTATTAGTAGGGATGCACCGAATCCACTATTTTGGATTTGGCCGAACCCCCGAATCCTTCGGGAAAGATTCCGCCAAATACCGAACCCTTGCTTTGTGACAAAAAGTCACGCGATTTCCCTCTCTGTCCCTAATTTGTATATGCAAATTCGGATTAGGTTCGACCAGGCAGAAGGATTTGCCTGAATCAGAATCCTTCTGAAAAAGGCCGAATCCTGAACCGAATCCTTGTGTGGGTGCATCCCTAGTTACTAGACCTAAGAAACACAGTTTATTACATTACCCTGATTGATGATTAACCTGCAGCCTTTCAGTTGTTACTGCTACTGCAAGTAGTCCTCACAATTGTTATTTGAATTGAACTCCCAGAATCCTGCCAATTGCCAATGTGTATTGAGGACATTGGTAATTCAACTGGTTGTCAATCAAAGAACTAAACACTTGTCCAAGGGTCATCTGACCTTTAAAGTACTCTTAATCCAATTTGTTTTTACCATATATATAGAGGTGTAGATTTAAGGTGGCCATAGACACACAGATCGGATCGTACGAATCGAGGATTCGTACGATTTTCGGATCGTGTGTGGCGTGTGCCGACATCTTTCGCCCGGCGGAGATCGGTCGTTTGGTCGATCGGTCAGGTTTGATTTTGACCCGACCGATCCCGCCGGAGCTCATGGCACATCGTAATCTGATCGTTCGGCCATACGGCCGAACAATCAGTTTACTGCCGATATAGCCATGCCTGTTAATGGCATATCGGGGAAAGATCCGCTCGTTTGGCAACATCGCCAAACGAGCGGATCTTTGCATCTATGGCCACCTTTAGCCCTGTTAGAGGTAGATACAGCAAATACACCCCATCTAACCAGGAAATAAGTTGCAACTGCAAACATTAACCATATCATTGCCAAAGGAGCATGAAGCACATTGGTTTGGTTCCCCAGTAGTCAGGAGGACTCAACAGATTTGTTCAAGGGAACGTGTACAAAGTGCGTAACAGGATAATGAACACTTGTGAGCTATGCTCCTGTCCAAACAATGGCACACCCAGATCATAGAGAAATGATATTCCAGATATTCCAGAGCCTTATCGGTTTATAGGTTCTCCTGGGCTACGGCTGCTCAGCAAATTTGAGTATTGGGTCAAGGAGGTTTTTAATGTTCAAAGTCAGAATTAAATGAAAGCTCCCTGCTCTCAATGCCGTTTCTCTAGAAATAAAGATGGTTACAATTGCCAGTGTTTGGTTGTGGGTGCTGGAAGTTGTAGTTTAGTTGCATGTTTGATTTCCTTCTATAATGAGCTAGCCGTCGCTACTATGTGCAGTAGCCTGGCACTTTGTGAGGGGCATCACTAGCCCAGCTCTTGAGTGCTGCATTTACAAAATGCAAGGTTCATCCAGAGTGCAGCAACTCCTGCGTCCTTACGATGCCGGGAGAAGATAGAGCTTTCTGTGATTCCACCGCCGCCTCCAGAGGATTAGCTGCTCTCCTTTGGATGCAGATCCTATGATCGTCTGCTGGCAGGTTGCGGTCACCCAGGGGTGGCTTGGCTTGGTGGCGTGTCCTCATTGTGACATTTCCAGCACAATGCTGCAGCTGTAATCATGCCAAGCAAACTCCCCACACTGCCTGCTCAATGTGTCTGATCCAGGCTGGGTTTTGGTATGTGGGTCTCTGTGGAGCTGTGCAAAATGTACGGTCTGGATGTCGCATAATTTGGGGGTCACCATTGTACTATTGCTTCATATTTTAATTACAAATGCAAAGGATAAGAATGCATACATTACTGGGATACATGCGCTAGAATGGAAAAACGCAGAGCGAGACGTTATTCTGATGCCCCTAAGGGGAATAGGTCATACTGATGGATGAAGACTTTCTATTGGAAAGGCAGAGCAGCCATCAGGGTGGTATAGTTGTAGCTCTGTCACTGATAGGCCCCTAAAATCTAAAATTTGGTATTGTTCATTATAACACAAGGATTGATGAACTCAGGTGCCACCTCAGCATTACTGAGTGAAATGCTTCATGTGCCACCATTCAGTTAGGCTAATCATAAGTTTGAGGTGAATGTTGATAGCACATTTGGCTTTCTAGGCATGACATATTTGTTTGCCATCTGATCAGTAGTGGCACTACTTAAATAAAGGGATGCGCCGAATCCACTATTTGGGATTCGGCCGAATCCATGGTGAAAGATTCGGCCAAATAACAAACCCTATCCGAATCCTAATTTGCATATGCAAATTACGGGCAGGGAAGGAAAAAGTGGAAAAAAATCTTCTTTTGTGACGAAAAGTCATGTGATTTGTCTACCTGCCAATAATTTACATATGCAAATTTGATTTTGTTCAGCCAGGCACAAGGATTCGGCCGAATCTGAATCCTGCTGAAAAAGGCCAAATCCTGACCGAATCCCGAACCGAATCCTGGATTTGGTGCATCCCTACTTAAATACAAGGATTACTGAGTCTAAGACTCCTCAATCTAATTGCAAGGAAGGAGATCAGAGGAGTGGGTAGTCCATGGAAATAATGGCTATGGTTTGATGAGGTTTAGTACTTTAGCATTTTAATGCGTCAATAATCCCAGTAAATAATATGTTTACAATATCCTCTGCATTTTCAGTAGTTTTGCACTTTTATGGCCAGAAGGAGACTTCTATTTTTACATTTCTTTCTGGAACTATTGATTTCAGGAGACATCATAGTGAGAACATTTTGCACAGTTCAGTTATGCCAAAATTTATATGGAGAGGAGGTAGTTCCACTGAAACTTTGTCTTTGCATCTGATTAGGATTCCCTGTTGGCTACAGCCCTGACAGACTTGATAGTGTCAGTCCCCGGAATTCCCCCGGACTGTGCCATGACAAGCGCATCCTTGGGGCCAAACAGGACCTGGAAAGCTCAGGACTGGATCAAGAGTCACGGCAAAAGCAAGGTAAATTCAATTTCACCATTTATCTCTGTTCTAGTGGGCTTTGCCAGTGTACAGTTTTGGGGTGTCTTAACATCTACTTATCTTCATTTTTACTTTCTGAACAAACTACACGCTACCAACATGTTTTTAGTTTCTCTTGTGTTCTTAAAATGCATTGTTTGTACTTTTCCCCAGGGCCCATTAAACTTTCATCATTAGAAGGTCACATGCGACAGAAAACCGAAGGCCAACAGTCTCCATGCCATTCTCAGCCTCCATATGGAAAAAGCCAACGGGTGGTCACCTTGGCACAGCACATTAGCGTATGTTTCACTAGGGTGTAAATATGGGTGTAAATAAACCCCCTCTAACCTATTGCGCAAGTCATCATTCTACCTGGAAGCACAGATGGTCACATTTCATGACAAAATTCCCAAGCGAAGTGAACCGGGGCATGTGTATAAAGGTTCATTTATAGGGCTGGTGCTCACATGCAATAAATTATTTTTTACAAATTATTTCTAAAGATAAAGAACCGCTGTACCCTTCTTTTCTAGAATTGATCATACAACACACCATTCCGTTCTTGAATTGATAATATAGTTACATAGTTACATAGTTAAATGGGGTTGAAAAAAGACAAAGTCCATCAAGATCAACCCCTCCAAATGAAAACCCAGCATCCATACATCCCTCCCTACTTTCACATAAATTCTATATACCCATACCTATACTAACTATAGAATTTAGTATCACAATAGCCTTTGATTTTATGTCTGTCCAAGAAATCGTCCAAGCCATTCTTAAAGGCATTAACCATCACAACCTCACCCGGCAGTGCATTCCACAACCTCACTGTCCTGACTGTGAAGAACCACCTACGTTGCTTCAAATGGAAGTTCTTTTCTTCTAGTCTGAAGGGGTGGCCTCTGGTACGGTGATCCACTTTATGGGTAAAAAGGTCCCCCACTATTTGTCTATAATGTCCTCTAATGTACTTGTAAAGTGTAATCATGTCCCCTCACAAGCGCCTTTTTTCCAGAGAAAACAACCCCAACCTTGACAGTCTACCCTCATAATTTAAGTCTTCCGTCCCTCTAACCAATTTAGTTGCACGTCTCTGCACTCTCTCCAGCTCATTTATATCCCTCTTAAGGACTGGAGTCCAAAACTGCACTGCATACTCCAGATGAGGCCTCACCAGGGACCTATAAAGAGGCAAAATTATGTTTTCATCCCTTGAGTTAATGCTCTTTTTTATACAAGACAGAACTTTATTTGCTTTAGTAGCCACAGAATGACACTGCCCAGAATTAGACAACTTGTTATTTACAAAAACCCCAAGATCCTTTTCATTTAAGGAAACTCCCAACACATGCCATTTAGTGTATAACTTGCATTTATATTATTTTTGCCATAACCTTGTATTTATCAACATTGAACATTTTCCAGTTTGCTGCCCAGTTTCCCAACAAAATCACTCTGCAAAGTGGCAGCATCCTGCATGGAACCTATAGTTCTGCACAATTTAGTATCATCTGCAAAAATAGAAACAGTACTTTCAATGCCCACCTCCAAGTCATTAATAAACAAGTTGAAAAGCAAGGGACCTAGTACAGAGCCCACTAACAACACTGGTCAAATTAGAAAATGTTCCATTTACCACCACTCTTTGTAGTCTATCTTTTAGCCAGTTCTCTATCCAGGTACAAATACTATGTTCCAGACCAACATTCCTTAATTTAATCTATCCAGTAAATATGACACACATTTCCTTTCTAGAATTGATTATACGACACACACGTCCTTTCTAGAATTGCTACTGTTGCTTGTAAATTGTTTGATATACCTGGTCCCATAACTCCTTAAGATGTAACTTGTATTGGCTTGGATAGAACTTACTATTAGAACTTTTACCTCATATATATGCATTCAGTGGGTAGAGGGTGCTATCAGTGCATAGGGTCTTCCCTTTTACTATGATTACTTTTATACAATGCCCCTACCCCACCCTGAGCAATACTCATTCAGAAGTGCAGAATAGAAAGCAACGAGGCACTGCAATATTCAGCTAGTCAGTTGGCACCCAGGACACTTATAACTACATGCTTAGTTCATACTTGTTCTCTTGAAGGGCACCATTAACTTTGTTAGCAATGTGATCAATGAAAAATAATCTAATTATCTACCTCACATGGACCAAACATGGAGTAGCTTCACTTTTACCTTTTTACCTAAACAAATAGCAAAATCCATAGATTTTATAGATTAAAGCAATAGACAAAATTATGTTGGCACTATTCATTGAACTCATGTTGGACAAGAGAGTATACTGCCCCTTTAATAGAAACCCCAGACAATTGCTGGTATAGACCAGTTAGTGGCAGAAAACACAACATCGAATAGAATAAAAGTCTTTTGTCGGTAATTGTCTCTACCAGCTTTGTCTGGTGGTTGCCTACATTTTTCAAGGAAAGAGGTCTTTGTCATTTTAAAGCAAGACAAAAAATATTGTTCTATAAAAGATATAATAATACAGGCTAGTTTGTTGCCTTTATCACTGAGGAAAATTGCAGGTAGAATTGTACTTACAAAAAAACATACAAAACCAGTTACATTTCTATTTCAGGAGGTGATTACGCAGGATTACACTCGGCACCATCCACAGCAGCTGCACCCACAAATGCCAGCATCAATGTATTATGCTGGAGCCAGTTGCCCTGTTTTGGATCTAAGGCAGAACCCCAGCGACAGCATGCTTCAGCACCATGAATTGGGCCAGGCTGCAAGAGTATCGCCAGGGAGCAATGGAGAGAAGAGGTGAGAGGCAAAACTCTCTAAAATATATATATATATATATATATATATATATATATATATATATATATATATATATATACATACATATACACACACAATATGGGGCAGATTTACTAAGGGTCGAAATTCGAAATTCGACCCTCGAATCGATTTTTTGACGAATTTAGCGCTCGAACGATCGAAAGAAAATCGTATATATATACACGCACACACAATATGGGGCAGATTTACTAAGGGTCGAATTTCGAAGTTAAAAAAACTTCGAAATTCGACCCTTGTATCGATTTAGCGCTCGAACGATAGAAAGAAAATCGCTGAAACGATTAAGAGCGATTCGAGCGATTTTAGCGTAAGATCGAAGGATTTTCCTTCAATGTACAAAGGCTTAGAAAATGGTGGTAGAAGGTCCCCATAGGCTAACAGCACTTCGGCAGGTTTAATTTGGCAAAGTATTGAAGTCGAAGTTGTAGTATCCTATTCGATGGTCGAAGTATTCAAAAAATTACTTTGAAATTCGAACTTTTTAAAGTTCGAAAATTCATTTGAACCTTAGTAAATCTGTCCCTATGTGTATATAGACCTTACTACAAGAGTATGTTTCCCTGCTCACCAAGTTGTGTGTAGGGTGTTCTTTTTGGGTGCTGGTCCTGATGTATCTGGCCTTTGCCCTCTGTTAGTCTTTTAGCAAAAATGGTTTCACCTTTCTCATAATGAGTTTATAGCCTTTCCTTCCCTGATACCAGCACTTGTCTCTGGGAAGTTGGAATCTATGTAGGTCACATGGCCTTTTTTTAAATTTGCACCTCTATTTGTGACATAACCGAGTTTATAGTGAACAGACGGCACTGGAGATCTAAGCCTAGAGCTGTGGCTCCCCCAACAGTTTGGTTGCAGGCATGCCATTAATGCATACTCATTCTCCTGTTACCTCAAAGACTTTAACTGGGCAGGATTATTAGAAATGTACAGTCCGACTTGGATTGCTGTGTTATTGAATGGTTTACTCCAGATTCATTAGGAGCATTATAAAAGTTGGGCAAATTGACTAGCCAGGGCCCAGGTCAGGTGTGACAGGTATTTCGTGAGGAACGAAGGGGCCTCAATGGGTCTTAATTCAGCAGTCCCTCTCTTCTGCACCCTCGGGTTCATTTCCTAACAGTGTGCAAAGTCTCAGGAACTCTCGAACTAATCAGAGGTTTTCCTTCCTTATTCAGTGTAAAGTTCCAAGCTAATGGCTGATTAATTGCTATGGGTCGCTGCAAAACAGCAGATTTTGACGACTATAATTAAATGAACCCAGTTCCACAAAGCAACATCCTCCCATTTTGTGGAGTTGTCTGTGCCCTAAAGGAGATGCATGAGTGAATCCTGGAATCCTTTTAATATTTGTTTTATCCTTGTTTATAAATAGCTGTGTATATTGCACAAGCTGTTTCATACAAGGCCAGTGTTTATTTTTTTATTTGGGTCTCTTTAATTGAGCCCAGTGGAAAAAACAGGCCTCATCTCTGCTAAGTCAATTAGGAAACAGTGTTTAAAGTTGTTCTAACCTCCACAATAGCAGATCTGTCTGAGTGGCATGCTAGAAACTCTCAGTACGGTGTGTCATGTTTGAAATGCTGGGGCTTCAAAGGAGAAATATTTACTGTCGCAGTCTGCTCCGGGACACAGGATATTGGCAAAAGGGCCATCCCAGGACTGAAACACCCTTCTGAAAAAAAACCAACACATTTTTCTTTCCCCATCATCTGCGGTTAAATGAGCCAACTCCTATGTGCCCATAGTTGAATGTAAGCTTCATTGATCCTCAGATCACCTGATCAAAACAAAGCATCTGCATTGAGTGGATCAGAAGATGGTATCGACCCCATATCTCCACCAGAGGGCATGGGAGAGCCAGACTATTCTAGCAGTACCACATATCCCACTTTATATAGAGAGGGAGAACAGACAGAACCAAGGTAATGCATTCTTAAAGCATGCGACCTACCTTTCCATCAGTATCCAGTTCTACTTTCCAAATGCTTTTCCAACTGCTTTTTTTAACAAGAACATCCATACTTCACCAGCCTTTAATAATGTGAGGTTCAACCTAGCAAGGGCACTTGGGGGCTAGAAAGAAGCTTTCTAGCAAAGATACATTTCTGGGAAATGTATCTTTGAGCAAACATTAGGCTCTGTGTTTGTCAGCAGAATGGACCATTTAGTTTATAAATATGGTTTCTACTGAAAGGGGACCTAAAAGTGTATCATAGATGTGCAATCTTCCAATTGGGGACTATGTGTTTAAGTTTAAAAATAGGGGGCAGGTCACCATGGTGACACATTGCAAGGCACCAATACCATCTAGCAGTAGTATGATCCTGCCCATAGCTATATTAAACCCTGGGGGAGTGTCGCTTTACTTTTAATATCCTCTGGTAGGCATAACTCTAAACAATAATACTGGGTAGAGAAGTCGATTTAGAGACAAAGGGGTTGCCCTAGCTATTAAACCCTAACCTGTCTGAAAGAAAGGACATATATGATCAAATGCTTTCCTACCTTATGGCAGTATGGGAAAACTTAACCTCCTCTCAAGTTTCCAACATATAATCCATACTGTAGCCATGCTTCTGTCCTATTCCCATCCCCATCTTTATTCATTATTATGGTCTTGCAACTTATCACTTAATCACCTTTCTGCCTTTCATCTCTGTCTTTATCTCAATATGCTAACAGCTCTCTTCCACATTGACCTGCTCATTATATATATATATATATATAGCCATGTTTATGCTAGTGGCCAAGTTACTCATCTGAGCTTAGTTTTATGCCTTCTACATTTGGATTTGGTCCTTTCTGACTTGCAATGGGTTTGTATGTGACATTAGAATCTGAGCTTATTGGAAATGCACCAAATACACTATTTGAGGATTCGGCCGAATCCTGAGTCCTTTGTGAACGATTCGGCTGAATAGCGAACCATATCCGAATCCTAAATTGCATGTGTAAATCAGGGGAAAGGAGTAAAGAGAACCGCACACTGTTAAAAACTAACATTTTAATTTTGTGTGACATGATTTTTTTTTGTATTCGATTTCGTTCGACCTGGCACTTGGATTCGGCCTAATCCTTCTAAGAAAGGCAGAATCTTGTCTAAATCCCGAATCCTGTATTTGGTGCATGCCTCAAGCTTATGCCGCTGATGTTCATGGAATGTTGCAGAATTTTGCAGAGCACAGTGCAGATATGTTTTCATCAGACAAAATGTCAACCAGTGCCAGTTAAGGGGTTAATAAAAGAGCCTGAAACTGAAAACACTAACAGGCCTATTTACTGTAAGGGTTTCGAAATTCAACTGGAGGCTCTTATAGAAATCACAGCGGGGATGTGAGCAGAAATTGCCAAAATTATATAGTTAAACATTGCATTTACAGGTATCATATCTATTATTCAATACCATTATCCAGAAAGCTCCAAAACCATAGAGTGCCATTTCCCATAGCAATTTTATTTTTTTTAATAAACACAACACTGCCTTGTACTCTCTGGTACCTAAGCTGCATGCATCCTTGTTGGTGGCACTCCCATTGGGGTTTTAATGTTGTTTAGCATCCTTTATGTATTGTGATCCAAAGTTAAGAGTCCCTTATCCAGAAATATCCAAGCATTCCAGATAATCTTTTAACAGATTTAGGCACATAAACTCAGTACTATCGCTGAACAGCCCCTGGCAAGTGATTACAATCAGAATTTGAAGCAAATTTAGCTGATATAGCTTTTATTTAAAGGGAACATGTACCCCCAATACAACTAATTTACCATTGCTGGCATGAGCACTTTTACAATTTACACAAATTATTTTGCCCTTTGGCAGTCAACTGAATCTGCTTTTATGAATTCAGAAAACGAGTGCCTTCTCCTGTTTTGTCCAGGTGGGGCCAGACAGAACCTCAAAAGCTGCAGGAAGTGTCTCTAGATTCTTCTCTGCTCAGTTACATTGCTCCAGTCAAAGTTAGTGATAGAAATAAGCAGAGATGGGCCCTGAGGTGCCTGTCCAGCACCCATACAGAGCAGTGAGAGTAGCAAGGTAAAAAGTGCTCATATCATGAAATCTAAAATAAATAAATCATGTAAATTGATAAAGTGCTCAGAAGAGCAATCTTACATTCATTGTGTTGGAGGGTATATTGCAGAAGAATCTCATTGTCTAGAAAGGCCTTACTCATGTTGTAGCTCATGTTGTAATGTTCTCTGCTTTATGTATAGACATCTGTACCTTCTGCTAGCAATACACAATACTGCATGTGTTCTTTTTAAACAAGCCGGGCAACTGATATTTATGTAAATGGCAGAAACAGCCATTTTTATTTTACTAACAAGTTTCTTTGTAAGACAATTTAGGATTGGTACACTGGTATCTCTTTTCCTTGGGGAACATAAACCATACTGTAATACCTTTTTCTTATTGCTTACCCTTCCAGGACATCTGCTTCTTGCAATAGGTATAGGTTTAGCAAAAGTGTTTACATACTGGAGGTTTATTGAGCAAATGCTGATATGGGCCTGATGCTTAAAAAATGTGTTTCTTTATGTACTTGCGGGATATAAGGTTTTGCAGTGTTTGATTTACTGATATGCACACTTTGCTTTCTCTGCAGAATGGGTTCGAAATCCCCAGGGAACAACTCACAGCCCCCAGCGTTCTTCAGTAAGCTGACCGAGAGCAACTCTGCTATGGTTAAGTCCAAGAAACAGGAGATGATTAAAAAGCTTAGTACAACCAACAGGAGTGAGCAAGAGTATAGTAAGAGTTTCCATGTATTTTCTTTTCACACGGAAGCAGTTTGGATTGGGGGGGAGGGCAGTGGTACGATGGAATCACAAGACAGAACAGACAAGCGATGCCCCCCACACTGTGCCACTGGTCCTATATCAGCTGTAGGCTCTACGCTCAGAGGGATTGAATTTATCAATGTTGATAGGGAGAGACAGATTATCTTTACATCCCCTGAGTAAAAGCCTCAACTATGTAGAAGAAAGACAACATTTATTTTCTTATATTTAATTGGAAACTGCTTCAATACTGATGCCGAAAGGTTGGATTTAATACAATCATTACATCAGTGCAGAGTTTAGACTAGTAGGTTCAGTGTTTTCTGGATTAGGCCATTCTTAAAGGAAATAGATACATAAATATGCAAGTGAGGAATCTTTTATCCTGCCCCCCTTTATACTGAATGCTCTATTGACCAGCTGTGTTATCTCTGCCCCCTTAATTGTGTAATTAAACAGCTTTTCATTCTTGTTGGTTTCATTAAGTAATATTTCCTTGACTGTATGTGTGTGCAAACACCTGTTCACACATAGAATTAACCCACAGTGCCTGGGTGTAGTCTAGATATACTCAAGTCCAGATGTAGAAGTAAGAATAAAGCCACTCACAGGAATTATCAATCAGTCAAACTTCTGTTGAACAAAGCAGACCCCCCTGTGGTGCAGATGTGATGTCACAATGGTTAAAAGAAGTCCACAATTATAACAAATTTTTTGTTGTTGGCCGCCAGACAATAATCATAAATGTGCCGCAGAGATATCTGCACTACAGTGTAGTCTGGCATTGCGATGATAACGTCTGGGGATGGACCCAACCGAAACATTCACTGGAAGCTCTTGTTCAATTGGAAGATTTTTGGATTGATAAATTCTGTGAGTTGTAACTATACAACTAAATGTATATGTCACTGCTTGAAAGCATGAAAGAGAAAGAGGCGCAGCGCATGCAAAAGGAAGGTATTCCCCTTATACTGGCCAACATTTCTGTCTCTAGTGATCTGTCCTCAGACTAGCAAGTCTAATACAGAACAAAGGTATAAAGATCATATGACCCCCATGTATATGAGACATATTATCCATGGGAACCAAATAAACAGAAACAGACCCTGGAACCTTTTCTGAGATTTGGAAATAAACTAATATCTCTAACAAACTTATAAATAAAAATGAATGGATAATTGGAAGCTTAGTACAAAAACCTGGCATACAATGATATGTCTGCACTGTTCTTACCCAGCATTCCAGTATCATTGAACCAGGTAGTGAATGGTTCACCTTTTGGAGACTGCCATTTATTAGTTGGCAAAAAGAACACCAAAACGCTCATGTGTGATTATTTAATCCCTTTATGTTCTGTTTTGTTTTTAGTCTGTAATTGGCTGCCTGGACAATAGCCAGTAAAGGGGGAATATGTCTCCGTTCTTTTGCGATTTATTTTTTTTACTTAATATACAATTTCTGTGCCGCAAGTACATATTATTTGTAAAATAAAAAGTAGTGCCTAGTGATGTCACTTGTGTCACATGACTTGAAAAGCAACTATAAGCACTAATTGTAAGTATAATAATGTTAAAAGTCACCTCGGATTTGTGTGACCTGCATAAAAAATATTTTTAAATCACGTTAAATCGATTTCAAGAATGGTGTTTCAGATTACAAAAAATAAATATATTTGGAACTATTTTTTTTGAATAAAAATATGCTATGGGCCCGTCCGACTTTATATCACCCCACTGCTACCTTTTTCCCCAGCTGCTGCCTCTGAAATGGCCCTATTTATCCATCATTTCAACTCTGTAACCACAGTTACACCAAAGGCTTGTATTCTAAAATATCATTTTTGAGATTCCATTTTTAATGGTTTTGTTGTCTTGAAACGCACTTAAGTATGTGATTTTATTTTCCTTGCCAGGTGTGGGACAGCCGGGAACAGAGATATTTAACATGCCAGCCAATACAGGAGCAGGTAATGACTCGATCGAGCAACCAGTGTTGTCTATTCTTAAAGGGGCATTATACTGACCAGTGCCCAGGCCAAGTAAGGAGTCCCTTCCGATTACAGGATTTTCTTGTTTTACAGAAAAGAAATAAGTTATATTTTTATTTTGCTGAAGTGAGAGATCCTGTGTTTGAAAAGCATGCATTGTTCTAGCATCAAGTGATCCTTTGGCCTGTAGGACCTGAATAGTTACACTTACAGGAATGTATCCCAGTAGACATAGCAGTAAATAGAATTGTGCGACTAAGCTACTCCCACAGGTTTATAGAACATTTAAAGAATTCTCCGTTGAAACTCACTTCTGTAATATCAAAAAATATGCCCTGCCCCCTTTTTAATATGAGCTCAAAAATTGGGTTAAGTAGAAAACGTGCATAAGCTGGACTGCCAAAAGTGAATATACTTTTTTTTTTACACATACTGGAAAAACATACCTGATTCTTTAGATTGAATGGCAACCATGATAATCTATAACTGCTCAATGGGGCCAGTTTTCCACCCCCTTAGGCTCACAGTGTTATTTAGCCCCTCCCTAACATTATTCCATTGTAAAGTGATGGATTCTGGGACGTGACGTCTCCACTATGGAAATCAGAGGGACTTCGAAATCCGACCATCACTTGGGGCAAGGCGAGGAAGCGGTTTCATCACACTTTGAGCCTACGAGAACTTGGGAGATGGTTCTTACGAGTAACACTGGCCTAGCCTGATTGTGACATTCACATGCACTGTGGGAAAGAAACAAACCATGGCAGTTAGTTATTAAACATCATTGAATGAGAGATGTCTCCTGTCACTTGCTTGCCTTCAGTAGAAGGCAAAAAATTGTACAATCCATACAGGAATGTCCTTTATTGTACTCCCTTGCTGAAATGGCATCACAGTGTCTCTGTGCCCAGAACAGTTTAAGCACGGTTTGTACTAAAGACATCATAGGCAAATCAGGTTTAACCATAGAGGAGGCAGACCCTGCAACTGCTTCCAGCATGCCCAGAATAAGTGAGGGCCACAGATTTTCCTTTTGTTGTTACTCTGTCTCTCTCCACAGGACCCATCAGCAGCAGAAACCAAACTGTGCCAGAGACTTCCAACAGCAACATGGGATTGGAGGCCATTATAAGAAAGGCCCTAATGGGTAAATATGACGAGCACTGGGACGACCGCTCGGCTCTTAATGCCAATGCTTTTAACCCTTTGAATGCCAGCGCAAGTCTGACCTCTGCTATACCCATAACCACTGTCGATGGACGGAATGACGACATGCGATCCTTGCCAGGTCTGCTGCTTTATTTCATTTCTTGCCTCCTTTTCTAATGTTATTAATTTTGTCTTTTACCTTCTTCTTTTTGTACTCAATTTCCATTTTATCCTACTCTGCTCTCTGTTTCTAACCAGCTTCTGGAGCTGCCTGCTTTTTGCTCTAAACCCCCCTATTGTGTTCTTTTCTCCTCTGTTCTAATGCCAACATGCACCACTCTATTAACTCACATCAGTGAACGACTGAGAACTAAAACACTTTAGTAACTCCTTTATGCTGAGCAATGTACATACACGCTAGTTGTATCAGACTGCTGCTAGAGATCTGCACTAGGTATAACTATATATGGCCTGTGGGGCTGAGGCTTACACTACATCACATGTAGAGTGTGAATTTCAATCAGTGTTATATAAAGACAAATATATTCTGTTATTCTAAACCTATGATTAACATATTATAAACATATTATTCTATTAATATATTACACAAATTACTTGTACCCATATTTTGGTTTCCACACAATCCTAACAGCAGCTTTTCTATAAATATGTAAAGTAGTAAGTGTTGCACATTTAAATCATTGCCATTCTATTAGTAACACAAACTCCTTGTTTGTTAGGACAGCACTTGGTATCTTCTAGTTCTTAACACAATTACTAGCCAGCGGTTTGTAGAAAGTTATTCCCTCTAGAGTTCTAGTTACAGCTGGATACATACAGTGAAGCCTGCATTTTACATACTATCATTTTAAGTTTTCCATATTTTATACAATTTTTGAGGTCCCACAATATACAGTATATAATGCATAATACATTTCCCTGACTTCACACAGTTTTTTCTGTAAAATAGGGGTTCGTCTATATATAAAGTAGAGTAACAACAGCAGGAAGAGGTTGCACACAACAAAATAGCACTAGCATAGAATCTATGTTTATACATTCTATTTCAGTCTAGGGGAAAGCTGCTTTGTTCCCAGAGTGGCAAAAGGCTTAAAAGATAAGTCATCCAAAAACAAACATAAGATGGATACAGGACAGGACAAGTCCCCCCCGCGCCCCTATATGTGGACCCCCATGCAAACAGGCATTAAGTTATTTGGCCATATAGCATGTTTATGTGCATTTCCATCTAACTTGCATATCTGCTAGAAGTTGTAGGGGCATCAACAGAAGACTTGTAGTTTGGATAGACCCACTGTAATCTTATTGGATTACATGGCGGTTTCTCATAACTGCTCACAAGGTGTTAAACATGCCCAGATGGTTGGGCAGTAAGGTCAAGACGAGGCAAACTCTTCAAGCACGTATGGCCACCATGACTAGCACAGACCAGAGAAACCTTCTTGGTCTCGGGCGTGAAAAGTACAAAGGCAATGGCCATAGTGATATTGCTTGATGACAAGAATAATCCTGCAGCTCTGACAGTATTTTGGATTACACAGTAACACCACACTTCTATTGAGGAGAGCACAAAGCCGAAACCTCTACAATCTTTGTATGCAAATCACTTGGAAAGTACAGACTTCTACAGTCTATGGATGTCAGTATAGGGAAGATACAAAATCATAGACCAGGGAACATAATGAAACTTACTGAAACAGACGAATACTGCGTATATGTGGGAGCCAATTACCAATGCTCAAGCCTTCAGGCTCGAGCATTCGGCTACTAAAACCATGTGCGAGTAGCTATACTGTCGCATAGTTTCTTTCTTCAAACGACTGACGATCACTTTTTCCCCCTACAGGTTTTTCAGTGTCTAAAACTTGCTACACTTTTTATTTTTGGGGGGATAAAAACCAATTGTCAGGAAGTCAAATAATAGGAATGTAGAAACCATGTAAGAGTTTAGACACTTATGCGGTTTTAACAGCCGAAAGCTCCAGCCCAAGGCTTGAGCATTGGTAAGGTCGAGTTTGTGAGGTTTGTGATTTTTTTTTCTACCTCAAATAAATTCACAACTCAAATTGTTTTCTGATTTATGAATCAGTGTAATCGGGGTGAAAAACCTGAATGCTTGAATTTATCAAAATCGTACCTTGCCCCCATTTAAGTCTAAACTTTATATTTACACACAGACCCTGCTGCAGTTACACAGACACACAACCAGAACACACTGAATAAACTGAAGAATGGGACACAGTTTATGCCACTCAGGTCTTTCTCTTTGTTGCAGTCCTTTCTCTGTCCTGCTGCTGCTCACGATGCCAGGTCTTCCATGACTCCACTTTTCCCTGCTTTATTTTTATTCTCCACTCCTACAGAAGGGTACATGTTACCTGCTTAATCTGTGGTCAGATCCCAACTCTTATGCATCTTAAAAAAAAAAAACGTGTTGTGAAGGTTTTGAATCAGCAGTCACATTCAGCACTTACCTGTTTCCACTCAGCTTTCATCTCATTCCTGTGTATTTGTATATCCTATAAAATAGCCTTTCATACTACAGCAGCTTGTATTATAGCTAAAGTGTGCTTATTGTTTTATTATTCGATAGTCATGGCTCCTCTGGTGGCGAAAAAGTCAAGTGTGCATTAGCCTTAGAAGTCTCTCTTTTTTTTATTTGATTTCAATGCTCTGTTAGAAATATCGCTGGAATCTCAGGCATTAATAATGCCCCCTATAAGACAATGGCAGAAGGGGCTACTGCAGATGATTTGAGTGCTGTGCTTTTATTAAGCCAAGACACCAGCACATATCATTAAGGTTTCCACCCGGTCTGTGTTTTATCGGTTATGCCGGGGCTGGAGTTACAAATCTACCGGCAATGTAGTTTCTATACTACTCAAAAGCTCAGTGGTAGCACTTCTGCCTTGCAGCCCTAGGGTCCTGAGTTGGATTCAAGCTTGGATGCTTTCTGCGAGGATCTTGTATGTTCTCCCTGTGTCTGTGTGGGTTTCTTCTTCCAACCTCCAAAAACATACAGACAGGTTCATTGCTTCTGACTAAAATTGACCATAGTTTATAATCTCTGTAAAGTGCTGCAGAATAATGTCAGCACTAAATAAATACCAGGAAATATAAAAGAATAATTAAAAATGCCATTTAAGTTGCCTTTGTGCCATTATCCTCAAAGTAAAGCACGTGATCTGTATCATTGAAAGCTTTAATTGCTACAATAGAGTTCTAAAATGAAATTATGTCACATTGATGGACCTGTGGGTCAACTACCTACCCATTCCTTCTGCACATAGCGACACTTTGTGGCACAGCTGGTTCAACGCCAATCGGACTCACCGAAAGAACATTAAAGGGGTCGTTGATCTTTGAGTTTAACTTTTAGTATGATGTAGAGAGTGATACTGTCAGACAATTTGCAATAGTTTTTTATTTTATATTATTTGAGTTATTTAGCTTCTTATTCAGCAGTTCTCCAGTTTGCAATTTCAGCAATCTGGTTGCTAGGGTCCAAATTACCCTAGTAACCATGCATTGATTTGAATGAGAGACTGGAGAGGGCCTGAGTAGAAAGATGAGTAATAAAAAAGTAGCAATAACAATGCATTTGTAGCCTTACAGAGCCTTTGTTTTTAGTTGGGGTCAGTGACCCCTTGCATTTAAAAGCTGAAAAGAGAAGAAAAAGACCGATTGAAAAGTTGCTTAGAATTAGCCATTATATAACATACTAAAAGTGAACTTAAAGGTGAAAAAGGGGAGTTTTTGTTTACATTATGTGAATATACAAATTGTTGTGCTTGTAGTCCCTTTATATATTAATATAAGACAGTAGAGTGTTTGATTTATTGTATTCCCCCCTCTAAATGTGTGCTATACACTAAACTGCCTGTAATTTACTGTTGCTATTTCACAACTTTTAGTTCTGAATTTAAAAGTGACCTTTAAGACTTGGCTAAACTACATCCAGTATGGTCTGTAAGTTTTGTGCTTATACACATGATGTTTATTCACCAGCATGTGCAGCAAATTGTGGAGTGCAGGCTTTGCATGTGTACACACAATTCAGCACATGCCTGTATTTCTGCCTGCACACTTTCAATATGGGAATTGTTTGGACATATAAAGGCACATTTCCTAGAGCAGGGCTCCATACAAGCGTGTCTCTGTGCATACTGGATTCCTTCTGTACCTGTAGAACAGTTTTCTATCGGTTAATGGTTTAAGTAATAATTCTTATCATTCCTTCTCTTGTTCTGGTGCTGTTTCCCACACATACGGCCCCTGATTTCCATGTAGTATCTATTTTTAAATACATATTTGAGCTTTTTTTCTCTTTAGGAGAAATATAATGAAAGGGGATTCTTCAATACTTATATTTTCCTTTGCAGGCAGTGGAAAAGCCAAGATTCCCAGACCGAGCAGCAGGAAGGCCAAGTCTCCTGCACCAGGTCAGGCTTCTGGAGAGCGGCCTCCCTCTGCTTCATCAGTACATTCAGAGGGCGACTGCAACAGGAAGACTCCCCTCACTAACAGAGTGTGGGAAGAGAGACCATCCTCAACAGGTACAATTATACTGAGCCTGGCGTCAGATTCTTATATATCAGCTAGTCACTTCCAGTTATGTGATGTGCTGCCAGAGACACTTTCATTCTGTCCTGAGAAGATAACAGTGATGAAAACCAGTGTTCTATGGCCCTAAACAAATACAGCGCTACCATTACTGAAAACACCTCCTTTTTTCCTGAACAAAAATTTAATTTTCCTTCTGCACCTCAATTGCTCTTCACTAGAGAAAGAAGGACTCTGGGCGTTTGAAGCATATAAGGGTGTAAAACAGGTATAGGATCTGTTATCCAGAAAGCTCAGGACCTAGGGTTTTCCAGATAAGAGATCTTTCTGTAATTTGGATTGCCTTCGCCATACCCAAGTCTGCTAAAAGTCTGCTAAATTGCAAAAGCTCTCAGGAGAGCATGCTGAGCAAGGGTACCAGTTCTAGTAACCCTTAGTAACCAATCACCAAGTAGCATTGACTAATACCCTGTATGAAAGCAAATGTCTTATTTTAATGGAGTACCTTGCAAATCTTACAGACATTACCCACACTCATTAACATGAGATTAATAAGTAAGAAGAAGTAATAACTTGGTTGTGCTCTGAGGCATATAGAAATAGTATAGTATATACATCAATGAGTATCACTTAAAGGCTATAGTAGCACAGATTTATAAAAAGGTGGTTCCCAGTTTAGTTCTGAAAAGTCAGGAAATGTTTAAATAAAAATAAGTGAAATGATTTTATGAAAAATACTATAGCCATAGTTTTCTATGTTGAGAGACTATGCCCTTGTCTAACTGCTCTCATATGGCACCTCATCCAGTGGCTGTTGTACACCTAGAAGTTTTTGCAGTCAAAGGAACAGTTCAGTGTGAAAATAAAAACTGGGTAAACAGGCTGTGTGAAATAAAAAATGTTTCTTATATAGTTAGTTAGCCAAAAATATAATGTATAAAAGCTGGAGTGACTGGATGTCTAACATAACAGAACTCTACTTCCTGCTTTTCAGCTCTCTAACTCTGAGTTAGTCAGCGACTTGAAGGGGGGGCCACATGGGACATAACTGTTCAGTGAATCTGCAATTGATACTTAGCATTCTGCTCAGATTCAAAAGCAACAGGTATGATCCATGTACCCCCCTCAAGTGTCTGGTTACTGCCTGGTAACCAATCAGTGGAAACCAAGAGAGCTAAAAAGCAGGAAGTAGTGTTCTGGCTATAATGTTAGACATCCAGTCACTCCAGCCTTTATACATTACATTTTTGGCTTACTAATTATATTGAATACATTTTTTATTTTGCACAGCCTATTTATTTACCCAGTTTTTATTTTTATACTGAACAATTCCTAATACATTTCATCCATCAGACCTTTCCTTGTCAGCCTTTAACAAATGAAACAGTGCCTGGTTGCTATGGGTTACTGCAGCTAACAATGTTAGTGAATGATTCCTAGTCTATTCACAACCTATTTATTTTATAGTCTATTTACTGTATGTGTGCCATTGGCCTTACTGGTCTTTTCAGTTTTTTAATATTGAAATAGATACCCAAATGCAGTCAGCAGCGTAATTTCAGGGGCCCGGGCCCCCTTTTTTTCCAGCCCCCTCTGCACATACCTTGAGCTCACCCGCAATCCGGCTCCACGCATTCCCACGGGTTGCCCACAATCCCCCCACACCCCCCGTTGCTAGGGTTGCCACCTTTTCTGGAAAAAAAACGGCCTTATTTTATTCTTTCCATTTCTTCCTATTAATAACATTGGCATCAAGCATCATTTTTACCAGCCAGGCCGGTAAAATACCGGGCAGGTGGCAACCCTACCCATCGCACATATTTCCTCGGTAGTTACACTACTGAATGCAGTCATTACAGCTTGGAAACAATTTATAGTTGTTAGGAGATACAGTTTTGTTTCCATACTGATACTTAGATGACATACTACCTCAAAGCATAACAATGAGCCTTAACAAATATATTTTCTTTCTTAACAGGGTCAACACCATTTCCATACAATCCACTAACAATCAGGCTCCCTACAGGCCTCGTTGCTGCTCAGACCTCTTCATCCATTCCACAGAGTAACTCTGGCACCCCACAGAGGGCTCGGGATGAAGAGCCCAAACCGCTGCTTTGCTCCCAGTATGAAACTCTGTCAGACAGTGAGTGAAAGTGTAGTAGGACTAGCCAATCCACGGAGGAACTCTGGTCCCTATGGAATCCCCACGGCCAATCTGATTGCTTAGAAAAGGAAACAGCCAATGTGATGTGACGACTGAAAGAACTGGGATATGTCTATTTCAGTCTGAAAAGCCTTAAAACAACTCCCTGATCTTCATCAGAGGGTCAGTGTTTTTACAGTTTCTGGAACAAGACTGCTCAGGAAAGAGTAGCGAGTCCCAGACCTCGCAGAAGATTGGATATTTCAGTTCTATACTCAGGGGATATTTCCACCTGGTGCTTTGCTACATTGCATTGGTTTGTTAAACTAGCTGACTCGTGTGCGTGATTTTGTATGTCTGTGTACAATGTATATGTATGTACATGTGTTCATATGCACTTAAATATATTCACATTCCAGACCTAGCAGTGCAGAGAAGCTGCATGCACAGCCATTGCAGAACTTTGCCCAGTTTGGTGGGGAGCCTTTCAAAGGCCAATTGATCTTATCCAGTTCCCTGAAAAGCCAATGATAGCACTTGATCTGTTTCCCTCAGCCCTTAAAAATGTTCTGCTGAAGGATGACTAGTGACATGAATAAAGAGACAACCTTTTGCGCAACTGCTGCATGTTTTTTTCCAAGAATTCTAGCATATGCACACTGTATACAGTATAGTGCGGAACATGTAGTTGCACATTGTGTAGGCTTTTACCATTCTGTCTGGTAGGTGGGAGTCCCAGTGATGATGAAAAAGTTACTTTCTCTCCTTCCTTATTGATATTTCTCCAGCACCCAACCCACAAAACCGATTACCATTGGTCTCTAGAAACAGAGTGACAGTTGTACTCCTAGAATAGGAAGTGATTTTTTTGGTAAATAATGGGATGTACATATGAAATGATTATTGTATAGATGTCCTGTTCTTATTCTGTAGTAGAGCAATTGCACAGGCAGAATAAGGTGTTTGAAAACTTGCAATGTTACATTTTATTTCATTTTGTTTCACATGTTTAACCTTGAGCCTGAAAGATATGGCAGAGGGGCTTCATCAGGTCCCACCTCATTTATTGGGCTCCGTATATATAGCCCAGCCAAGCAGAAGTAATAAAGATATGCAACATTTTTGTGCCAATGACAGGAGCTTGTTCAAACTTCCACTGTGAATCCCCCTCTGTAATGTAGTGCAGTGCAAAGCAAGGATCAATGTATCTAATTAGCACAACATGAATTTCAGAGTTGTTAATAAAGGTACCGTGAAATAGAGGTTTCTAAGAGATGAGATAAAGGGGTCGTGTGAGTGTAAGATATGGGGTTCATGCTCATTCACTGTTCCTGATACTCTTGGAACAAAAGCAGAGTATTATTATTATGTATGTGGAAATTCATTAGGTACTAAGGAGATACCAAACTAATATTGGGCTGCAAAGGGGCTGAAACCCAAGAAGTCTAAAAAAAAAACCTGATAAAAAAATATATATATATATGAAGAAACAATGTGTCGTTTATACAAACATAAAGTATTTATTTCACTGATAGTGTCTTAGACCTTATCAAAGTAATTTTGAGAATTATATAGGCAGAGAATTATAATGAATTGGGGAGGCATAGCCTCTGCAAGGTGAGGCCAGATTCTATGTACAGTATTCGCATATAATGATAAACTCTGCATTCAAATGCCTTCTTTTGTTAGCCTCCCCTAGCAAAAATATCAGCCTCTCCCCCCCCCTCTGTTTGTAGGTCGTACCTCACGTTCAGAGAGTTGGGTGAGGGAAACCTTCAAAAAAATTTTACGCAAACCTTATATTGGTTCCAAATTTCCAGATGTGGCAGAAAAGTCTCAAGATCCAGATGATGGATTGTCTTCGAAGAAAGACACGATGTTGCAAAGCTTATAAATATATTGACTTTTCATCAAGTGGGGTACATGAGTACGGTATATAGGGCACAACTGGATCTTGCTTAGTAATGAGGAAATGCAGGGTATGTTCTAAAGTAAAACATTCTAGATTGTATCTTGATGAAGGCAGAATTGAAAAGAGTTGAATATTATCCCCCTGCTGAAGGGAGGCAAGTAACAGAAAGGATATTAGACAATAAGTAGCTTTTGCTATTTTAATGTTATTTAACAGTTCCAGCACAGTCCAAGCTACAGTTTTTTTTTAATGTCAAACATATAGGAGTTCATTGTGTTTAACAACATGGAAGCCTTAAACAAGTCCAATTCTGCTACTTGGGGTACCTGTTTCTTACCACTAGCTGGTATTACAGACTGACTGTTTTACTTAATTTTTCCTAAGAATGGGATCTACATATACAGTAGTGTCCCATATCCCACCTTTGGTATATACCCCTGAAAGTATAAATATTTGTATCACTGGAAAAATCTAAAATACTTAAATGGGCTTAAATCCTATATTGTTTAACACCCTGGAACTTGTTTCTGACTGGAATACCCCACATTGGTTATATATATATATATGATCCCACTGGTGTCTAATAAAAGGGCAGCCAAGTTTGGGAGTTTTACTTTGAAAGCAGCTAGTAAGTTGCAGGTAAAACGTATTCGTCCCTTTTATAAAATGTATAATTAAACCATAGAATTCTTAATGAATCAGATGAAAATTGAGCATAGGACTGGCCAGATATGGGATGACTTTGACGTAGTTGGCCAGCTTAAATATATTGCAATATATGGACAAACATTCCCTGTTTTGTTTAAAGGGTAAGGCATTTTTCAGTAGCAGTATGCACAAAATGTCTCTGTCTTAAATATATTGATAAGGGGTTGAGTGCAGAGGAATCTTGTATTTGTCTATATGTATTTTGTGGTCACACCCTCATTGCACCCCCGCCTAATGGTTTTAAAAACTAGTGGTGAGCACAACTTTCCCTTGTTTGTTATATATAGATATATATATATATATATATATATATATATATATATATATATATATATATATATATATATATATATATATATATATATATATATATATATATATATATATATATATATACAAATCTTCAATCAAAAAAGGTTTATTTCAACATCACTCAAGTTGATGTTGAAATAAACCTTTTTTGATTGAAGATTTGGTGTGCTGGTCCACTTTGAACATTGTATACTCTGATTGACCAAGCACCCACTTTCGCCAACAAGGAAGGAGTGCAGGTACTTTGTGAATGTCTATACATATATATATAATCGCAAAAATGGGATCAGCACTACTCAGGCCTTAGAAATTAGCAGACTGACGTTTCGGGTGACTCCTCAGCCTTTTTCAAAGTGAGGAGTCAGCCGAACCATCAGTCTGCTGCTATTTTATTAAATTAAATAAATTCTAGTACAATTGAGGTAACAAACTCAAAACATGTTGGTCCCCAGTTTATGTTCTCATAGCACTGTAGGCCCATAGTGCACTCCTTCCTAGAGTGTATTAGTATTAAAGATATTTATGTTGTTCATGGGGTAAATATCTTCATTGTGTAACTCATACCAACCAATCAGATGCTTTAAATCTTGTATCTGCATTAAATCAGTAAAAGTTGACTGCTGGACTGAGTTTTATCAATGTCAATACATACTGTATATCTGTTGATATACACAGATATTGGTTTAGGCTTATTTTACCGAATACCCAACTGATTAGTACCTCTTGGATCTAAATACATGTTATAATTTAGGCAACAATAGACAGTCTGCCTCATAGAAAAAATGAAACCAGTTTGTGTTTGGAAGCTTGTTAAGACCTTTGGGTAGACCTTTGCCTGGTTTGGTGACCCTGTTGAATCACATGTTACATCAGGTGTTCACCAAGTCATTTTTGAAGAGATCTGCAAGCCACTGGCCTTTGTCTCCATCTCTCTCTCTCTCTTCTGGCAATACATCCCTTATCCCCTACCATAGTCCTCCAGTTGTATAAGGACAAAGCCATTGGCTTTTGTATTGGAGCAAGATGGTTTTCTTCCTTATCAATATGTGATCAGAGCTTGTTGAGGTATCAGTCAGGCGAGGCAGATAATGTCTTCAGCTGAGGAGCATGTGCATGTTCTTTACAACAGGCAACATGTGGCCTCATTGTGATCCAATGATTAGCCAATGAGCTAAATGATTAAATGGACACAATGTAGCCCACTATTTACTGAACATCGGTGACTTGATTAGATGAAGACCCATGTACTGGCCAAATGAGCATTTACACATATGGTCAGCTTCAGTTTCTAAATGCCTCAGGTGTACCCATTGTTGTGTAAGTTGTATATTTTAACAAGCCTAGAGGTTTTAGGGCAGAGACACGCTCAGATTCAGGGAGATTAGTTGCCCATTGACAAATCTCCTCTTCTTCGGGGCAACTAATCTCCCCGAACTGCCTCCCACCAGGTAGAATGTAAATCGCCGACCAGATGGCAATCTGTGCACTTCGCATTTCCTCACGAGGAAACTTCGGGCGACTTCGGAAAACAAAGCGTTCTGCCATGCCGCTGGCGATTTAGATTTTAGCCGGCGGGAGGCAGTTTGAGGAGTTTAGACGCCCCGAAGAAAAAGGCAATCTATCGCCAGGTGACTAAATCTCCCTGGATCTGAGCATGTGTCTCTGCCTTTACTTAGATTTACAGTAAATTAACTGCCGTTCGTCCATTAGATAAAAAGGGTTTGTTGATTATACAAGGAAAGCAACCTCAAGTGGCCTTGGGAAACCATAAAGCCGTTTTCTACCATGCTACCAGAATCGAGTTATTTCCTAATATTGCCTCTGATTAAAATTAGCAAGATGGTAGGAAATACAAGAGCACTGGCCTGTAAGGTTTATATAATAACAGCAGGTAGGTCTCATTCTAGAAACCCAAAGTGACCAATCAGCTGTCACTATCCGTGCACTAGTAAGTGTGCAACCACAGCAAGCATTTATCATTAAACATACATTAGGCAAGGTTTATCATGTTTGTACCAGACGTCCCAATTCCAGATGTTTGTACCAGATGTCCCAATACCACTTGAGCCTATTCCTTATGTATGACAGGAGTAAGCCCTGGGCAAACAGAAACATTTTTGTATTTTTTGCCAAATCACACTGCAGTATGCCAATTTCCTATCTAGGGGTTAGCTTATATTTGTTTGTTAAATACAGAATATATTTAAAAAAAAAAAAAGTATATTTTGTGCATAGATTCTTCTATATAGAGATGGTGCTGCTTCACTGCTTGCCTTACCTGTCAGCACAAGGATTCATGGAGAAACCTCATGAGAGGCAAACAATATGGCACCTGTAATTCAATGAAAGTATCAAATGTATAAGGAACATGTTTTTACAGAATAAGCTACGTTGTGACAATGTGATTTCTGTTCAAGTGATATGGACAATTTCCTTTGGGGATGTTGCATAAACCTGCCTCTATTTACCCCACCAGGCACCAGGCCAACATCATTTTCAGCTGGAGCCCCGTGTGTTTCCATACAACAGTTCTGCGCTTTAACCAATAGCGATGTAGCTGCTAGCAGTAGTAGTGCAGTAGTAGTTAGCAGCAGCTCTCTGATTCATAAGAATTCCAGTGGTTGACATATCCAGTAGACATTTACATATACTGCAAAGGGGGGAGCCCTTTAACCTGATAAGGAGAGGGAGCACCCCTCAAAAAGGTGACTATGTATTTACAATAAATGGAGCAAGCTCCCCTTGGCAGCATATATGCGTGTGATTACTAAATAGAAACCTTGTTGTACTTCCCTTCTAGACCAGGAATTTTCTATTCATGGCTTGTGTGCTAGAGAATGCTGGGATTTCATTTTCAGCTGTAGAGCCAGGGGTTACAGAATACTGAGGCTAAGCTGGCCCTTATAGTAAAGTAGACTAATATTTTATTTCCTTTAGTTCAAATATTTAATATAGATTTTTCCACATTTAGGAAACCTATTCCATTGTGTAATGCAGTGGTTTGCAAACTGTTGGGTGCTCCCCCTAGTGGCCAATATAGTAGGGGGAGGTTACCCTGGATACATTAGACAACACCGATCACAAGGTGAATATTAAGGTGGCCATAGACGTAACAATTACTGAATTGGAATAGATATTTCCAAGAAAGATTGTTCGTTTCAATACAAACGTTTAGAGCTGAATCATCAGATATACGGGTAGAAACAATAGAATTCTACTTGTATCTGATGAGTCAGCACTAACAGTGGCCAGTGTTTGGGAGCCTTCAATGGCACCTAATCAAAATTTTCCATCCAACCCGATCAACGAACCGTCCGATATCCGAATCTTCTGCCAATATCAGTCGGCTCGTCTCCCACCATACACGCACCCAATATCTTACAAAAATTCTTTCATACGATATTATCTGTGTGTCTATGGCCTCCTTATTCCCATGTTTTCATATATTAGAAACCTTGTTAACATTTCGAATGTCGGACTGGCCTTTATAGGGTCCACCCGAGAACCTGACATTTAGAGCTCACTGTCACATTGAGTATATAGATAGTACTAAATGTTACAGCAGCATAGGTTGGACATAAGAAGGGGCTGATGGTAGTTTTCCTTGACTGGGTCCAGCTTGATTATCTAATACTATGGCAGACCAGCCTGATCCTGAAGGGGAACCTGACCCAATGGTTTATCTTAAAGAGGTGCTTGAATTCTAACGCTCTGAAGACTCTTTATGTAAGGTAACAGTTATTTTGTAAAGTGTACCATGGAAACATATCTCTTTTACAATAAATCTATATTCCTAAAGGTATAAATAGATATACATAATATTTATGCAATAGGTGCTTGCCGATTCACACTTTTATTTTTAGTGTAAATGAGATGAACAAAGGCCTAGAAGCCTTATAACCCTGAGAGGCAGCTTGAAAGGCAAGAATTCTATCTGGGTGATCTTGGTGTCTCTGGATGGGTTTCTTGTGCAAATATACACAACAGTGTTTCAAGGTTATATGAAATGAAACATGATTTATATAGTGGGAGGGAGAATGATATAGAGAATACATGTATTATTCCCATCTGTGCTACAGGGGCAGTGTATAAATGGGGCTGTGCTAGAGACCTGATGGGCTTCTGTGCATTCATATTGTGTATAGCTCTTCTGTTTGGAACTGTATGATAAAGTGATCTGTAAATAGGGCAGAGTTGTACATATTTACTGCAGCTTGCTTGACGTCTTTTTTTTTTTCCCTTCTCCTGCTGAAGGCGACATTTGGTTCCACTTGTTATTTGAAAAGGCCGGTCCCACAGTGAGCGCTGTGGGGAGCAGTGTGGAAACACTGTGTTACTGTTTCAATAAAAAGCTTATTGCCAGCCAAACAGAACATTTGCCTGCTTGTTTCTTATTCCTAAATAGCGCACTGCTTCATACTGGCACTTTCCATTATTGCTGCTGCAGGAGTCCATGTTGCCCAACTTACACATATGTATGGCCTCCTCTCATCATCATGGCTAGAGCTGTGTAATATATTACAAATATGATATGTCATTGGGCTTTTGCTATATTTATTCTGGCTGTACATAGGGGACAATAAATCACATTGCAGAGATGCTCTATAAAAGCTATTTTACACAGCTTTGTCTTTTAACCATCAATAAATAATAATCATCTTGTTGATGTTGCTTAGCTTTATTGTTTAGCTCCTTTTTAAAGTATGAGCTTGCTGCCCTTGAAGTAAATAAAGCTGTACTGAGACAAAGGACTCCATGATGGGATGCTCAGGTCTTCACAATAGATGTGATACAAATAAGGCATTATAAATAGCAGTTTGCCAGCTCAGAAGTCTAGAGCAGTAATCCCCAACCAACGGCTCACGGGCAACATGTTGCTCACCAAACACTTGGCTGTTGCTCCCAGTGGCCTTAAAGCAGGTGCTTATTTTTAAATTCTGGGCTTGAAAGCAAGTTTTGGTTGTGTGAAAACCAGGTTTATGGTCAAACAGACCTCCCTGTAGGCTGCCAGTCCACATAGGGGCAACCACAGCCTTTATTTGGCATACCCTGTGACCTTTCTCGTGCTTGTGTTGCTCCCCTACTCATTTTACATTTGAATGTGGCTCACGGTTAAAAAAAGGTTGGGGATCCCTGGTCTAGAGTCTGTTTCAGAGTTCATTATTTATTTTTCAATCAGTTCACTGCAGTTCAAATCAAAGAATTTGGGGCAGTTTTAAATAGGAATAAAATGTTCAAATGTCCTCTAGATGGCTACATCTGACTTCTGAATAGGAGCAGTTCTGCATGAATCCCATTGACAGCAGTACCCGTGCTAATGGAAATACATTCACATTCAATATTCTTAGGCAGACTATTCTATTATAAATGTGGAATGATTCCTGTGTTGCCATTCTGCTTTAGAGATGGGATAACCGGTAGCTGAATCTCACATGAGCCTGCAGCTTTCTTTTAGACACACGACAAACTGCACACAGACACCATGCTTCTCTTGCTTCAAGAAGACATAACTTTATTAAAGGACCAGTAACATCAAATAAATTTGAAAAAAAATGTTAAATACCACGAAAAAAACCCACCAAGACTAATTGAACTTTAATATCGCACAGCGTTTATTCAGAAAAGGCAGCACGGCAATGATCCATCGCGCAGCAGTTGATTTCTTCTCCCTGGCTATCTCCTATAAGGAAGGCAGGGAGGAGAAATCGAGTGCAGCACGATGGATCGCCGGATCGCCTTTTCTGAAGAGGAGCGCAAGCGGAGTTTCGGTAAGTTATTTATTAATAAAGGCTGTGCAGTTTTAAAGTCGATGGCTGGGTTAGGACAATCCTAGAATCCAGACCAGTGTCAAAGCAGCCGAGAGTAGAGGAATTCAATAAGGGATCTATCTGTTGAGCTAGCCTCCTGTACATAATATGCTCTTGCTTGATTCAATGGCACAATATAACAAAGCATAAAAATCACTGCCCCTGAAACATTACACTGAATGATGGAATAAATGTGCAAGGGATCTCCCCGCTTCGCTTGCCACAGCGTACATGGTAATTTCTTGTGTAAAATATAGCAAAGGGGGTGAAATACTGTTAGACCACACAACTCTAATTCTTCACAGGCCCCATTGCTCGACTTCTCTTCTGCAGGTATGGGAATTTTGGGGCGAAATGCAAATTCTCTTGTTTCGATACCGAAATCCGTTGTGTCTGCCTGCACCTGAGCGGAGGTCATTATTCTGGATGCAGGCAGCGCAGCAGAAGAGGAGCAGTAGAACAGCCTACCTGCGGATAATCCACTGGCTGAGTTCCCTGTCATGTGGCTCTAGCATTTAAACTCTAGCTGCTGGTGGGACCCTGGGTGGACACCAGTTGGACATCTTTGGAGCAAGTACTAAAATGTACAAACAATTCAGTGATCTCCAACAAGTGACAAATGAGCGATATGTTACTCACCAACCCCTTGGATGTTGCTGTCAGTGGCCTCAAAGCAGGTGCTCCTGGCTTGGAGGCACGTTTCTGTACTGCCAAACAGAGCCTCTTGTAGGCTGCCAGTCTACATAGGGGATACTAATTGTCAATCACATCCCATATTTTACACCCTAGGAACTTTTTGCATGATTATGTTGCTTTCCAACTTATTTTACATTTAAATGTGGCTCACGGGTAAACAAAAAGGTTGGGGATCCCTGAAAAATATAAAGGGGCCCCATAAATAATGGCAGGGGGTCCAAAAACAAAAGCTGTCCCTTTCTGAAACGACAGATGTTACCGCTACTGAATTCAAAGGGTTGACTTGTCAAAGCAACAGTAAACCTGAAAAGCAGAGTTCCACGTGAGCAATGTTTCTTCATTAGAGTTTTACTGAGCCTGCCAGGTCAGCACATATATCAGGCCAAGCATAGAACCATACAACCAGAAGAAACCTTTTTTCAAGTACTCCTGGAATTCCTGGAAAAGGCAAACTGAGAGGGGAATGATTCAAAGCATGTGTCTGTTTCATGCTCTTCAGATAAACAAGGAAAGATTGAGTCTGGAAAAGTAGGGAGGAAGAGATAAGGAGATTAGAGATTTAGCTTCCAGTTACAGGTGACTCTTGAACTGCATGTACAAAGAGATCTGCACTTTGCTTTAGGCCACCTGACACCACAATAAAGACAAAGGTCCTGTTCTGCCCCTTATTGTGTCTCTGGGTTTGAAACGTATTTAAAGCACAACTTTTAAAGGCTTATTTATGAATGCAAGAGCAAATGCCAAGAGCTAAAATGGAAACAAAATGACTCACATGTGTATGATATTCACAACTTACATGGAACACAAATGCACTCATTCAACCTGTCCAAATGAATTGCGTGGAATTAAGTGCAAAGCTGAGTGTGGCACAAAAACACTAAGGAACCTTAGAATTAACATCTAATTTAATGAGTTTTCTACGATTCATCACATCCAGTGAATTACACACTGGCGACAGGAGAAGAAAACTTGTGCTTCAACTTGTGCACAATTTACCCCTTATTTGAGTCCACATTGGTGGATTTCAAGCAACTTGTGGCTCACTATTTATTTAGTAATTTCACTGTAATGATGCTGAAATTCTAGGGAAAAACACGCGTTGTAGTTAAAAAAAAAAACGAGGATTGTGTTATAATGTTTCTCTGAATGAGCCCTTTAAATGTCTTGAATATCAATATTAAATATGCAACGATAGGGAAGTGACCAAGTTCTCTCTTTCGTGTTTTAAAACCTGCCCAAGAACTGTCAGCTTGATCAGAGCCCATTGCCAGATTCTTGACAAGACTTGGACTGGGCAGTTTGCTTCTATTTTGTTAAGGCATTCCCTTATAGCCATGGGGTTGTTCACTTGTTCTCTTTGCATAAGTGGGCACACATGTTGGCAAGGAAGGCTCTCTGGAGGCCAGATTTGTATGAGTTTCTGCATTTGTTCCCTGCACTACAGAAAAGTTCATTTTTAACCCTGTTTTAGTCATTTTCAAATTAATCATTCCTTTTTTTTATTCAACATCAATACCAGTGATGGCCGAATTTGTCCCGTGAAATTCACAGAATGGCAAAAATGTGAATTTTGGCACCCGCGTCAATTTTGACGCCCATGTCAATTTGCGTCAATTTTGCCATTTGGGTAATTTTTGATGCCTGCATTAAAGTCGATGGTTGTCCGAATATTGTTGATGCACGTCAGTTTTTACGCGATCGACTATTCCAACGCTTCCACATTTTTTGACGCTGACGAATTATCACCATCGGTGAAACGTGGAATTTCGGCGGGAATTTGTTCTCCCATCACCGATCCATAACTGTTATAAACATTTTTTAAACTCTTAGCTGTCAATCAAATATTTCCTGCCCCTCCTCTAGGCGAACAGCTACTTACTTTCACTTTACTATTTCCATTTTCACTTTACTATTTGCACTTCCTAGATATCACTGCACTCCACACATCCCTCTTGTCTCCTCACATCTAATTGTGCAGCCAGTGCATGGGCATGAGCCTCAGGTCCCCCATTCTGGCGCATAAACAAGATTTTGATTTTAAGTTTTCCTTAATAACAGTGTCCACAACATGGCTGCTGCCTGCTTGCTGTGATTGTGAATTCCAAGACTAAAAAAAAAAAAAGATTTATATAATTTATGTAGTTTAAGTGAAGTTTATTTTCCTCGACTAACATCACAAAATAGGATTTGGAATTATTTTTAGGGCGACAGGTCCCCTTTAAGATTTCCTTCAACTGTGTGCAGTCTTTAGTATCTCCTTATTAACTATCAAGCCTCTCAATGTCTTCTCATCACATCGCCCCAAAGCATTGTGCTCCCCTCGTTCATTCCCTGGTGATCCACTGCGCATACTCGCCTCTTCAAATATAAAATAGAAACCTATATTAATTGTCTTTATCACTAATACATACTAATACTATTCGAATACACACAACAATTAAGAATTTCTGTACTATATTAATTATTATTATGTATTTTTAGAGTGCCAATATATTCCACAGAGCTGTACAATAAATGGGTTTATATAAAGAACATACATAGCGACCAGTTACCGATACATAAGTTGAAGAGGGCTCTGCCCAAAAGAGCTTACGATCTGTGAATACTCATCTATCATTGTTCCTATTATTGTTGTAAAAACAGTATTTATCACAGTCTGCACTGAATTTAAGTTATTATCGAGAATTATAGTCATAAAATAACTGCTAAAAATTCCAGAAACCGTGAATTGTTTTATTGTTCTTTCTTGCTAATCTTGTCATTTGGGAATCGGTGATACATGTAACGCGAGGTGGGATCATTATTATTACAGGTGGGATGTATAAAAGTGTATAAAAGCTGAGTCGGTTGTAGGCACCTTTGGTGTAGAATGGTTGGGCCATTTGTAAAATTCCAATGTGACCATAGTATTTACCATTGCAGTGGAGTAGCGCTAATAAATCAGCAGAGGATTGAGCATCTGAATGTGTCAGAGATTTATCCATTTGCAGAGAAAGAAAGCTCTGTGGGTGTTGCAGAACATATATGAGCAGCCTGGAGATCTCCTAGTTCCTTCCACTGTAAACTCAACCTTTAATAAATGTTAATGTTCCAGCATGTGAGGATTAATAGTGGCTTGTACTGGTTTTTAGCATGGCATGCACTGGGAATTACGTTATTAATCTGTTTTTATTATGCGCTTATTCATCTAACTGAAACTTGCAACCACATTAAGAATTTGTATATTCTTATTTGTATAATGGAGCTTCATATATTGGGCCCCCAGCAGCGACCAGTTATTTGTTATTAGTCAGTATCTGTTCTGAGAGCCTTGGGTAAGACCCGGTAAGATGTACAGTAACTATAGAGATGCCCTTAACATTTTAAGGAATTAATAATGTGCAAATACCGTATGTGATTACTGTGTTGGTTGCTCGAGCCCTATATCGATGCACAAGAAACAGAAATCAATGGCCTACAATTTGCAACACATGCATTACGTGTCCCAGAGTAGGCTGGGGCTGATGGCGCTGCGCTGCCAAATGAAAAATTTTCATAGAGAAAAATTTTCATAGAGAGGGGTCTTCGTGTGAAGGGGTCTGGCTCGGCGGGGGCCCATGAGGGTCGGGGCCCACCGAGTTTTTTCCCGGTGTCCCGCCGGGCCGGTCCGACACTGCACACATAAAAATGATTCATGTGTATGTCCTTATATAGACAGTGGGAGGGCTCAGATCTATTTGGTTGAGGTGGAAGGAGATGGGAAGTATAAAATGACGTATGTGTTTGCACCTCTTTTTTGTGGCATGGTCATCGCTCATCACTACACACAATGCATAACCTTACATTTATCTATATTGCATCTTATCTGCCACCCAGATGTCCATTTCGTTTTTTTAATTAAATTCAATGGGCGTTTGTTAATCAACTATTTGGACGCCGGCGTCGACTCTGATTGTCGCTGGCGTCAATTCCGTCGATAGCATCCGAAAAACTTTGACGCCCGCAAATTTTCACAGGCAATTTTTTTCTGCAAATTTGCAAATTTATTTGGCTGTGGTGACACGCAGAAATTCATCACAAATTTTCGATTGGCGAATAATAAATAATAAATTCACCCATCACTCCCTACAACCTTTTCTTTTTTGATCCCAGGACTAACCTAACCTTATCTCACTGACAAGAGCACCTCAGAGCTCCACACTTGTGCCTGTCCTGAATGTACTTCAAGTCCAGGTCTCCAGAGCTTCTTGTGCTCCCTGGCACTCCTTACTTCTATATCATGAATGACTTGCAATAAAGGGGCATGTAGCACCCATGTGCCATCCCTTCTTTATGCGGCATCACCACACCAACCGGCGCATCTCTTTGTCACATTTTGTGCTTGATCTTTGCTCTTTCCACCTTGCACCTATGTTTCAAGGACACATCGAGCACAAGGACAGAGCCAGGTTCTCTTTCAGTGTACAAGCTGGGAATAGGAATGAACACAACAACAACAACAACATTATCCGTAGTACAAGCCACAGTGACTAAGCTGCAGGACAGATGTGCTGATACCACTCATTGCTTCCAGTTGGCTGGTGTACAAGTGTTGTGTACCCAGCAATATCTCATGGTCTCTGTAATGACATCTGAGTGTCCTTGTCCTCTGTATAGTTAACAGACAAGATCCATCACAGGCATAGCCGCCCCTTGTTGTCTGGCTTGGAGGCAACTGTTGCTGAGCTCCATGGCATCACTGAACTGACAAAACTCTCCTGTTTATTTGACTTGTAGGAGTTGGTTACGAGTCTCTAAATATAACATTTAATGAAAACCCACTGGTTGTGTCAATAGTATTTTTGTGTTGTCTCTGAAATGCCACATACCTGTAATTTGTAACCTTTTACATTCTGGCAAGCACAACTTAACCCTTTCATTTTTGACATGGTAGCCAATTGCACACACACACAGAGGAGGATACTTGAGACCAAGAGATGGACAATGAAACATGTGACAGTTAGGGCAGAATGTAGGCCAATGTAATAATTGTAATAGTGTATTGCAGCAAATACCTAATGCCCCCTCCCACCACTTGGGGTAAGAAGCACCTGCATTCAGCATGCAATTCTGCACCGCAGCCTGCTTTCCAAATGGAGAGAGTAGTAGTTTATCAACCACTAGATCAAGCTACAATTAAAGATCAGCGCCACAGGCTTTGGAAAAAAACAAATAACAGAGCCTAGTACAATATTGTTAATTGTCTCAGCAGTTTTTACAGAAAAAGGAGTTGATATTGATAATTGCATTTTGATTTGATGATCCAGTGGAGGAGCTGTGAAAAAGATTGTAAAGGAATAAATTCTGAGGGTTTACTTTTCCTTTAAATCTTGCAAATGTTGTTTGTTTTTGCAATTTTAACCACTAGATACCACAGCCTTGGCATCTAGCTCAAACCAATTACTGTCTCCTCCAACTGTAGGGGCCACCCGTTTAATTTGTGACCCCTGCAGACAAATACAGGCAGTGGCACTTCTATAGAGTCAAGGCAAATTCCGAACTGTATTGGCTGCAGCCAGAGAGATAGAAAAGCCTGTTTTCCAGTGGAGTTTAATAGTGAGCAAAAAAAATGATTAGAGAACACTAATTGACTTCAATTTTCCAGCCACAGGGTCCAGAGTAGAAGAAACAGGCAGCGCTGCAATTTCTCCCAGTAATGGATGTTAAACAGGAGTTCCCTATTTCTTACATAGCTGGACATAAAAGTATACAAAACTGGTCATTATAATATACGTGGCCTCAAACTTCATGAGATTACCAGGAAAAAACCCAGTGAGCTCCGACAACCCAGACCCGATCCCCACCTGCAATATTTGTTGCTCCCCCACTGCCTTTTCTCCCCCGAATGCAGCAAAGTATATGGTTCCCACACAAGGGAGAAGGGGCTGGTGATGGGTGAGTGAGTGAGTGAGCGAGCAGTAGGGGCCCCTGAGGGGGTGTGGGGCCCCTGGGTAGTAGCCCTGATGTGCCTTGCACACCCCAGCTTGATGCTGCTTGCTGTTATCCCTTCTGTGTTGCCCTGCTGACATCCTGCACAAGAAAACCTCAGTATTTTGGGGAAGTTTTCTTTTACCCTCAAACTAGAATGCAATTGCACAGTACAATTTTAAAGGGAATTGTACACCCAAAGGGAAAATGAATGTAAATTTGCTGACTGCTCCTCGAAGCACTTTTGCTGTTTACATTTCCTACATGTCCTATTTTTAGTGGTTTCTGATATATTATCAGTTTTAGGCTGCTAATACCAGGCTTTGCACTTAGCAGCTATCTTTTAGAGTCAGAGTACGAGCGACCCCAATTGACTATTCCTCAGCTGCACACCAGGTTTTCCTTAATGTCACTGACACTGCTAAAGTTCCACTATGGGACAGTTTCCTCTTGGCTCAAGCATCACTGTGAGAACACAAGTACCCAAGGCTCTGTGGGAAAGTGGGAATGCAGAGAATGGACAGTGACAAACACAACTGTCAATAGCTATTACCTTTAGAAATAACTTTATTAAATTTAGGTGAAACAACCAATAAGCTGCTTAGAATTGGCTGTTTAAAGTTGCACCATGGGAACTGGGATTGTCGTATTTGGGGGCTTTATAGATAATGAATCCTATACTTGTACCACATTGTGCTTTATTATTACTATGATTATTATATCAAATATCACTTTTTTTCTGGCCCATGTTGTTGATTTGTAGATAGAACTTATTCAGTCAAGTGCACACTAGTGTACATAGGAAACAGGGAAAGTATGATATATTACAAGTTTGTGCCCATATGCTAATTTTCCAAGGAATTTTGCAGACCCCACTTTTCCAATAAGAAACAAGAAGCAGCAATTTTTGAATAGTTCATGGTTGCCTTTCTTTTCCAAGATAACCGCACAAATGAAAGCCAACCAAACATTTCCACTTGTGTCAGTAGAACGGATGAATTACTTCTGTCTCAGGAGGTGACAGTTGATACTATTGTGTTTTGTAATTTCCTGTTAACTTACTGCACGGCAGCTTTATTAAGAACAACTAGAAGGATCCAACATTGAGCACTTGTATATAAAATTCACCAATTTTATGTTTACTGTTCCTTATAACTACAGCAAGGAAAGCAGTGTACTCAGATGATATTGTATTTAAGGTCTTTAAAAATCTTATATATATATATATATATACAGTATGTGTATTTAGACATATTGATGTATGTGTGAGTCTATATATATATCTATATCTAAAAGTAAAATATATACTTGTATGTATATGTAATGGAGTAGGAAGGGTTGGTCAAATGCTCAGTAGTAGAGCGTTGTTACACTCCATTGTGCACTTAATGACTGAAGCAACAGATTGAATAGGACAGTGATGGGCAGAATGTACTTACCAGAACACAAGCAGTTTGGAGATAGATTAGGATGAAAGTTTAGTCTTACAAATGGGATGTCAAACTTATGTCGTTTTCCTCGGCATGTCCCTTAAGTTTCTTATCCTGTGGGCTCATCCTTTCAGGTCACACCGTAAAGGCCAGAAATTCATCAATTCATACAAAACGAAGGAGGCCACAAACACCGCACAACTGTGCTGCTATTTTTTATTACACAACATGCTTCGGATCACATGGACCCTTTCTGGAGTGAGATCCGAAAAAATGTTGTGGAATAAAAAGTAGCAGCACAATTGTGCTGTGTTTGTGGCCTAATTCGTTTTGTATGATTTTACAAATGGGATGGTCACCATAAGGCACCCTAGATAACCCCCATCCTTGCACACACACGGCCAAATGAGTGCATGAACAACTGCATGCTTTGCTTATGGGGGGAGTGGAACATCACTCACCAGAGTAGAGACATGGGCCTGGAATAGGGGAATGCGACAAAGAAGGTCTGTGCCTGGTGATCCCCCCAGCTTTGAGCCCTAGGCATGTGCCTCTTCCGTCTACCCCTAGTTCCAGCCCTGCGAAACCAACTTTATCCAGACTCTTGCTCATTATCCCTAGATATCTTACACACCCGGTTTGTACTATGACAGGATCAAGTCTGTCATGTGCTAACTTCATTCACAGGGTTCCTATTACCTTGCCTGAAACATTTGTTTATCTTCTTCATAGTTACTACCTCCAGCTCAAGTCCTTAGTCTACACAGAGCATCCACCAACCTGCTAAGATGGAGTCCAAACAGAAACTGATCACATGTTCTGCCTCCTTTCTACACTAGGGTACTGAGAACTTGCGCCATTGGGAATAACCCCAGCACACGCGGCAGGCCCGGACTGGCAATCTGTGGGTTCTGGCAAATGCCAGAGAGGCTGCTATAAGGTCCCATAGAAAGTCAGTATTTAGTGGGTTGGTGGGGGGACTGATTGGCCCTCTGTGTACCTGAAATGCCCGGGCCTATTTTAATTCTCAGTCCGGACCTGACACGCGGCATAGTTTACTGATTGGGGACTTCATGAACAGTAAGGTAATTTTAACCTTTTAGTTCCGCACAAGCCAAATTCAAGGATTTAGTACAATGAGGTTTGATTGAAGGAATGCAGCAATAGCTTGACTACTAACATATTACTACAAGGAGATAATATCCCTGTTAGGAAAATGGTTCATACAGAGCATTAATTTAAAAAAAAATTAAACATACATACAGGTACTTGCTGACCTGTGTTTAATAAGTGGAATACTTGTGTTGGCACAGTTTTATGGTATATGTAAGCAGAGGAATTTTAGGTCAGCCAGCTACAACAATGGAAACTTAAGTAAGACTGAAACTGCAAGCTGAAGCAACAAACCCTTAGAAGGAAATAAGGAAGACAAAACAAATGGAATTCAACAATTAATTTACAGCATAAGTAAAATTCACTTTGTTAATCTCAGTCGCATGAAAATAACTGAATCTGAATCCTGGAGATTTAGCCCAAACTGAATCCTACAGTAATTGCAATGATTTGGTCCAATCCCAAATCCTGGATCCTGTGTCTCTCTACACTATTCTGAATGATCATCTTGTCTTTTCTCTGGTTTCAAATCAACCAGTTACTATACAAGGGCTTGGATGGTTTGTCACATAAGTGGGCAATAAAAATAGCAGCACTAGCAACGCTCACAATGTGTAGGCAACTGAGCTTGCACTTGCTTGGAGTGGGGGTGGCGCAATTTCTTTGAAACTGATGGGCCACTGTACAAAGCATTCTGGGAAAACTTGAAACATCTTAGTGACCAGGTCCATCAAGCAATACGTAAATATTTTACATTTTCAAGGGACCATAAAAATCAGGGAAATGCATTATGCATTATATATATATTGGTGGGACTATAAAAAATAAAATCAGGATAAGTAAGATGTTGGTTTCACTGTACATATATCCTTACACAGTATAGTATTACACAGTATAATATTCCATTTGAACTTATTTCTGTTTCACCTCAGATGGGCCCCTCTGATGCCAGGGAAAATGCCGTTTCTCAATACCAGTCAGAGCTGCAGCTTTATCACCCGTGAATTTTACTAAAGCAGTAGCCAACCTTTCTTACTTGGAACAGCAGTAGAGGCAAACTGATTGATGGAATGGCTTTCTGATTTGTTCCATATTAACCTGAAAAGTACTCTGGGGTCTCATCTCAGAGGAATCCCCATGATTGATGTCACGGAAATTGTTTAACAGCAACTGAATCATAGCCAAGCTTTACATTTCTTGTTCTGCTGAAACCATAGCAATGCACCAGGAATGGATTGTATTACATTTCAACATATTGCTGCATTAAAAACGTACCCAATTCCCTTTCCATTTTGATTTTGCAAGGCACTTAATTCTAGCTACAAATATATATTCATCTCACTCCTGAAAATACAACATACTTATTGTTTATTTAAAATTAATTCTAGGAATCTTTTTATACAACACATTGCTATCTAGATACCAGCATAGGGGAATAGGATACCAATCAGTGACCAGGACCAGACTAGTAGTTGTCATGCCTTGTATAAATGAATAGAAGAGTGACTGACTACAACAGCATGGGAAATAATACAGACTCATTGTAGATACAGCACTACACATCCTTGTATAGTGTTATCACCAGAGGAACGCTGTTGTAGAGTCCCCTTGTATATCTAAAGGAATACTTATCACAGTAAGCCCTACTCAAGCATTTTTTTAATATACGTTTTTGGTTCCAGTTGGGAATAACTAAACTAAAAACCTTTATGGAGGATGAAGATGTGCATTTCTCCATGGCTTTTAAACACTTGCTGAATATATAAAACACAAAGAACTAACATTGGTACCTGTGGATGTGGAGAGGCACTGCCAGGGGCGTAACTACAGAGAAGCAGACCCAGTGGCTGCAGGGGGCCAGGAGGTATAAGCCCCCATGATGCTCAAATAAACAGCAATTTCAACATACTGTATATTAGTAAAACAGGACAACCTATGGATATCCCTAAAACGAATTTGCTGTGGGGCCCAATAACAACTAGTTACACCATTGGGCACTGCCCCCACTATAAGACCATAAAGATCAGTTGATAAGCTAATAGCGTGACAACATGAAATGTGCAGTATATTATTATTATAATCCTGAACTTCAGGATTAAACAATACATTTTGTAAAGGTGACAAACGCCCCGTGCTATGATTGCCATTACACATTTCTTTACCAAAACAGAACTCCTCCATCTAAGACTTTACTTTATAACAAAGCTTTTTATTATTATTACTAACATGTATTTTTATAGCACCAACATATCGCGCAGCGCTGGCCTTTCATGCTTCTTCTCCGGTTTATAAATGGGCTGGCTTCTGCTATATTCCTGCATTTGTCAAACCAACAACGACAAGCCTAGCAAGGGAGAGACAGATACTTATTCAGTAGCATTTCAATATAACTTTAAAACCACGGCAATTTTATTGAATGTATATTGGAAAGTAGCTTATAATTAAATCATTTTTGGTTTACATCACTTAAAAGTATTCAATTTTCTGACCACCTTTGGGCCTCTGCTGCTCCGATTTTAGGTTCTATCCTTCACATGCACTTCATTGCCTGAAATGCAGTTTGTCTCCAAATTTTGTCTCCCTATCAATTGAAATGCATGTCACCGTGTTTACTCCGTTTGTACAGCGGCACTGGAGAGAAAAGGGCAGCTGTGCAGTAGAAAGGGCATGTCAGTGCAAATGCAGAGAACACCTGTAATACTGACAACAATATTCTACATTCACCACAACTCCATTATGAAGGGAGGGGTGAGGTTTCAGCAGGTTGGAGGAAAGACACCCAAACACAGCACTGCCGGACAGCCGTCACAACAACATCCCATAAAAAATGCAAAATGAAATAGGAACAATACAAATAGCACATTTCATATGGATTCAAAAGACAGATAGACTTGATAAAGGAGTTGAAAAATACTAAGGTTGCCAGTCTGACTTTTTAATCTATTTGAAATTTAATTCTACAATAAAATTGTGATATTTACAAGTAAAGTGCTGTGCTACTATCCCGTTTAGACTATTGCAATCTCCTCCAAACCGGTCTTCCTAACACCCATCTCTTTACCCTCCAATCAATATTAAACTCTGTTACCAGGATCCTTCTTCTCTCTCCTAAAAGGGAACCTGCTCAACCCCAACTAAAATCCTTAGCATGGCTGCCTGTTAAGCAAAGAATAGCATATAAAACCCTTCTACTAACATTCAAAGCCCTTCACTCCTCTGCTCCTCACTACATTTCTTCTCTTGTCTCACTATACGTTTCTGGTCATCTTCTCCGCTCTTCTCCGAGTCACCTTCTCTTCACATCTTCTACACCATCCACATCCACTGCCACTTCTCGCCTCAAACCCTTCTATCTTGCTGCTCCTTACCTCTGGAATTCCATCCCTGAATTCCTCCGTAAGTAATCTTATCTCAAAAAAACTAAGAGCCTACCTTTTGGACCACTAGAACATTAGCCTAGTCCTGTGCCTACTGACTATGGCTTATCATGTGCACTTTTTCATCTCCAATTTGTGCCTGTATGTTAGCCTCCCATCTAATTAGATTGTAAACTCTACGGGACAGGGACTGCTTTACCACATTGCATTTAAGCTCTTTGTCCTGGTATGATTCTGTATATATTTATTATGTAATTTGTCTTCTCTGTGTATAATTTTATACTGTAAATATATGCTCCTTAACAGCACTTTACAAATAAAGTTATACATACATACATATATACTGGGTTAATCTGATTTCATTGGGGGATGTGGATTATCCCTTAGCACAGGCACCTCAATAAGAAACATTGCTATACTGCAGTGCTGCCTCTTTAAGAATTGATGAGGGTCCTGTTTATGATGTTACCCCCATGCCTTCAATGAGTAGAGAGGGACCAACAAGTGTCTGGTGAAGTGAATCTAGAGAAATTGTCAGAGAATCACAAATCTGACCACTATTAGGGAAGTGTTTTGTCAGATCCCCATATCATGGGATTTGCATTGTCTCCGTGCCAGTGAAAGCGTTAGAGTAGCCATGCAAGAACAGTCAGGGAGTTATTTATCAAAGATCGAGTTGATGTTTACCCAAAACTTGATTAATAGATTTGAGCAATTCGAGTTTTTTTCCCACAGAGAACTCAATTAGTTAGAATTTTTGGGTTTTTAACACCGAAGTCACTGATTCGAGTTGTATCCATTCATTTTTTCTTAAATTAAAAAACATTCCAGTTGTGAGTTCTTTCAAGGTATAAAAAAAACTCACAAACCTCTAAAACTTGACCTTTGATAAATAACCCCTTTAAGCGTCTATCAGAAAAACGCCTTCTTGATCAATTATACAAATTAAGTACATACTTACACAGATCTGTGCTAAGAAGCATGCGTTACCATCAATCAGATGTCAATATGTCCTGTACAAAAACTGCTAGAAAACACCAACCACTAACAGACAGCTAATTGTACTGGGTCCCATTACTGCAGGGGCAATTAAAACACACATTTAGACCTCCTGGTGGTCTACACCTTCCCAAGGCTTTGATAAAGTACAGAGTTCTTTCTAAAGGAATAAATAAAGTGTAGTTCATGATTATATAATCAATAAACTGCTAACATCTGAGCATATACAGCACGTGAATGTGCCCCAAATTAGTCTGCCCATACCTACTGGATATGAATATTGATACCTGATGCCTTGACTTAATAATGTCAGTCATATACATGCATGTAGGATGTATGGTTTTCTGTCTAAATCCATGTCATTAGAGCGACTAATATTAATCATATTTTCACGGACCTACTGTACATGTATTTTCAGAATAAACTAAATTGGTGTTATGGGTACAGGGCCCACAATATTTCTATTTCCTCTTATTGCATGTTGAACAAATCGAATCCATGGGCCCCACCAACAAAGCAAGATACAAACATAGGAACACAGATGGATTTATTTCTAGTTCTGACAGAGAGGAATATTAATTGTGCAGACAGTAACACGGAGCACCTCTCATAGGTGCCAAGCTGGGGCATCAGTTTTCCCAAATGTTATACTGTTCTGGCACTAAAAGTTGCAGCAGCGCTCTTTAGTTATTTTAAAGGGGTCATGTAGCCTAATTTTAAAATTCCTCTTACCTTCATTTTCTAGACAGCCCCTGTGAATCTCTGAGCCACCGGCACTCCATTGCTTTCTTACAATCAAGTTTTTCCAAATTCTAAGGCAAACGCAGAGACCATGACACATGTCTGATACATGACAAACAAGGAAGCTACTGATTTACTGCCACAGCAGAGGGGTACCAGCAGCTCAGAGCAGCTATATGGCTATAAGGTTATGTTTCCCCTTTAAAGGGAATGTTCACCTTTGAGTTAACTTTTAGTATGATGTAGAGAGTGAGTGAGTGAGAGAGACAGACAATTTGCAATTGGATTTCATTTTATATTTCTATTATTTGTGGTATTTAGCTTTTTTTATTCAACAGCTCTCCAGTTTGCAAGTTCAGAAATCTGGTTGCTAGGGTACAAATTACCCTAGCAACAACTGGTTTGAATAAGGGACTGGAATATGAATAGGAGAGGGTCTGAATAGAAAGAGGATTAATAAAAAGTAGTAATAATAATAATAATAATAATACATTTACAGCCTTAAAAAGCATTTGTTTTTCAGATGGGATCAGTAACCCCTTTTAGAAAGCTGGAAAAAGTCAGAAGAAGAAGGCATTTGAAAATTATAAAAAATAAATAATGAAGACCCACTGAAAAGCTGCTTAGAATTGGCCATTCTATAACATTCTAAAAGGTTACGTAAAGGGAAACCACCCCTTTAATATAAAATCTTGAATGTGTCTAAAAAATAATTTTCATTGAAACTGCAAGGGATTAAATTACATTTTTAACATTTTCTAGAGGTCAAAAGGAAACAAAACAGTCTTCATACAGACACACATTATCATAGCTACATTGAAAATGAATAGCAACACAATAGCAACTGAAATTGCACAAAAATACTAAAAAGTGCTGATTTCCACATTAAACATCAACCTTCCCCCTAAGGCATTTTAAAACCCCATATAAATGACATGTTTATAAGAACTACTGAGCCATTAAACGTGAGCGTTTAAGCACTGGGTCTCAGCTCAGTTTTTCTACATACCTGCCCCCACCCAGCCTAATGTCACCTGCCATGGTATGTCTTTATATATGTGCTGAAAGGGGGTTGCAGCTCCATCCACAACACCTATTAAATGCTTATGCGGGTTCGCTATTACTAGTCAAACCCCATGCTGCATGGTTGAGTTTAAACCAGGTCAATCTGTACCATCTCTCTGTTATAAAGGAATATGACACCATAAGGAAGCAAATCTTAAAATTAGTAGTGAATCAAACCCTGCTGCAGGCATATTCTTTCTGTCACTCTCTAACATTGTGGGGCTCATTTATTAAAGCAGCGCAGCGCATAAGTGGACGCAAAAGATTGTCTGCGCCATCACGAGCGTGATCGCTAATATATTTGCGTGATATTGCGCATAACAGAGAGCTTTTGCGATGGTTTTGTTTATGCGCATTGCGCAAAAGATTGGGCATTTATGTTGCAAACGATGCCGTGGTTGTTAGGGGCGTGGCTGTGGGCGTGGCTACAATGCGCTTGCACTGCGGCCGTCGCAGATTTGCGTCTGTATATGTGCAAAACTGCACCCGGGCAACAGCACCACAATTTTTACGACTGCCTCTTCGTGGCGTAATAGTAACGCTCTTCAAAATGCGCATTCCTGCCCAGCTGCGCTAGTATATTCACATTTTTGCGTTTCATGTTGCTTAAAAGAGAATTTTATATATGTGTGCAGAGCCACACTGCTAAACTGGGTTCTGGCAAATACAATGGTGCTGCTGTTGGTGGGGATTTTTGTTAACTCAAAGTTTACTCAAAGATGAACAACCCCTGTAAAGTGCATATTAACCACGCCTTCCACACAACATGTTTATATTGACCAAGGTTCCTTTAAGGGTATCAGGTAGGCTAAACACCTTTTGCAACCAGACAAATATTAGCACAGAAACAAATGCAGATGCATCTAAGTGAACGCAATATGCGCAATATGTGACGCAACTAATTAAAGCAGCGCATTCATACATGAGCACAACTAATCCTTACCTTTGCGGTATCTTCCTGTGCGCACAATTTATTATAAGCACTGCGACAGCTGATACGCAGTTTCACACGTCGCACCTGTCTGTGTCTACATTAGCGCACAAATCGCACTGTTAAGGTATCGTGCGCTACATTATTAAATATTCGCATGCGCTGGGCAAATGTCAGGCCACTGCGCTCTTTTTAGCGCTGTGCTGCGTTAATAAATGAGCCCCAGTATCTCTGCAAAATAATTACCATCTTCTGAAACCCAACAAGAACATTATAATTTTGGTATGATATTCAAACTAAAAAAACCAAACCTGCTCAATTACAATTTCATTTCATTTGCTAGCAGACCATCCAGTTTTTGTGAATATTTTTGCATAATTTTGCCCAGCGCATGGTTTTTCCAACTTGTTGATGTATAGATCCTGGGTTCCCTCAAGAGCCTTCAGGTTTGACATTTATTATATATTTTCCCCTGTATTAGGAAATGACCCCCATTAGGGACAATGGCAGTTGTATTTCCTTTTTTTTAATTCAATAAAATTGTTGAATATTATGTATCATTATGATGGACATGATTATGATGACATTAATGGAACTCACTCATTATACATATAGTCTAGGCTTCTGCTCCTCCCCATGGTGCCTGCATTATTCTCAAGGACTCACTATATGTGCTCATTATTGTTATCGCAAGTGTTTAGTATGTGCATGCCTGGCTTGCTAGCCCCATCCCATCACTGTTCATAAGCAGAGCAGACCAAATTAATTCAGGCTGTCAATTTTACTCACACATATTAGTGAAAACCCTGCAACTTTCTTGGCAAGGAGTATTGTGCATGCTCCATGCCACAGGTGAGTAGGGTGGAATTAACATAAACCCAGGGATTAACATAAACCCAGATGCAGAAAATAACTGCACTTTAACAATGTTCTACAAGGCAGGTGACTGTACAGAAGGGTAGTGATTCTGTATACACTGAAAGTGCCCTTTGTAGTTGCCAGTTTTATCAAGCAACGCTCCTTGTTTTAAAGGGACATCGTAATGACATCTGTGAGAAGGTATTGCCTGGAAAAGAGTAGCAAGCATTCAGTATCTGGGAATTTCTATCTTGCATGAGGAAGCAGTATGGCTGCCACCAATGTTATAAAAATATGTATAGAAAGTCTCTATGTCTGTCCACAATGTGTCTATGTAGTGTTACTGAACACTGACTAGAAATTAGAGAAATGAAAAACCAACTTATGAATGAATTATTTCCCTTTAGCCATAACACATTTGTTGTGAAGTGGCAGTGTGGTAAAGCAGTCAAAGTGCACACCCAATGCTCTAACTGTTTCAGATTGATATTTAGAATTGAAGCATTTTAAATCAGCAATAGTAAAGTGAAGTAAATTCCACAGCTGGCAGCTGAGGGAGAGTGGAAATTTCAATTCAAATGATTTAGGTCTTGCGTTTCCTTGCTTTACATACTGAATTTCCGACTGTATCTGACTCATTCCTGGTAGCTAGAGCACCAGAACCACCCATTGCACTGATCTCTCTCTATAAGAGCTTGACCACCCGGCCTGCCACTCTTCTGAACATTTCAATGCTTTTTGAAAATACAAAACACTGGTATTTCTCAGATTCTAAGCTGGTGCTGCCTCTCCCTTGGCTTAGGCACTTGGCAAGTCTATGCCAGTCTTCCACATGAAACTGTCAACTCCTTTTTTTTTTTTTGCAAGAAAAATGTCTTTTAACATAGAAATTTACAACCAAGACACCATCACCATGAAACTTGCAAAATTCTTTCTTCCGATACATAAGATAGAGATCTAAGAAAGCAGTCTTAAAGAAGACATTTGAACGTTGCGTGAGTCTTTTGTGCAGCTTTACTCCCATACATCATGTGTTAGCAATGATGGCTTTAATACAGTTAGTACCAGAGGGTTACTACAACGCTCTCTTTTTATGAAGCCAAGTGCATAGTTATAGGACAGAATATTCATAACAGTTAAAGCAGATTTAAAGATTCTCTGTGTATATGATACAGGGGCTGGTCTCCTCGCAGAGTTCAAGTTGCACACTGGATGCAAACCATTTCTTGCTTCCACCACAGTTGTAGTTGAGTGTTGTTCTGTAAATGTTTTTGGTGTGTTTCGGAAAGATAATGGTTGTGCTTTGGAACCTTAAAGGCTTGTTGCGTGGTTCAAAAACCAGCTGGGATTTGTAATTCCTCCATGTGCAGTTGGGGGTGGAAATAATGGTTTCGCTGTAAGAGGTGACGGTCGGAGTTGGTACGTAGAAGACATGGTCACGGTAATGCTTCTCTGAATCATATTTGATCTCTGAGTTGCACCTGAAAGAGAATGTAAAGGTGATGAGCTGTTTGGAGCCAGATACAAATTCATGGAACAGACTCATTTTGTTTATGACACCAGAAGAGTCCAACTGGCATAGTTGTGAAATTACTCATCTTCAGCAGGAGGCTTGTCAGTTGCCTTCTACTGCCATCCTAGTTCTCTATTGTTAGACAAATATACTACACAAAAGTCATGGATAATCCTGTTTTCAATTAGAAGTTGTAACTAAGCTGATGGAGAGAGGGTTAGTTGTATGTTGTTAGAGCGAGGCAGTGATAATTACAGTTCTCCAGTCAGCCTGTAATGGAGCCCACAGGTTGAAAAATATCTTATTAGGTTGTTTCTGACTTCCAATTTGAAGTACATTAGTAACAAAACAGACTAGCTATTATTGATTGTATTTAATTGTATCTTCCCCACTATGTAAATTTCAATGTAAATGCATTAAAATAGACCTTTGTAGGGAAATCATATGATAAATTATTACACTATGATGCCAAGTTACCTGATTTCTTGTACAGGCTCTGGATTGACTTCAATGCTTTCTCCAAATACAACGGGTTGCATTCTTGGTCTTGTCTCTTGGGGGGAATTGTTCAGGAGAAGGTATGGGATCTGCAGGTGGAGCAAGGAGTATGTTTAGACTGGTGTAGTCAGCGAATGCATGGAAGTAATTACAGGATAGAAACTATTGAAAAAAGTGAATGCTTTGACTTCAGGCTGATCAAACCATTTGGGATTTTCCTTGGCCGTCCAGAGTGCCCTTACCTGACCCACTAAACAAACCTCAGAGTTTCTTTGATCAGAAACTGCTTTGTATACTGTATATTTAGATCTGGGCTAGAATTTGGATATACCATACATTTTTAAATTCCCTTACTGCATTAGCGAAAGTAATTCAATTTCTAGCTGTCACAGTGTAAAATGAAGAATAAATATGAGCTGGGGATTGGGGAGCAAACAGCTGAAACTGTACTGGCAGTGGAACCGATCATATTATTAAAGACTGAAGGGTCTTGTACAGCTAGTTATTTGAAAGATCTTTTTTTTTTAAAGTTCAAGTAATTGAAAACAAAAAGAAAAGGCTTCAAGTAAAACATATGATCCAATATAACTGTATTATTATTATTATTATTATTATTCTGTGCAACGTATATTCTCTTAAAATCATAATTATGCCATTGCCAGTGTAATGTGGCAAACTTGTTCTGGTGTAAATATTTTGCATAATAACACAAGGGAAGTTTAACTGTAATGGGTAATAACACTGGCAAATTAATGCCATAAAGCAATAACCCATGTGGGATATTAGCATGGAGGAAATTCAGAAGATAACGAGATGCTAAAGTGGCTGCTCTAACTCTGTAATGGCATTTCTCCTGCTTGAATCTGTCATAATTACTATTGGTGAAACAATGCAAAGAAATGGTTCAGAAAATTCTAGCTCCTTGTCTTATCCTTGCTTTATTTTATTTAAAGCATCACAATATCCACACATATATAGGGTTCCAGCTAAACTGTGTATAAGAGAAGGGAACGGCTAAGCTAATACCACTTTACAATACAGGTTACAATCAATCTGATCATGCTGCTCCTGCAAATGCAAATTGTATTTTGCCTTTCCTACTTCTGGGTGCTTTTATCTGACCCTCTTCTCTGTTTGCTTCTTGCCAGGCAATTATGACTTGAAAGAAACATTTTAGTGGATTAGAAAGAAATTTGTGGCCACCAAAACCAATAATAATGGAGGCTTAGGTAAGCCTGAAACTGCAAGCTAAGGCAGCAATACGAACAAGAAAAATAAAGTAAGAGGTCAACATTTATAGATTTACGACTTGAAATTTCCTGTTAGAAGCAGAGGCAATAATATATATAGTGTATACAGTGCTACGCAATATGTTGGCGCTATATAAATACATGTTAATAATAATAATAGCGACATTAAGTTGATGACATGCGTATATCTGAGAATGTTACAACAAGCTTGAAGCTTTTTGATGCATTGCTAGCACACTGTAATCTCTTTTTTACATAATTTTTATCACTTACATAAGTTATACGTCAGTCTCAGAAGTTAAAAGACCTTGCATTCAAGACAAGCAGTAGCATTTTCATTTAATGACAGACGCTGATCTCTTTCCCAAAATCATAAATTCTGAACTAATCTCTTTTAAAGTGACAGACGTTACTATGGGAGAAGTCGCTTCTGTTCTTTTACTAATAAATCATTTAAGGGAGTAGTGTCAAAATTGTACAGCCCCTCGATTACCCCAAACAGAAGCTGTGAGTAGACAGAAAGTTTACCCTGATGTGGTCAGTGCTATGTTGTGCTGTGCCATGAAGAAGGCTATGATGACCCTTTATAGAAGGGAAATAAAGTTTTTCCTCTCACAAGACCTTAGTAAATTTAATATAGGCCCAGTAATGTCTACTGGGAGTCCCACAAACTATGAACACATACAAGTCCTGGAAAAATCTGAATAGAAGGTCTAAATATAAAATTGGAATAGGCTTAATAAAAGTAATATATTTTCAGAATGAGGATAAATTAAATGATTTCGGGAGTCAGGGGAAGGAATAGTTTTATAAAAAAACATAGCATGCAGCAGCTTTAAGGCAGTATAGTAGAGAAATAATGAATCCACCATACCAAGCCATGGGGGAGTGAAGTTCTCTGGCTTTGAGCCCAAGGACTGGCAGACTGCTGATGGGGTGCCTGTACTTTGAATAGAGAACAGTTAAAGCTCCATAAACTGGATATCTGCCGTGGAGGGGGCTTCGGGCATTGGGAGATTATATTCAAGAATTCACATGAAGAACTTTATTAGTGGCAACTGACTCGGTTTTATGAAGCATAGAAAAGTTGAACGCATGACAAACAAATGCTTCTTTTGAAGATCTGAATCTAAATTTAGGTCTAGGTATTTAGTGAATACCCTTAGATGTTTCAGAAGCTTTATTCCATGAGTATGCCATTGAAGTCATCCTGTTTTTCCTAACTGCATAAAACTCAAGCTCAGTATGTTGTTCATCAAGACTATTTGAAGGGACACCACAGGTAGAAGTCTATGTAATTTTTTAACCTTACCAGTTTCATATTCCATATCTGTTCATATTGTACAGATATGGAATCTCTTAAATGGAAACCAAAAAGTTTCAAATTACAGGAAGGCCATCTCCCATACAGTCCAATTTTAGAAAACAATTCTAATTGTCCTCTGCAACAATAAAACAGTACCTCGTCCATGAATCCATAATTTTGAGACCTATTGGGTTTATCTAATGTTTACAATGGTTGTTGTCTTAAGGTACAGTGATCCACATTGCATGAGGAGTCCTTATTCAGAAAACCCAACATTCAAGAATTCCAGATAATAGGTGCTATGCCAAACCCCAAACTTAATATATTTCCCCCATTTCTTCTGGAACTGTTTTTGGTGGGAAACAAAGTCCCTGTCCCCAGCCTTCCCCACTTATTTTAACTACTGACCACATAGATAACATACAACTCCAGCTTCATCATCTGCTCTCCTTGAGTTTCGGTCTTATCAGAGGTTTGCAAATGTTTCCAGCCAGAGGCTTCTGACACTGACTCACCACAAAAAAAGTGTCACTCGACAAAAAAATATGTTAAAGAGCAACTGATGCATCATCATACATAAAGATAAGAAAATAAATGCTAGAAACATACATTTCTATACATAGTACAGTAGATATTCCAATTTATATCCAATATATATGGATATGGACTATGACTCATAATAAGAAATGTTTACATGGCTTCGCCCATGACTACACACACCCTTTGTAGCCTACTGGCACTTTGGTGCTGCTATTTTATGTTAACACATATGGACATGCACAATAGTATATTTATTATTACACAAAAAGTCCCCAAATATTCCAAAACCCATTTCTATATTCCAAAACCCATTTCTATGGCAGATATTTTTAAAATAAATGTTAAAGATCTTTGATTAGCATGCCCGATATAGGTATAGTCAGGTGTAGGAGAGACATGCCAATAAACGAATGTGTTGTGTATTGCCTTGAAAGAAACATGAGGCTGCATAGTGTATGTGTGTGTGTGGGGGTGAATACTGGGTTTTATTTTATTCAAAATAAGACCTATTGGCCCTAAAGAAAAGAGCAATCATCTGCAGCAGCAGGAGGGCTATGCTCTGCTTTGGGAGCTATGGTTTGCCATTAACAGATGGTGCCATTCTAAGATTGAGTTCTTTAAATATAGAGCAATTTAGAAACAATGGTGGACTGGATGAGAAAATAGAAGTTGAGGTTCAACTTACACACAAGGTCATGGACTTCGGAAACAAAAATAATCAAGCAACTTGCACTCTTAATGTGACTATGACTGAGAAAGATTTGGGAGTAATTACAGGTTATTGACTCCACAGCTGTGCACTATGGCTCAAATGGGAAAAGTCAGAATTATATTATCTTTGCTTGAAATGGGTCCAGAGCAAAAAGAATAAATTACACTTCACTGCGATTTGTTGGTGAACTCTCACTTTTTCTAATTATCCAACCCGGGGTTTGTTCTAACTGGAAATGACCTGCCAACGAATATATTCAAGAAAAATACAACATACATGTACTACACTTTACATATATTTACACAAAGCCCGTGACTTCCATCAGAAACAGTAAAAGTGTTTTTTTAAAGAAATACAAAGAGTTGTCTGCAGAGATGGGGAATCTTCCAATGGGTTATGCATGTACTATATATATTTTCTACAGATATTGTTTTGTGGGACACATTTCCTAAGAAATGTCTTTAATAAATAACTAGGGCAATTCAAGTTGCCCAGAAAATTGAACATACCATACCAAAAGGGTCAGTCCACACCAGGCGATTCAGGGAGATTTAGTCGCCTGGCGACTAATCGCCTCTTCTTTGAGGCGACTAAACTCCCTGAACTGCTTCCTCTTGTCCTGCGCCTACTGTAATGAGAAGTCGCCTGCGTTATGACACACGCGGCCCTTCGTTTTCCGAAGTCGCCCGAAGTTGCCTTGTGAGGAAACTTTGGGCGACTTCGAAAACGCTGCGCCGTGTGTGCTTTAGCGCAGGCAACTTGTCATTATAATGAATGGGAAGACACGAGGAAGCAGTTCGGGGAGATTATTTACCCCAATTCTCTATACGTTCAGAATAATCGGAAAATGTACATCATAATAAGTGACCTATTAAAGATCTTATTACATTGGTAGATATATCAGTTAATATTGCCGATTTAGATTTTTTATCTCCAGCCACCATTTTGTGATGGTCTGTGTGTTCATTTATTGATCCCCTAACAGGAAATAATGCAGCGCTAACTGTAACAGGAAATGTCCATTTATTGGCTGATGTAACCTAGCATGTATGTGTGCCCATGGTTTGTGTGAGAGCACTGTGCCTCTTATTTATTTATTTATTCCCTGGTATTTATGTACTACCAACACATTTATTCAATGCTTTACAGAGATTATACATCATTTACATCAGTCCCTATTCCGGTGGAGCTTACAATGTACAGGGCCTGTTAAAAACAATGGAGATAAATAACCACAGCGATGTTCCCCATAGCAACCAATCAGATCTTTGCTTTTGTTTTCTAACTTGTACTGTAGGTGTTTAAATTTAATTGCTGATTGGTTGCTATGGGCAACATCATTGGAGATATTTATCTCCAATATCAGAAAACACTGATGGTCTTTATCACCGTAGGGGGCCAATATGAGCCTGAGGACAGACCTTAAAATGGCATTTAAATAGATTATTTTATTATCAAATTATTGGATTACCCAATGGCAAGTACTCCACAAAAGGTTTTATTTATATGTTACATCTTTTGCATATGGACTGATTTACAGTATGTGTGATCTGCAATGCTGTAAAAACTATTTGCAAATATTTTTCCTTTGTTTAATGCTTATATAAAGATGAATAAACAAATGTTTGCAACTTGTTAGTCTTCTTTATTTCACATTCTAGTGCAAAGAGTTAGCAGTACTGTTAGAAGTTCCTTATTAAAGGACAAAGGTTCCTGAAAAGATGATCTGTAATCCCTCCAGGTAGAACTTGTTCTACGGATTAACCTCAGAATAATTTACTGCTGCATTATTACACTAAATCTGTGTTCACATTTTAATTACACTGAAACAACCTTTAAAGATGTTAAACTAAAATCCAGCGGGGTGGAAAAAGGCTTCCAGCACTTACACGTCTGCAGAGAGCAGAAATTATAACCAGCCTGACATGTTTAAGCATTTCTCTGTATAAAACCTAGTCGTAGAAGTGGCCCCTGGCCTATCTTGCAAAACATCCTTATGAATGAACACAGTGTTCCAAGTTCTAGTCGGCTTCTGCAGAAGGAAATGCCTTTGCCTTTGTTTATCAGAGTCAGAGATGTGCTGTGGTGGCAGTGGTGGATCAGAATAATGTTGCTTTTTTTGTAAGCCATTGATTCTTCTAATCTTCTGTATACAGAGGCAAATCTGCACTGTTGATTATTTGGGGATTAGTCTTTCAAATATGCTGACACGGAAATAAGGCTAGGGGAACACTGCGCGATTCGGAGAGATTTAGTCGCCTGGCTACCAATCTCCCCGAACGCCTTCCCTCTCTCTTGCGCTGGCTTAGATGAAAAATCGCCTGCGCAAAAGCATTTCCAAATTTGCCCGAAGTTGCCTCTTGAGGAAACTTCGGGCAACTTTGGAAAACGAATCACAGCGCGTGCTTTAGCGCAGGTGATTTTTCATTTAACCAGCGCAAGATAGAGGGAAGGTGTTCGAGGAGATTGGTCGCCGAAAAGACGAGGCGATTAGTCGCCAGGCGACTAAATCTCCCCAAATCCTCCAGTGTGCCCCTACCCTAAGGAGAGCTGTGATATGCTGTGGCAGCTATTTATTGCTAGCAGGCAGAAGAAAAACTCACATTAATTATAAATAAAGATTTGCTTCCGTTTATTCAGCATCTTGGGGTGTAAAAATAGGGGCAACAGAAATTTGACATCCTCTCAAAGTTTTGGGGGCCGCAAAAAGATTTTCCAGGTATGGGATCCGTTTTCCGGAAACCCGAATAACAGGAATGCCATCTGCCATAGACTCAATGTTAATCAAATAATTCAAATTTGAAATGTGATTTCCTTTTTCTCTGTAATAATAAAGAGTACCTTGTACTTCATCCCAACTAAGATATAATTTACCCTTATTAGAGGCAAAACCATCTTAATTGGTTTATTTAATCTTTAAATGAGATTTAGCAGATTAAAAGTATGGAGACCAAAATTACAGAAAGATCCCTTATCTGGAAAACCCCAGTTCCCAAGCTTGGATAACTGTATCACTGTTTATATTTATACACACAGGTAGGAGATGTAATATAACTTGCCAACTATCTCCATGGACAACCATAGTTTAGCACTGTCTGTCTGCAACCAATTACAGCACAAGGAGAATGCCTCTTACACATCAAGTAGAATTGCAGTCCCTGCTAACATATAGCTACATGAATGCAAACATTCAGAGAAGAAAGGTTCTTTATATTCACACAACACTCCTGGATAAAGCTATCTTTAGGTGTTCCAAGCAAGGGCAACTGTGATGAGCCCCTCACCATATATATAGGCAACATGATGACAGGAATAGATTATCTCAGTGTTGACCAATCTGTAGACCTTTATTTGTTGTTGAACCAGCATGCACTGATACATAATGGGTATGGTCAGGGAACAGGGAAATCAAAGCAATAAGGGACAGATTTAGGAAAATTTAATCTGATTTAAATTGTCATCATTAGACTAGAGTCAGTTCTACTGTTTCCAGTTTAGATCTGCTGGGATGCTGAGTCACATGTGCCCAGTTACACAGTAAGATAAGAGGGACAGGAGGCAGTGTGGGTCATTTATAAACACTGGGCAAATTTGCATAGCAACCAATCAGTGATAAGGTTTTTTCAGCCGGCTGCCGGTTGAACCCTGAAAGCAACCATCTGATTGGCTGCCATGGGTTACTGCCCAGGTGCAAATTTGCCAAGTGTTTATAAATAACGCCTAGGGGCCGATTCACTAACTTCGAGTGAAGGATTCGAAGTAAAAAAACTTCGAATTTTTGTGCTCCTCGACTATCGAATTGGCGTAAATTCGCCTGAGTAGAATGATTCGAATAGATCGAGCGCAAAAACGCTGCGACTATTCGCCATTCGATAGTCGAAGTATTGGATTGAGCGCAAAAACGCTGCGACTATTCGCCCATTCGATAGTCGAAGTACTGTCTCTTTTAAAAATACTTCGACTGCCACCTAAAACCTACCGAATTGCTTTAAAAGCCTATGGGAAAGTCCCATAGGCTTGTTTTCCAAGTTTTTGATCGAATAAAAAGGCATTCGATCGAATGAAAATCCTTCGAGCGAATATTCGATCGAGCGCCTATTCGCCAATACGACTATTCGCCAGCGCGTAAATTCGCCTGAATTGTCTATTCGATTCTATTCGATTCTATTCCCCAGTCGAATTTCGAGGGATTTAACCCCTCGAAATTCGACCCTTGATGAATTTGCCCCCTAGTGTCTGTAAGTCATCAAAGTTCAAAAACTTTCTATACGTGGCATGTGGTGTGGCATTATTATTGATTCATTGTAAGCTCTCATTGAAATAGCCAGAGGCATAACCATGGAGAAAGCAGACCTTGCAGCTGCTTCAGGGCCCTAGTGGGGTCCTAACTGATAAGCAGTTTAATGAAAAATTCCCAAAGTTTAGGAGAGCCAAAAAATTACTTTGCAGAAGGTTTGCTGGGTAGAACCTTACTATCTCTACAATGTGTATTCTCGGTAGCGTAACTACATGTTACGCTACCGAGCAAATTAATTTTAGGGCCCCCCCAATATATTCAGAGGTTAACCTTTTTACCAATACATGTTGAAATTGCTCACTAATTGGGCCTTGTAAGCCCCTATACCTCCTGG